>NC_138379.1:35326297-35377299 GCF_054177405.1 Leptonychotes weddellii | reverse complement strand
GCTGCCCCCCCCCCCCGCCCCCACAGGTAAAGAGGATGGGCGTTCCTGCAAGAAGGTGACCATCCGTATGACCATCCGAAAGAATGAATGCAGGAGCAACACCCCCGTGAGTGGCGCCCACGTGGCAGTGGGACAGGGGGCTTCGCGGGCTGGGCTACACAGTCTGCCTCACCCGCCTGCCCCCCTCCAGGTGAACCTGGTGTCCTGCGATGGGAGGTGCCCGTCCGCCAGCATCTACAACTATAACATCAACACCTACGCCCGCTTCTGCAAGTGCTGCCGGGAGGTGGGTCTGCAGCGGCGCTCCGTGCAGCTCTTCTGTGCCACCAACGCCACCTGGGTGCCCTACACCGTGCAGGAGCCCACCGACTGTGCCTGCCAGTGGTCCTGAGAGCTGGGGGCCACCTCTGCCGCCCCCACCTTCTGCTTCCAGCTGGCATGCCGGGGCGACGGGCCCGGGGGGGCGCCGCAGGCGTGGAGAGCTGAAAGTGGCAGGCAGAGGCCCAGAGAGTGACTAGAAAGGGCCACACCTGCCCATCCTGGCTTCTTCTCTGGCCTCCGCCTCCCGCATACACGGGAAAGTGCCACACCTGCGGGCCCAGGGAACTCCACTCTGTCCTTGGCCGAGGTCTGGAATGGGCCCTAGGCCTGACTCTGGCTGCAGGGGGAGGGGGTGAGAGCTTTCCTGGGAAGCCAGGACCAGAGCTAGACTCAAGACCACGTGCAGGGCCAGGATGGGGTGGCCCATTCCTTTTTGGTCCTTTCTACCCCGGGAGAACCACAGACACAGTAAAGGGAAGGGAAGCTTTAATTGCAACACACAGGCAGGAGGACTTCCCAGAAGCAAAGAGGGTGCGTTCCCAGGTCCTTTCACCAATGTCTGTGAGGTCAGGCCCAGAACCGGTGAGTGGGTTCAGTGACCTCGAGTCCCCAAGAGGGATGCCCTGGTATTCTGTCGTTGACCTTGCGGTTCAGGAAAGGATTTAGGAGAACAGACCTGTGCCTGCTCCATTTGCGCCCCCCACGCCAGTCTTCCTGGCAGGTGAGCTGGCTCTTGTGGGGTGGGGCAGGAGCCCCCAAGGGCCCTTGGTTTTTCATGGTACCTTCAGCCTGGAAGGGCAGCGCCTGGCTTTGCAATGTGCCTTTTCTCCAAGGACATAGAGTTGATCTCTAGAGGGGCCTGAGTGTGTTCTGTGGCTCAGCCAATTCCTAGCTCTCTGCTTCGTGGGACTGTTTAGCAGGAGACCATCTGTCAGTAGAAAATGCAGGCCCTACACACATACAACGGGTCTCCCAGCATTTGTCAGAGCCTTGTCTCTGAACCAGAGTGTTCTTCTTAAAGCCAGGGCTAGGGTCCCCTTCACACCCCCCTCTGCAAGTCACCTCCCATGCCACTTTGTGCTGCTGGTCCAAAGGGCATGGACATGAGGTTATTCAGGCCCCAGCACCGCCCTGATATGTCTGGGGATGTGGAGCTGCCCTAGTGTCCCTAGGGTTGGGGTTAGAGGCCTGTGCCAGGATGGTCCCCAGCTGTTCCTACAGCCTCTTTGTTCTTGTATCTGTATTCTGGTTCTGTATCTAATAAACCACGGAAAGACACCAGGCCTCTGAGCATCTCTGAGGGTGCCGGTCTGCTTTGAACCTGAAGGAATTTCAGCTGTGAAGAGAAGACCCTATTTAACGGCCCTGAAGGTCACTCCAACTTCTCCTGGCCCACCTGCCCCAGCACTGTGCCCCTCCCCCCCACCTCAGCACTGCCCCCAGTTTGTTGGAACTGAGCTGACAGGAGACTGGCTCCCAAGGGAAGGGGTGGGAGGAAAGACGAGGACATGAGGAGCTGGGGAGCTAGCGCCCCAGTGGGGGGCCTCAGTTTGGAAAGGTGGCCTCAGGCTTTCAGATGACTGTTCATCTCCTGCCTGTCACTGACCACCCAGCTTTGTAGACTTGGCCCTCCTGGGCTCCAGCTGGGGGCAGCTTCCCAGCGCCCGCCCCACCCCCACCATGTACTCCCAGGTGACCTCTCTTCTGGTGATCACACCCATCACTGGAATCACAGTGCTCCTGCCTTTTCATCCCTCCTCACCTGCCCTTCCAGCCAGGCATCCCCTCCTGCCTGTTCCTCCTGGAAGCCAACCTCCCACCCCAATCCTCTGGCCAAACATCTCAGTCCTGTTCCCTCAGCTTCCTCCTGGTAGACTCAGACACTGCAGTGAAAGATTAACAAGAAGCAAATCGTCACCCAGCAGGATACCCTGCTCTGTGCTATGGAGAAGAAAGGAGACAGTAAGGAATTTAAACCTTGATCAATGTTGCCCAATTGCCCTCAAAAAGCCAGTACCAGGAGTGTTGATATCAGTGTTCATTAAAACAATTTGGAGATGGTGATTCACATCAAAAATACCTATACCTTTTGATGAAACTCTCGAATTTCTAGGCAGCTATGATAGGCTGTAGGATGGTCTTCCACATATTCGTGCCAGGAACCTCTGAATAGGAGATTTGACATAGTAAAAAGGACTCTGCAGATGTGAATAAGACTCTTGAGGTGGGGAGGGGATCCTGGATTATCCAGGTGGGCCCAATGTAATCCCAAGAGTCCTCGTAAGAGGGAGGCAGAGGGGTCAGAGTCAAAGGACATGGAATGACAGATGCTGAGGTTGAAATGATGCACTTTGAGTTTGGAGGAAGGGGTTACTGGCCAAAGAATTTGGGCAACTTCTAGAAGCTGGGAGAGGCAAGGAATGGATTCTCCCCTGGAGCCTGCAGAAAGAACACAGGATTGCCCACGCCTTGATTTTAACCCAGTGAAACTGATTTAATACTTCTGACCTCTGGAACTCCAAGAGAATAGATTTGTGTTACTTTAAGCCGTTAAGTTGGTGGTAATTTGTTACAGCAGCTATAGAAAACTAATACGGCATCTAAAGAAGTAATTCATAAAAGGATGCAGGTGCCTGACTGTTTATATAGCATTGTCTTAGTCCTTTTTTTTTTTTTTTTTAAATAGTAACAACTTACATGCCTACAGAGAGGGAAGATTAGATTACCTGGTACAGCAATACCGTTGAAGATTATAGAGCTGTTTCATATACTGACACAGTGAGCTCTCCAGGATATGTTAAACAAAGAAAGGAAATTGTGTGCCAATTCCCACAGAATGACCCACCTTCTTTATGCACCTATGCAGGGACAAACACACGCACACACGCGCACACACACACACACATACCAGTCTCATTCCCTTGAAGGGTTTTTAGGCCTGAGGAGGGCCCTTCCTGGCTGTTTGGGCCAGCTGGTTCAATGGCAACGTTGGTCCCAGAACATCCTGTTTGGTTCTGAGGGCCCCAAAGACTGTCACTGTGTACAGGAGGATGAAATGATCACCCCAGAATAGACTCAAGGCTCAAGGGGTATCTATGGCATCTCCCCCATCCCCACTCTCTTCCTATAACTTACAGCTTGAGGGGACCCTCCAGGCCACACACCGGACAGGTAAGAAAACAGAAACCCAGGACGCAGCCCCTCTGAGAGCTGGTAGCTGAGCTGGGCGGGTGCCCAGCCTGCAGGCCCCCCGTGACATCTTTGCAAACACGAGGGGTTTTGAGCCCCAGAACCATCCCATTTTCCGTGCTTTGGGCTCAAGTTCCCGCCCCGATTTTCTGGGCTTAATCTTCTTCCTGTGGAAATCAATAAGGACATTGTGATGGAATGATTCACGTTCAAGGTCAGGCCAGAGCAAATTGGAGGCGACATGCTGATTTTACCGCCCTCATGGAGTGGAGAGCCAATCCTGCTCACAGACCCCTTAACCCTTTCCTCACCACTCCCAACAGCTGGGTCAGCACCTGCCCGGCACCAGCCTCCTCCCCCAGCACCTTCGCCCTGGTGTGGCCCTTACTTTTACATCTCCCCAAGGCTCTGACCACACGGCCTTGGAGCCTCACAGGGCTCCTGGTGATTTGGGGAAGGCAGATGGCAATCATAGCCCTGAACCAAACAGGAACGATTTCAAGTTGAAGGTCAGATGCTACTTGTATAAGTTCAACGGCCACATCCTGCCCCAGGAAATCTCCGTCCCTGAAGCAAGGCTTTCCCCACTTCCAACCCTCTTTTCAGAGCTCTAAGTCCCCTCTTCCCTGCTGTCCTGGGCTATCCCACTAGAGGAGGTAGAGGAGAAGGGGGACTAAGTTCCTCATTTTTTTAATGCACAGCAAGTCAGATCTTTTCTGTGGCTCAAACATGGTAGAGATTTATGCCTCCCTCCTATAAAAAAGAACAAAACAAAAACAAACACAGGTGTTTCCGAGTAGCTGAAACCTTGCATCCAAAATGATTCAGGGACCCTGGCTCCTCTGTCTTGAGGACTACCATCTTCAGCACATGCTCACCTGCACCAAGCCAGCCCCAGGAGGGCTCAGAGCATGCAGGGAGGTGTTGGGGAAACAAGAATTAAGTGGCTTGCTCTCTTCCACTCACATCCCCCTGGCCAGAAACTGTGTATGTGCCCACAACTAACTGCAAGGGAGGCTGGGAGATGTAGTCCACCTGTGTGCCCAGGACGAAGAGACCTGGGTCTGGAAGATGTCTTCTCAGTGAGGAGGTGGAGACAGTGGGGACAACGCTGAGGAGTTCGGCTGAGTAGGACAGAAGAGAGATAGGGCATGAGGTCAAGGGAAGATTTATTTGTTTGATGGTTTGAGGAAGGCAGTGACTTGACCATATATCCTAGAAGGAGCTAGTGGAGAGAGAAGGGTTTCGCTGGGGGACAGATCAGGGTCTCAGAGGGCCCTTGGCTGGCATGAGGAGGAACAGTGACAGATAAAGGCACCTCTGGCTGGGTGGACCCTGCCTTAGATCTTATTCCTCGTGGGTCCCCCGTGTCTAACGCAGAGAACTGGAAAGTGAGTATGAACATGCCTTTAAGCATAAAAGTGAGGAGCCCGGGCAGCAAGAAGTTAAAGAGGAGAGGGGTGGGCAGATCCGGGGAGCCAGGTGCCCCCCAACATACTGTGGCAGTGCCAGTTAATCCCTTGCAGCAGGCAGGAGGCCTGCACAGCTGTCTCTCCCAAGCTGGAACTGCACACCCAGCCGGCCTTTTGCCCAGAGGTCCTGGCAGCTCAGGGTGGAGGGAAGGGGAGGAGATAGGTGGGCAACATGGTGGGTAACTCATTCTCCAGAGCTGAGCCGTTCTGTAGGCTTGCTACTCAGCCCCCACTTGCCGTGAGGACTGACTTCCCTCTGGGCCAGTGTCCTCGCCAGCCAGGGAAAGCCCAAGTGTGTCCCTGCTCCCGCCACACCTCGTCCATTCCTGCGTCTGCGTTTTTGCCTAGAGCCTTTGCCTCATCTGGAATGCCCTTTTCCTCCCGTTCTCTGGGCAGCTCCTGCCTAGTCTTCAGACCAACCTTGAGCTGCAAAACCCCCGCCCACAGCCTCTTTCTCTTTGGTCCCCAGCCCCCCTCGGCCCTGGGTTCCACTTGTCTGGGGTGTCACATGCCAGTTCAGCATGATGCTCTGCCCAGGGAAGGGGGACACAGGCCCAGCTCCTGCATTCATTCATTCTTCACCCACGTTTCATTCACAAAAGAGGAGGAAGCTAAGGCTCAGAGAGGTTAAGCAACTGCACAGCTGGAGAGTGGGGGACTCAGGACGTGAGCCCATACTTGTCTCATTCCAGAATCCACACTCATACTTTCCTTCTCATTGGGAAAAGCATGAAGTGGACTGCTGGGTGCCTAATAGTTACCATCCCAGGCCCCTTCCTCCCAGAGGCCAGAGAGGACGGTGGAAAGAATATTCTAGTCTCTCTTTGGCCAGTTACCAGTTATAGGATGTTGGCAAATGTCAAGCCTCAGTCCCCTGCTGTGAGGAGGGGCGACAGGTTCTACATGCTAGGGTTGGCATGAGTGTCAAGTGAGATCATGGATGGGAACAGGCCGGACAACTGCAGAGTCTGCCACCCTGTGTGAAGCTGCCTGGCTGAGCCAGGAGATCTCAGCCCGAGCGGGGCGCGGAGCAGGAGAAAACCTGGAGCCCAGGGCCCCACGGACCCCCAGCCCACACTCCCTGCAGGAGCTCTCAGGCTCACGACTGAGCCTTTGTGCTGTGGCCAGCCAGCTGTGCGTCCTGCCCCTGTTCCCCCTGAGCTCAGTCACTGTTTATACATGGTTGGAGCTGAGCGAGCAGCGTGCTTGGGGGAAGAGCCTGGATGACAGGGTCCGGCTCTGTCTCTGAACAGCTATGTGATTTATCCTCTCCAAATCTCGGTTTCCTCATCACTACAGTGGAAATGAGAATCTGGCAAAGTGATGGTGAGGATGTTTACAGACAAAGCCCCTGGCCTTCCATAGGCATTTAATGAATGAAGCTATTGTTGCTACTGCGGACAGAAGTTTTAAGGTCATCTTCTTCAAACTCCACATCTCCGGGAGCAGAAACTGACCCCAGAGGGAGACAGTGACTTACCCAAGGTCTCACTGCAAAGTGAGCAATGGCAGAGCCAACACCAGACTCCAAACCCAGTGCTCCTTCCATTGCATCTTCCAGGGAGTTTCCTCCAACTTCCAGCCCATACAGGGTCTCCTTCTTTGACCTCACAGCCTCCACTGCCTGAGTCACCCACTGGGCCTTCCAAGGGTTCTGTCTCCTTCGAAGACAGGAGCGTCTTGCTCCTGCCCCAGCCTCCCCAACAGTAGCTATTATGAGGCTGGGTCTTCTGCAAGGTGTTCAGACCCAGCCAGGGATATTCCTGGGGTTCTGGGAGTGTTCCAGGGATGGAGTCCCAGGACGGAGGGAGACAGAAGTAAGAGAGGGAAGGGTTAAAGTGAGGCAGCCGGAGCGGGCAGCCTGCAGACGGCCCAGCCCAGCACTGGGAGGCCTGCACCACTCCATTCCTTTGCAGATCAGTTACAGCCAGCTGTCTCCCTCCCCACCGCCAGCGCCCCTCGGATTAGGCGGGAAAGGACCCCCGGCCTGCAGCCTGCACACGGCCCGTGGGGACCAGCGCCTGCAGCCCACGCCTCCACGACAGCTGCTGAGTGTCAGGAGAGAACATAGATCAGCAGGGTCCTGGCAGAGGTGCCCCTAGCCCTGGCCCTGCCCCCAGCATGTGCAGGAGGGGCCGCCCGATGAGAAAGGGGGTCTGTAAGGGATTTGGGAGGTCCAGGGAAGGGACTGCTCCCCAAAATGCCTCCTCTGCCCATATGGCACTGGGCCTCAAATTCTACCAGCAGACACATGTTAGAAACTTCAGGTCTTTCAAAGACACCAATTAAAAACGACACTTCCCGGCACAGCTGAAATTCTTATGCTCTGCCTGATGAGACTGTCTTGGTAAAATTTACCAGACTTTTATTTTACTTTTACAAAGTATATATGAAGTCCCTCAAAAATGTCTATTCCTTAGGGCGCCTGGATGGCTCAGTTGGTGGAGCATCAGTCTCTTGGTCTCATGTGTTGATCTCAGGCTTGTGAGTTCGAGGCCCACGTTAGGCACGGAGTCCACTTTCAAAAAAATGTCTATTCCTTTGTCTCGTCATTCCACTGAAAACTTTAACTTAAGATGAATTTAACATAAATAGTTGATACTATGGAAAAAATATTGTGGGCTACAGGGGCGCCTGGGTGGCTCAGTTGGTTAAGCATCTGCCTTCAGCTCAGGTCATCATCCCAGGGTCCTGGGATTGAGCCCTGCATCAAGCCCCACATAGGGATCCCCGCTCAGTGGGGAGTCTGTTTCTCCCTCTTCCTCTGCTCCTCTTCCTGCTCTCTCTCTCAAATAAATAAATAAATAATATCTTTTTAAAAAATGTTGTGGGCTATAGTTTCAAGATAAAAAGACTAATACCATAGATACTCTCAAAATACTCAAAAAAGTCATATGATATGACAAAGAAAATTTAAAACTAGAAAATATCTGTACCTATATTGAAAAACAGGAAATAGTTCCATCAATAGGCCAGATATATGAAATTTCCGGAAGCTATCAAGCAAATGGGAGATAGCACAGTATATAGGTTGGACAGACCTTCTGGGTCCTAGTCCTGGTTACTTCACTTAGCAGTTCCGTGACCTTGGCAAGTTACTGAACATCTTTGAATTTCAGTTTCCTCAACTGTGAAATTGGAATAATAATTATAATAGTGGTGAGAATCATGTAAAGATTAGAAGAGGTCATGTGTGGGAATATCCTTGTGATCCCACCATCAGAGGAACCAGCATCACCCAATGAATGAATGGCTATGGTGTGTCTCCCCCAGTCACCCACCTACACAGCTGCTGAGAAACCCTACATAATACCAATTCAAATTAATGTAGACCTTTATTATGAATACTATCGGCCAATTAAAGCTCACTAGTTATTTGAAAATGATGGACTACCCCAAAATGGTATCCAAGCTGAGATGGTAGGGGAAATACCATCAATTCAAGAAACAGGAAGGACATGAACAGTATTCTAATTAACATTCCCAGGATGATTTGTGAGGATATTTAAGTATCTATAAGATAGGAGGCTAATATATAAAAACACAATTAGAAAACAAAAGAGTTTTGTTTTGACCTTACAACATGAACTTACAACAGAGTATCCTGCAATTGCACACCTACCATGCAATTATAAACAATTAGAAAATTGGACAAAACACATGATATCTGTGTTTTCAGACATTGAACAACAGGCAATGCAGGGCTAGGATCCCTAAGAGGAAAGAAAATAAATGCAATGAGTCTTACTAGAAAGCTCCAACTTTCTGCCTACAGGCATTTTCTGGAATAAGGCACAGAGATGGGGAAGCCCCAGCAGAGGGTGGTGGTCTCATTGAGTTGAAGAGACAGAGATCACAGCAGGAAGTCTGAGGTAACTGGAATTTGTGTAGCATAGTATCAGAGTAGAGGGAGTTATGTAGAGAAAGAGCTCCAGAAATCTCATAGATTGTTGCCGAATACAAAGTACACACATGTAGGGCGGAAATCTATAAGGCTGGGCAAAGAACTATTGACCAATTGTAAACTGAGCAATTCCTGAAGCTTATACAAGGATAAGAGACATTCAAGTTTTTACCAGCCAGAGTGGAGAGACCTCACTGAATGTCCAGGGCATTTAACTGAGCCTCCAGAAAGGGTCATGCCTTAGAAATAGGACTAAACTAGCCCAGAGTAAATCCTACGCCAAACCTGCTCTAATTAAGTTTTGAAACAAGTTTGAAATTGACCTGTTGATATGCAAATAACTTAACTGTAAGATACAACTCTAAATATTCTTAGAAGAAAAAAAGTCCAGATGCTCAACAATGTAATAATAATGTTCAGTCGATTAAAAAAAGTTACTAGACATGCAAGGAACATGGCAACTGTGACTTAAAACAAGGAGAAAAATCAGTCAATAGAAACAGACATAGAAATGACAAAGATGATATTAGCAGACAAGGACTTTAAAATAGCTATTACAAATATGCTCGAGAATGTAGAGAAAAATATTAACATAATGAGAAAAGAAATGGAAGATATTTTAAAGAGGAAAATGGAACTTCTAGAGATGAAAACACAAAATTTTAAATGAAAATAGGATTAACAGATTAGAGACTTCAGAAGAAAACATCAATGAAGTTGAAGACATAAGAGAAACTATCCAAAAAGAATTACAGAGTGAAGAAAAAGGCTGAAAAAATAAATAGAGCCTCAGTGACCTGTAAAATAATGTGAGGAGATCTAAAATCTATGTAATGTAAGGACCAGAAGAGAGAAGGAAAAGAAAAAAGTATCTTAAGAAATAATGGCTAACTCTAGAATATATAGAGAATTCCTCAACTCAACAACAAAGAAGCAAGCAACATACTTTTTAAAAGGGCAAATAACCCAGGCATTTCTCCAAAGAAGATACACAAATGGCCAATAAGCACAAGAAAAAAAATGCATGAATCACTAATGATTAAGGAAAAAAATCAAAAGCACAATGGGACATACTTCACATTCATTAGGATGGCTATTATTAAAAAAAAAAAGTAACAAGTATCGGTGAAGATGTAGAGAACCCTTGTGCACTGCTGGTGGGCATGTAAAATGATACAACCACTATGGAAAAAAATATGACAGTTTCTAAAAAAATTAAAAATAGAATTACCATATGATTTAGAAATTCTATTTCTGGATATATATTCCAAAGACTTGAAAGCAGGGGCGTAAACAGGTATTTGTACACCCATGTTTATAGGAGCATTATTTACAATCACCAAAATGCAGGAGCAACCCAACTGTCCACTGATGGATGAATGGATAAACAATGTTTTATACACAATGGGATATTATTCAAGCCTTAAAAAGGAAGAAAATTCTAATACATGCTGCCATGTGAATGAATTTAAAGACATAATGCTAAGTGAAACAGTCCAAACACAAAAAGGACAAACAAACACTGTATGATTCCACTTATATGAGATACTTAGAGTAGCTTAGCCTCGTGGTCAGTCAATTAGTTCCACAGAGGTTATGCTTAAACATGTCAAAACCTACAGGGCTCCATCCATACTCTGCCTATTAATCTGTATGCGGGTTGATGAGTACACTCAAATTTGCAGTCATAGTACTGACATAAGGATAACATATAAATCAATGGAATAAAATTAAAATCTCAGAATTAAGCCCATACATTATGGTCAATTAATTTTTGACTAGGGTGCCAAGACAGTTCAATGGGAATAGAATAGTTTTAAATAAATGGTGCTGGGATAACTGGATATCTATAATGCAAAACAATGAAGCTGGACCTATGCTTACACCATACACAAAAATTAACTCCAAGTGGATTACAGACCTGGAAAATTCCTGGAGCTTATACAAGGATAGGAGACATTCAAGTTCTTACCAACCAGAGTCAAGAGACCTCACTGAATGTCCAGGGCATTTAACTGAGCCTCCAGAAAGGGTCATGCCTTAGAAATAGGACTAAACTAGCCCAGAGTAAATCCTACACCAAACCTGCTCTAATTAAGTTTTGAAACAAGTTTGAAATTGACTATGTCACGATGCAAATAGCTTAACTATAAGATATAACTCTAAATATTCTAAGAAAACTCTGAGAAGAAGGGCGCCTGGGTGGCTCAGTCGGTTAAACGACTGCCTTCGGCTCAGGTCATGATCCCAGGGTCCTGGGATCAAGTCCCACATCGGGCTCCTTGCTCTGCGGGAAGCCTGCTTCTCCCTCTCCCACTCCCCCTGCTTGTGTTCCCTCTCTCGCTGTGTCTCTCTCTGTCAAATAAATAAATAAAATCTTTAAAAAAAAAAAAGAAAACTCGGAGAAGAAAATATAGGAGTAAATTTCCATGACTTTGGGTTAAATAAAGCCTTCTCTGATGTGACATCAAGAGCTCAAATAATGAAAAAAAATTTGTTACTTTGAACTTCATCAGAATGAAAACTTTTATGTTTCAAAGGGCAAAATGGAAAAAGTAAAAAGACAACTCACAGATTGGAAAAAATAGTTGCAAGTCTAATGTCTAATAAGAGATTTGTGTCCATAATATATAAAGAACTCTTACAAATCAATAGTAATAAACCCAAACAATCCAGTTTTTAAAATGGACAAAGAATCTGAATAGATATTTCCCCAAAGAAGATGTACAAATGTTCAATAGGCACATGAAAACATTATCAAAATCATTAGCCATCAGGGACATGCAAATAAAATATTCAATGAGATACCATTTTACATCCACTAGAATGGCTATAATCAAAAGCCAGATAAATAAAAAGTGTTGGAGAGGATGTGGACGAATTGAAACCCTCATACATTGCTGATGGGAATATAAAATGATGCAACTCTTTTGGAAAATAGCCTCGTAGTTTCTCAAAATATTAATCACAGGGTTTCTGCAATTCCGCTCCTAGGTATAAACACAAGAGAACTGAAAATACATGCCATACAAAAAATGTACACCAGAAAGTCAGGAATGATATAGATCATTTGAACAACAGTGTCAACCAATTTGACCTAAATGACATATATAGATCACTCCACTCAACAACAAAATAAACACTTTTCAAGCTCAGATGGGCCATTCCCCAGAATAGACTATATATTATTAAATGAGTCTCAATAAACTTAAAAGGAATGTAACCATAGAAAATATGTTCCCCAATCACCATGAAATTAAGTCAGAAATCAACCAAAGAAAGAAATCTAGGAAATCTCCAAATATTTGGAAATTAAACAACATACTTCCTACATAAAATATAGAAAAATCTCAAGTGAAATTGGAAATACCTTGAACTGAATGAAAATGAAAACAAAACATATTAAAAATTATGGGATACAGCTAAAGTCTTTAAAAGAAAGTGTATAGTTTTAAATGCATATTAAAAAGGAAAAAAGATTCAAAATCAATAATCTTAAGTTTTCTCCTCAGGTGGCCATAAAATAAAGGCTGAGTCAAACTCTAAGTAAGCAGATGGATGTTAATAATAAAAATCAGAGCAGAAACCAATGAAAAAGAAAAAAGAAAAACAATAGCAAAGATAAATAAAACCAGAAATTAATTCTTTGAAGAGATCAATAAAATTGATAAACTTTTGGCCAGACTGACCAAAAATAAGAGAGAAGACACAAAATTACAAAAATCAGGAATGAATGAAAGAGTGGACATCACAAAAGTCCTACAGAATTATAAAGCAGTATTATAAATAACTTCATGCCAACAATTTAGACAAATGAAGTGAAAAAATTCTGAGGAAGGTATAAAGTACCAAAACTGACTTAAGAATAGAAAACATATAAAGACATATATATGTAAAGACATATATCAAATTTAAATCCAAAAATCAAGTAAATCAAGTAATGTAATGTGCCATATTAATAAAATGAAGAGCAAGTTCCACATGATCATCTCAATAGGCACAGAAAAAGGATTTGACAAAATCCAACACCCAGTCATGATTTTTAAAAACTCTTTAAAAAGTAGGAATACAAAGAAGCTTCCTCAACCAGATAATGGTATTTATTAAAAATTTACAACTAATAGCACACTTAATGACAAAAGACTAAATGTTTTCCCACTAAGATTGTAAACTTAGTAGGATTTCTGGCCTCACCCCTTCTATGCAGTCATGTTTTAGAGATTCTACCAATGCAATAAAGTAAGTAAAAGAAATTAAAGGCATACAGAGTGGAAAGGCAAAAGTAAAACTGTCTTCATTCACATATTCATGATCATCTATGTATCAAATCTTAAGGAAACTACAAGAAAGCTACTATAACTACAAAGCAAGGCAGTGCAATACAGATTCAATATACAAAAATCAATTGTATTTTGTATTATAGTAACAATCTGAAAATGAAATTATGAAAAGAATGCTCATAATAATAGTATAAAAAAGAACAAAATGGAATATATTTGGAATACATTTAATAAACATGCAAAACCTATATACTCAAAACTACAAAATATTGCAGCAAGAATTTAAAAAAGATGTGAATTAAAGAGATATGCCTTCTTCATGTATTGAAAGACTCAAAATTGTTAAGATGGCAATTTCCCCTAAATTAATCCATATATTCATTGAAATCTTTATCAAAATCCCAGCAAGCTTGTTTTGTAGAAAGTAACAAATTAATTGGTCCTAAAATGTATATGGAAATGTAAAGGACCTAGAATAGCCAAATAGGTGGGGAGAGACAGAGATTCCCGCTAAGCAGGGATCCCAACGTGGAGCTCAATCCCAGAACCCTGGGATCATGACCTGAGCCGAAGGCAGATGCTTAACTGACTAAGCCACCCTGGCACCCCAGGAATATCATTAGAAGTTTTTTTAAAAGAACATTTAATGAGGAGCACCAGGGTGGCTCAGTCGGTTAAGTGTCTGCTTTTGGCTCAGGTCATGATCTCAGGGTCCTGGGATTCAGCCCCGCAACTTTTGAAGCTCTGTTATTAGGTATATACAAATTATTGATTGTTATGTTTTCTTGATGCATTGACTCTTTCATCATTAAATGTTCTTTTTTTTTTTTTTAAAAAGAGTTTATTTATTTATTTGAGAGAGAGAGAGAGAAGGAGTATGAACAAGGGGTCGGGGGGTGGGAAGAGGCAGAGTGAGAACAACAATCTAATAGCCGAATTATAATGCCTACAGAAACAGTTTACTTTTTTAAAAAAGATTTTATCTATTTATTTGAGAGACAGAGAGAGAGAGAATGAGTGGGGCTGAGCAGGGAGCCCGATGCAGGGCTCCAAAATATAGAAAGCAAAGAAATTGTAATTATAGTTGAAGATTTCAACACCTTCTACTAATGATTCAAAGAACAAGTAGACAGAAAATCAGTAAGGCTTTATATAGATTTGAACAATACTATCAACAACTGGACCTAACTTACATTCATAGAGCACTCTACCCAACAAGAGCAGAATAGTCATTCTTTTCAAGTGGACATGGAATATTTGCAAAGATAGACCATATTCTGAGCCATACACCGAGACTAAATAAATTTAAAAGAATACTATCATAAAAAGCATTTTCTCTTACCACAATGGAATTATTAGAAATCATTAACAGAAAGATTTTTTTGAAAGATCTCCAAATATCCAGAAATAAAACACTTCTAAATTATCCATAGTTCAAAGAAAACATTTTTTAAAATTAGTGGTGATTGGAAGTTAAAACATAATACATTGAAATTTATGGGATGTATCTAAAGCACTATTTAGAGGGAAAATTGTAGCACTAATTGCTTATATTAAAAAAGAAGAAATGTCTCAAATCAATGATCTTAACTCCCACTCTAAGAAACTAGAAAAAGAAAAGAAGAATTAAATTCAAAGTAAATGTAAGAAAAAAAAAACAAAGGTTGTACCATCCTTATTAGGAGCCTATGGGGTGAAAAACAAAGTAAATATAAGAATGGGAAAATAATAATTAAAGTTGAAATGGATAAAATAGAAAACAATAGAGAACAAATAATAGAAGGAAATCATTAAAACCAAAGTCTTGTTTTTTAAAGAAGCTTGATAAAATTGATATACCTCTAGCCCAATTAATCCAGAAAAGGCAGAGGAATAAATTACCAATATCAGTATTTAATAAAGAGGCATTAATAAAGATCCTATGGATACTAAAGGAAAATGAAATATCATTATGAACAACTTAATTCCCATAAATTTAACAATGTATATGAAATATAAAAATGAAACTAAAAAGAAAAATAGACAAACTCACAATTATAGTTGGAGACATCAGAACTCTTCTATCAGTAATAGATACAATAAATACACAGCAAATCAGTAAAAAGATACAGAATCTAATAACATTACTAATCAAATTGACCAATTGACATTTAAAGAAAACTTCATCCACCAACAGCAGAATACTCATTCTTCTCAAATGTACATGAAGCATTCATCAAGAAAGAATATATTCTGGGTCATTAAACAAACCTCAAGAAATTGTTTAAAAAATTGAAATTATATGAAATATGTTCCCTTGCCAAATAGAATTAAATAAGAAATTAATAACAAAGATGTCCAGGAAATCCACAAATATTTGTAATTTAAACAATGTATTTATTAATAACTCATGGGTCAAAGAGAGAGTTGCAAGAGAAATTAGAAAATATTTTGAATTGAATGAAAATTAAAACACAACATATTACAATTAGTGGGGTGCAGCTGAAGGACAAATATTTATAACGTTAAATGCATATGTTTGAATAGAAGGAAGACTCTAAATCAGTTAATCTGTTTTCACCTCAAAAAAACAAAAAAAGAAGAGTACATTAAATCCAAACCAAGTAGAAGGAGGAAAATAATAAAGATAAGAGAAAAAAAAAAAAGCAAAAATCAATGGAATTTAAAAGAAAAACATTACAGAGAAAAATCAATAAATCCAAAGTGGTTCTTTGGCAAGATCAATTAAATTGATAAACTTCTAGCCAGTTTAAGAAAAAGGAGAGATAATACAAATTACCAATTTCAGGAATGAATGAAGGGAGATTACTATAGACTTACAGACACTGAAGCAGAAAAAGACATTGTGAAAACATAATTCCGACAAATTTTAATAACTTAAAAAAACAGAAAAATTTTTGAATATATAAACTACCAAATATTAAGAATTAGACAATCTGAATAACACTATACTATTAAAGAAATTTAATTAGTAATTAAGAACTTCCCAACAAAGAAAACTCCAGGATCAGATGGCTTCACAGGAAAATTCCACCAAATATTAAGGAAGAAATAATACCAGTTCTATGCAAACTCTTCCAGATAATTTTCCCGATTCATTTTATATGGCCAGCATTACCCTGATACCAAAACCAGAAAAAGATATTATGAGAAGAACAAACTACAGACCAATATCCCTCATGAATATAGATGTAAAATCCTTAAGAAAATATTAGAAAATCAAAATCTAGCAATATAGAAAAAAATAATATATCATGACCAAGTGGGGCTTACATCTGGTATGCAAGGTTAGTTCAACATCTGAAAATCAATATAATAGAGAAAATCACTGTCAACAAAGAGGTAGGAACAGACATAATATCATCTCAATAAATGCAGAAAAAGCATCAGACAAAATTCAACATTTTGAGAAAAACTTTCAGAAAACTAAGATTAGAAGGAAACTTCCTCAATCCAATAAAGGGCTTCTGAGAAAAATTCTCAAGGTGGTATCCTACTTAATGATGAAAGACTAGGGGCGCCTGGGTGGCTCAGATGGTTAAGCTCAGGTCATGATCGGCTCAAATCATGATCTTGAAGTCCTGGGATCGAGCCCCACGTCCAGCTCCCAGCTCAGCGGGGAGTCTGCTTCTTCCTCTCCCTCTGCCTCTCCCCCTGCTTGTGCTCTTTCTGTCTCTCTCTTTCTCTCAAGTGAATAAATAAAATCTTTTTTTAAAAATGATGAAACTAAATACTGTCCCCCTAAATTTGAGAACAAAGATAGGATCTTTTCTCACCACTTCTATTCAACATTGTTCTGCAAGTTCTATCCAGTGAAGTAAGGCAAGAAAAAGAAACAAAAGGTATACAGTTTGAAAAAGAAAAAATAAAACTATCTCTAATCCCAGATGACAACTGTCTAGGTAGAAAATCCCAAAGGATCAACAAAGAATCAAGAAACTAATAAGTGACTTTAGCAAGTTTGTAGGATACAAGATCAATACAACATCAACAAAGAACTTGAAATTACAATTTAAAGTAAGTACTGTTTCAGTT
Source organism: Leptonychotes weddellii (assembly GCF_054177405.1). Lineage (NCBI taxonomy): Eukaryota > Metazoa > Chordata > Mammalia > Carnivora > Phocidae > Leptonychotes > Leptonychotes weddellii. The sequence continues at coordinate 35,360,098 of NC_138379.1, read as the reverse complement.
GGGCTACTATAATGAAAATACAGTACAGTGGGTGGCTTAAATAACAGAAATTCATTTTCTCATAGTTCTGGATGTTGGGAAGTCCAAGATTAAGGTGTGGACTGATTTGGTTCTCCATTCTCTTGCATTGTCACTGATCTTTGTCAAGAGCAAACAGTGAAAGGTTGATGGAGAAGAGCCTGCAAGTGAGTATGAACCACCCTTTTGTTTGCAGGTCCCAGAATTTCTATACTTTCATATTAACTCACATTTGGCCTTTAGCAGTTTGTTTTAAAAATTTATCTCATGAAATAAGTCAGACAGAAAATTATAAATACCATAATGATCTCACTTATATGTGGAATCTAAAACAAAAGCAAAAACAAAAACCAAGCTCAGAGATACAGAGAACAGATTGGTGGTTGCCAGGGGTAGGGGGCAGAGTGTGGGGAAAATGGGTGGAGGGAGTCAAAAGGTACAAATTTCCAGTTATAAAATAAATAAGTCATGGGGATATAATGTACAGCATGGTGACCATAGTTAATAATACTGTATTGCAAATCTGAAAGTGGCTAAGAGAGGAGATCTTCAAAGTTCTCATCACAAGGAAAAAAACTTCTGTAACTATGAATGGTGATGGCTGTTAACTAGACTTATTGCAGTGATCATTTTGCAATACACACAAATATCAAATCATTATGTTGTACACCTGAAACTAATATAATGTTACATGTCAATTGTATCTCAGTAGAAAGCACAAAATCATTCAACGTAACAAAAATAAATACAAATTTGTCTCTATTCTTTTTACCTCTTTCTATGGCGCCTAGATCTCTTCTCATACTCTGCTGTAGGTAAGCAAATGCTCACTCACATCCTTTCCCTTCTTGGAGGGCCCTGTATTTCCTTAGATTTCAGACTGTTTGGTAACTCTGACACCTCCACTCTCTGATGGGTTATTAGTTATCTACTGCTTCCTAACAAATTATCCCCCAAACAGAGCAGCTTAAAGCAATACACAATTACATTTCGCAGGCGCCATGTCTCAGGAACATGGGAGTGGCTTAACGGGGTGGTTCTGGTTCTGGGTCTCTTATGAGGTTGGAGTCAAACTGCCATCCAGCGCTATAGACACCTCAAGATGTAAATAAGGCTGAAGAAGTTTTCCAAGCTCATGCTTGTGGTTTTCAGCAGGCCTTGGTTCACTGCTGGCTGTTGGTCGGAGACTTCAGTTCCTTGGGCCCTTCCATAGGGAAGCTCACAACCTGGCAGCTTGCTGCCCCCAGAGCAAGTGATGAGAGAGAGAAAGCCCAAAACAGAAAACCATATTCTTTTATAACCTAATCTTCGATGTGGCATATCATCACTTCTGCTGTGTTCTATGGCTTATGCAGATTGACCTGCTACAACATAGTAAGAAATTACACGCGGGTGTAAATACCAGGAAGTAAGGATCATGGGGAGCCATCTCGGAAGCTGGCTATTACAGGTGGGTTCAAAAAATGTTACAGTTTTGTAATTTATCCAGCTTTCTCTTTTTGTTACTGTAGGAACATTGAGCAAAGTTCTTTCCAGCTTTCTCTATCACAAACATGTTAGAAATCTTAAGTCTTCCTATACTTTCTGTCTTACACCTTTCACCTCTTTATCTTATTGCATCGTATTTTGAGAGGATTCCTTGGCACTATTTTTTAGTTCATTGATTTTTGTCTTGAGCATGTTCATCAAGCCTTCCATTATTTTTTATCCAACAATACAGTTTTTATTTCTGAGAAAAATTGAGAGGTTTTAAAAAAATCTATTTTAACACAGTATATAGAACGCATGTTCTTGGTAACTGCTGTTGGTCCAGGGATAGGCATATGACCCAAAGTTGCCCAATCAGCCTCAAGAAAAAGACTTACATTCCATGGCTGGAGAGGGACTATTTTCCTCTTTCCCATTAAACTGAATAAAGGGGAAAAATCTCCCCTTTCTACTGGCAGTTATCTTACAACTAGAAGGCAGCCATCTTATGACACAAAGTAAGGCGAAGCTGAGAAACAGAAAGAACCTGAATCCTTGATGACACGCTGAATCAACCAGTCCTGAAACCCACTTTATCTCTGAACTTCTTGTTATGTGAGTTAATAAATGCTCTTATTGTTGGATCCAGTTTGAACTGGATTTTCTGTTACATGTCACCAAATCCATCTTGTACCCATATAAAGTCTTCCTTATTAAATGAATCCCTCCTTCATGCAAACAGAAAGAGACTGACACAGGCAAGAATCTAATAATAAGAATGTGCTCTCGTTAACCTTTTTATCCTTAGCTACTGATCCTCCCCTCTTAGAAATAGGTCCTTGACTTTGTCACCTAGCCACTCCTCATCACCAATCTGTGGAGCCCGGATCTGTCACAAAACACTTTCAGGACAACCCTGGCCCCCAGTGACTATGAATCCAAGTTAGCCCTTGACATATGATCAGTAAAGCATCTTTTATGCCTATTGCAGGATCCCATACTAGGCAGACCCATAAGCGAGAGCCTCACTGCCAGGTTCTCGGCCTGGCCCTGTGTGATCACTCTCCTCTATCTGGGCCTCTCTGCATCCATCCACATACAACATCTGAGCTGGACTATATGTCTCAAGATCCCTCCTAGCTCTGACATTTCAGGATTTCTGGACTCTGAGACACATGAAGCTCTATCCTGGTTAGCCCATGTCCCATTTTGCATTTGGCCACATCCATTCTACACCAGTCTCCTGCACTATATAGCAAACATGGAGGAAAGAAGATTGAAAACTGAGTTCCCAAAAGTCTGGGCTCATGTTCCTGGAAGTCTGTTTTCAGGCAGCTGATAACAGGCCAGCCTTTGTTGGGACTCATTTCCTGACAGGTTAAGAGAGTTGTCTCTCATCTATAGAGACACCAGGGGAGGACTAGAAGTTCCAGGAGATGGTCCCTGTCCCAGGGATGCAGGACAAGAAGAGGAAAGACTGGGGTAAAGGACAGACACTTGGTGGGAAATAAATGGGAAGGAAAGGAGTGGAGATCCCAAGGAACGAGCGCTGGTCATCCAAGAGATCTCTGTTCTCTCCCTTGCTTGGGAACTCAGTTGGCCATTTCCTCCTCCAGCCTCTTCCCACCAGCTACACCAGCATCCCCTCCCACCCCATCCCAAGCATCGCTCCAATTTCAAAGCGTTCTCTGGCCCCAGCTGGGTTGGGAAACCAAGGAAGGGAGAAGGCATGATTTTTAGTCCTGTTTTGGGGAGGGGGTGGAAAGAAGGGGCTGGTGGAAGACAGAAAAGAAGTAGAGCCTTTTGAAATGAAAGCCGGGCCAAGCTCATCAGAGATTAATGTAGGAAAAGCCCCACTTGTGTGATGGGACCCAGATGGTGGGCAGACTTGCAGAGGCTGCTGACAGATCCTGATGGTCCACAGCCTGCCTCCCACTTCTCATCCTCATCTTGGAGAAAAAGATGCAGGCCCAGCCCCTCAGGAAACTTGGGGCTGCCCCAGGGCTGCCTCCAGACCAGGTGAGAAGCTAGAACTCTAATCCAGTGGCTTCTTACTCCAGCTTCCCGAACACAGGCGTGCACTTGCCCACGGACACACATGCACAGATAGGGAGAGAGCACAGACAGCTGACCCTGGCCCTTTCTTCCATGAGAAGCCTGGCCTGGAGAATAAAGGTCCCAAAGTAGACTGTGACCTTGTTCAATAGCCAGAAGTTGGTGGCAAGAGTGCTGTAACCACCATCACAGCTTCAAACCCTCCCTCAATCTCCCCCCATGCCCAGTCACTGTCCTATTTCTTTCCTTCTCTTTCTAGCCACGCTCCTCAAAAGAGTTGACTCCCTTCATTGTCCTCTGTTTGCCCACTTACTCCCCAACTCCTTGCAGGGTGTAGCCCAGTCTCCCCACCCCAGAGAAACTATCCTGTTCCCACCATTTCCACATTAGATTTAACAGACACGTCACATCTCGGTCCTCAACTGTCCAGACCTCCCAGTATTATAAGATAGATTGGTAGCTGCCTCCTTCTGGAGCCTCTCGCTCTTTCCAGAGGAGCTCTCCTGGTCTCCTCTGACTGCTCTTTGTCTCCCTCATTCATGGGCTCTTCTTCTTTTGCCTTCTCATGCCTTCTTGTCCCTTCCTTAAAGGTAGGCTTCTCAGTCCCCTCTCTCTCCTGACCTATGTCTTCTCCTCCCGAGTCTTTAAACAGCAACCCTAGGCTGATGAGGCCCAAAGCAAGGTTGCCAGCCTCACTCTCTTTCTGAGCCCCCAGTTTATCCCCCATCTGCCTCCTGACAGCCCATCCTAGGCAGCTAAAACCCAACATAGCCCTTAACTTTCCCGCCAACTTCTTCCCCTCCTGGGATTCCCATTTCGGAAGAAGTACTACCATCCACACGGTTGCCAGTCAGGAACCTGAGACTCATCACCACCCGTGCCCCGCCCCCCACGTCCACTCAGCCCACAGGACGTTGATTCTACCTCCTGAATAGCACCCAGACTCTGCTTCTCTCCAACCTCAGTGACCTCAGGCTTCCATGCCTCTTCCTCTCTCTCCCGGAAATTTGCAAACAGCTCCCATCTGATCATCAAAAATGACTCTCTCTCTTCTGGGCTCTCCTGGCACCTCTTCTCATGCTTCTAATGCAGCACATACATCGGCTTCTACTTCACTCCTTAGGTTTCTGCTTCCTTGGCTAAACTGGGAGCTCCTTGGCGGCAGAGATAGTGTCCGAGTCACCTTCATAAAGCCATTCCTTAGCCCAGGACATAATGTGTGACCAAAATATTTAATGTTTGACTAAATGACTCTATATCAAGTATTGTGGCTGCTTCCCGAAACCAAATCTGTGCTGAATCTAGGATGCTGGGGACCGGTGTGGCTGCCCCCGGATGGAGCATAAAGCAGAGCAATTATTTCCAAACTGGGTGTTTTCACTGGCATAAGCAATACTGTGGTAAACATCTTTGTGCATAGGGGTGCCTGGGTGGCTCAGTCGTTAAGCGTCTGCCTTCGGCTCAGGTCATGATCCCAGGGTCCTGGGATCGAGCCCCACGTCGGGCTCCCTGCTCCTTGGGAAGCCTGCTTCTCCCTCTCCCACTCCCCCTGCTTGTGTTCCCTCTCTCGCTGTGTCTCTCTGTCAAATAAATAAATAAAATCTTTAAAAAATAAAAACACCTTTGTGCATAAAGCTATTTCTCTATTTTGGAGTCTGTCCTTGGGACAAGTAAGAAAGAACAGCGATCACACTACCTGGCTCTTCTCTGGGAAAGGATAAGCCCTGCGAGCGTAGTGAGCCTTTTCTGTAGCATCTCTGGGAACCTGCTGTGGAACTTAGCACAAACTGGGATAAGAAGATAAGAAGTTACAGAATACGAGTGCAGAGGAGACTTGGGGACACTGTCGGTAAGACTCTAAGGCTCGGAGAAGGGAAGCAGCTCATCTAAGATTGTCCACGTACCTGAACTACTGAGTCAAGCCCAGGAATGAGGGTTGCCTGACTGCCACAACTTTCTTGCCCGCATCCCATGCCTGCTTTGGAACTGCGTGCACTTAACAAGTTCCCCAGAGGGGGAGGCTGGAGATGCTCTCAGGAGAGAGCAGAGGGTCTGACAAAAGTAGAAGCCTTGAGGATGAGAAGCAACTGGTTCCCCCTAGGAGGCAGACTTTCCAAAACCTTCTGCATTCCCATCTTCACAAGGACATGAGCTTAGGAGCTTCCCCAGGGAGATCGGAAAAGAAGAGAGGGGGCAGGAACCAAGGCACTCAAAGGATGCAGTGGAATCACCCTGCCTTCCTCTTCATCATTCTTAAGAGAACAGAGAGTAACAGCAACAACAACAATACTATACATTTAATTATCTAAGTCTCTCAAGTTCCATGTCACCATGGTAGTATTATCTGCATCCTACACATTTGGAAACAAGCTCAGAGAAGTCAATCAACTCATTCAAAGCCACAAAATAAAGACTCAAAATGCAAATCAAAACCCATAGGATTAGCTCCAATGACAGAAGTTTCCCAACTTTGAGCCAGTCTCGGGCCAGGTCTCTGTTGAGCGACTCTGGTCTTGAGTTGAGCAAGTCCTGAGTCCAGAGCTCCCACTTCTTCCCAAGAGTTATTGTGAAGAATAAAATAGATTTACGTGAACAGACACACATATCCATGGACACCTGGTTTGGGACAAAGATGCCACTGCAGTGTAAAAGGGAAATAATGATCCTTCCAATAAATGGTGCTGGGTCAATTGCATATCCATAGAGAAAAAATAACTATGTTGACCCCCATCTCACTCTATACATAAAAATCAATTCCAGGTGGATGACAAATCTAAATGTGAAAGTTAAGACACCAAAGCTTTTAGAGCAAAATATAGAACATTTTTGTGACTTTGAAATAGATGAAAGTTTTTTAAATAGAACATAAAAAGCACTAATCAAAAAGGGAATTTTTAAACAAATTAGACCATATTAGGATTAAGAATGTCTGCTCATCAGAAGTGCAATTAAGAGACTAGAAAAGCAACACATGAAAACAATGAGAAGGTAAGCCACAGACTGGGATGAAATATTTGCAAAAAGACATATCTGATAAAGGACTGTTACCAAAATATACAAAGAACTCTTAAAACTCAACAATATGAAAATGAACAAATCAAATGTAAAAACAGGCAAAAGATCTGAACAGACACCTCACCAAAGACGATATACAGAGAGCAAGTAAGTATATGAAAAGATGCTCAATATTCATTAGGGGATTACAAATTAAAACAGTAATAAGATGCCACTACATACCATTAGAATGCTCAAAATTCAAAACCCTGACAACACCAAATGCTGGCAAGCCTGCGGCACAACAGGAACATGCCGCCATTGCTAGTAGGAATGCAAGATGCTACAGCCACTTTGGAAGACAGTTTGGCAGTTTCTTAGAAAACTAAACATATTCTAGGGGCGCCTGGGTGGCTCCGTCGATGAAGCATTGCCTTCTGCTCAGGTCATGATTCCAGGGTCCTGGGATCGAGCCCCGCATGGGGCTCCCTGCTCCATGGGGAGCCTGCTTCTCCCTCTCCCTCTGCCCTTCCCCCAGCTTGTGCTCTCTTCCTCTCTCTCTCTCTCAAATAAATAAATAAAAATCTTTAAAATATAAAAAAACCCAAAACCAAAACTAAACATTTTTTAAGGTTTTATGTGTTTATTTATTTATGTAGAGAGAGAGAGTGTACATGAGCACGTGAGAGGAGGGAAGGGGGAGAGAGAGAATCTCAAGCAGACTCCCCACTGAGCGCAGAGCCTGACTCAGGGCTCAATCTCATGAGCTGAGCTGAAATCAAGAGTTGGACGCTTAACCAACTGAGCCACCCAGGTGCCCCAAAACTAAACATATTCTTACCCTACAATCCAGCAATCACACTTCTTGGCATTTACCCAGATGAATTGAAAACATATGTCCACACCAAAAAACACTATACTGGTGGACATGTCATTATACATTTTTCCAAATCCACAGAAAGTACATCAAGAGTGAACCCTAAGGTAAACTATGGGCTTTGGACGATAATGATGTGTCCATGTAAGTTCATTGATTGTAACAAATGTAGCACTCTGCTACCTGGTGTTGATAGTGGGGAGACTGAGTGGCAGGGGGGAAAGAGGTATATAGCAACTCTTTGTACTTTCCACTCCAGTTTGCTGAGAACCTAAAACTGCTCTAAAAAATAAAGTTTTTTATAAAAAAAAAGGTAACAGATGGAGTGAGTAAAGAGAATGCAATGCATATATCCAACAAAGCACTCATATCCAAACTCTTACAAATCAACAAGAGGGAAAAAAGACCATGCAATTTTTTAAAAGGGCAAAAGACTTGACTAGGCACTTCTCAAAAAATAATATCCAAGTGGCAAATAAATGTATGAAATGGTGCTTACCTCCACTAGTCATCAGGGAAATGCAAAGTAAACTCACCACACAGTACCACGCATACCATTGCATGGTTAAAAGGAAGAAGACAGAAAATACCGAGATTTGGTAAGGATGTGGAAACCAGGATTCTGAACTGCTTATGGGAAAGTAAATTGGTAGCACAGTTTTAGAAAATTTGTTTGCTCTACGTATCAGAGATAAGCATACACATAAGACCCAGCAATCCCCTCCTCAGTATATATTCTGCAGAAATGCTTACATATATTCGTGATATGTTCATAACAGCACCACTCATAACAAACATTGAAACTCAAAATGTCCACCATCAGTAGAAGAGATAAATAGTTGTAGGATACGCACACAATGGAATACAACAATGAGAATAAACAAATTACAATGACACACAGCGACAATAATAAATCTTGCAAATGTAATGCTCAATGAAAGAGGCCAGTAATAAAAGTATATTTATGTACCATTCAGATAAAGTTCAAAACCAGGTAAAAGTCTGTGGTGATGGAAGGTGTCTATATCCTGACTGTGGTGGTGATTACATGAATCTATTTATGTGATAAGATTTCATAGAACTATACTCCAAAAAAAAATAAATAAATAAGTGCATGTAAAAACTGGCAAGAGCTGAATAACACCTGCAGCTAAGTTACTATTATTGGACCTACATCAATTTCCTGGTTTTGATACTGTACTGTGGTTCTATAATAACAGGGAAGTTGGGTAAAAGGTATGCAGGAACTCTGCATAACTTTTGCAACTTGTGAATCTCAGATTATTTCAAAATAAAAAACTTTTTAAAAGCAGACTAAATTTATGTTGCTAGAAGTCAGGACAGTAGTTTTCCAGGGAGGGTCAGAAGGGATTAGGAGAGGACATTAGGAGACTTCTGGGGTGCTATCATGGTCTGTTACTCAATTTGGGGGCTAAATACAGAGGTATGCTCATCTTATAAAAATTTTGCAAAAATCAAGTTGTACGCTTATGTGCATTTTTCTCTATGTACGTAATACTTTAACAAAAAATGTTTCATTTTTTTTTTAAGGCAACAGTTTGCTCATAAGAGCTTGGCCCAGTGCCCAGCACATTGTAAGGGCTCAGGAAAGGCATTTCTTTACCTGTGGCTCTCTCCTACCTTACCCTCCTGTGAAGTTCTCTCTCATGTTGTCTTCACTGCCCAGGTGAGCACATTTCCTGAAAGGAGGTGCCGTAGCCCACAGACTACAAGGGTAGGTGTTCCAGGCAGGTATTCTGGGAATAACAAGACCTTCTGGCAGGAAAAATAGGCCCCAGTGTGAAATCTAACATGCCTCCTCCCAGCACTGAGCATAATAAAAAAGGCTTCATGTAATTTCTAGGCACACAACTTTACTAATAATCAATAATTTTATTGGTTTATTGGTTAAAACAAAAGTACACTCCATTGGAAAAAAAAAACTGAAAATGTTAAACAATTCTTTTTTTTTTTTAAGATTTTATTTATTTATTTATTTGACAGAGAGAGACACAGCGAGAGAGGGAACACAAGCAGGGGGAGTGGGAGAGGGAGAAGCAGGCCTCCCGCGGAGTAGGGAGCCTGATGCGGGGCTCGATCCCAGGACCCTGGGATCATGACCTGAGCCGAAGGCAGACGCTTAACGACTGAGCCACCCAGGTGCCCCAATGTTAAACAATTCTTGACAATATAACAATCAAAAATACTCTGTTCTTATGAAGAACTTTATACAAATTGCAAAAGGTATGCTGAGTTTGCAATGCCTGGGCAGGGTTCCAGCTATTTGAGCCTTATTGATAAGCCATGTCACACTTAGTCTCTTATAGGGTCTTGAATTAGCTTTATTTTGGAGAAAGAACATTTTGCCAAAGTCAAAAGTGATAGAAATTGTTCAGACTGTAGCACACACTACAGAAAAGCAGGCACTTAAGTTGTAATATTTCATAGTAACCATCCCAGCAAATTCAGTCTTAAATTTTCACCAGGTTGGCATTTAATGCTTTTACATAAAGCAGCATTGATAATGCTTCTGAAGGGTCACTTGAGAATTGCTTTTACACCTTTGGTGTGTCTGCCACACTGGATCATCCACCCATTTTAATTTTTTTCTAGGGAAGATATGCAGACAAACCCAGTAGCTGTACTCTGCCTCTGAAATCTGGGTCTCGATAGGCAGTTAGTGTATCAATTACAGGATGAAAAATGATGAACTATAATCCTTTCCCGTAAAGAATCTGCAGATCAGAGAACCATCATACGCTCTGGAACAGATGACACAAAAATGTTTAAACTATTATCCTTTCAAGCAAGAGAGTTTTACAACGCAGGAAATGTGATTTAAGGCAGTTGGTTTCGCATTGCCTTTTAGGACAATGCCCCTGGCCACTGTATACTTTTGTAAACGGATTACAATGTATGCATTACAATTCAGACGTGCAAGGAAATATGCTTTTCTTTATTGCTCCCTAAATATTTTTTTATCTTGTTTCAAAGTTTCTAAGTGAAAGGTGGGGGAAAATTATACTCCAGCTCTTCTAGTTAAAATCCCCTCTTACTCTCTGAGTGAACTCACTCTGCGGTAGCTTCTCAGCCCTTCCAGGGGCCCTCTGCCCACCCCTCCCTCTCTGCCCCCTGAGTATTGCAGGGGCACCGAGGGGGAAAGGGACCTCGGGTCTGAGCCATATGGCTTCTGCTCCTCTGGGGGAAAGGGGAGCTCAACCCCTTTGGACAGGACCCTCTGTCCTCCCTCATCCTATTGAGGGATCTGTGGCTGGATATCTTGCAGTGTTCTCGGGACAGGCAAACCACATGGCGATTGCTTTCTGGGAGATGGCCCTTTCACCCTGCTGCTGGGCTCTTGCTGGAGACTCAGATACAATTCCCACCTGGACCCTCAGCTTTGAGCTGCCTACCTGCACCCCCTTGTCATGAGAATCCTCCCACTTCTGTACAATGGGGCGGGGTCCCTGTACCTCCACCACAGGGCAACCTTTGGGCAAGCTTACCAATTCTCAGTTCTCAGCCACCATCTCTGTTTACCATAGTGGAGCAGATGCTTCTGGATCTCTTCCATAGCACCCAGAGACTGCGTCAGGCTACCAGTCTAGACACGTCCTGCAGCATGAAGGTGGGGGTGGGAGAAAATGCAACAATAGCTTGCCCACTCTCAGCATTTTCCTAAACCTGTTGGGGGTGAGTGCTTCTATTGGGGTATCTTTCATCTTACCTGGACCCCTGTATCCCTGGGCTAAGGCAGCACCCTGATCTGTCTCATCTGTTCCTAGCAACTGAAGAGCTCTCTCTCTCTCTCCCCTTCCTGTCTGATCGGGCTTCTCTTACCCCCTCTCCTCCTTTTCTACTCCAGCCCAAAGGTTGATGGCAAAAATGCTGTAGGGCACAAGCCTAAACCACTTAGAACAGAAAAATACATCAGCAGGTATAAAAAAATTATTTTTGATCCCTGACACATGATTCTAACAAAGATTACCATATACTTTCTGCTAACAAGGCAGGGGCCACTGACACAGCTGTTTACTCTTGCCAGTGTTGACACAAACTTCCAGATTCTTCTGGCAAAGGGCAGGCAATGACCAGTCTTCAAAGGGCTTTCCAACATACAGACCAGATATATGTATATTATTTTTGCATATAAAAATAACCCAGGTATAGTAGAGCTTAATCCTAAGATTTTAGTGTAATAAATGCAGGTGGAACATTCTTTGACAAAATAAAGTCTGAATTCCAAAAGCTGAATTTGACCAACCAATACAGCAGTTTCTTGTGCCCTTTGTTTAACCCAGTGATGTTTTAATTTTTATCAGTACAATGTATCTTGTTCTTGCAACTGTTTAACCAAGTGAAGACTAGGAGAACGGCTGTTGAGTGTTACTGGCAGCCACAGGGAACTGGGGTGATGCAGCAGCACAAAGATGCACAGTAAGACACCTGAGATCTTCCTTCTTCTGTCGTAAATGTTGCACTTCGTGATACTGTAGTCATGTGTTTGAGTCCAGATCCTTTATCCAATATTTGAATCCTGTAAGTATGAATTTCTTTCTTCATGCTTTTATGCTCATTTTTAAGTGCTTTAGCATATTTAATAGCCACAGTCAATACTCTTGCCACCCCCTACTCACTAGGTCTCTCAGAGCCACTGGTCTTTTTTTTAAGATTGTATTTATTTATTTGAGAAAGAGAGAGAGCATGCAGAGGGAGAGGGAGAAGCAGACTCCCCACTGAGCAGGGAGCCCGACGTGGGGCTCGTTCCCAGGACCCCGGGATCATGACCTGAGCCGAAGGCAGACGCTTAGCCACCTGAGTTCCCAGGCACCCCGAGAGCCACTCGTCTTAATGCAACATTCTCCATCCTCCTCCTGCCCCTCCTGGGTCTCTAACTCACACTGCTAACCTCTGAGGGACATCTCTTGAGGGACAGGCCCAGGTAGGACCAGGCACTGGGGTTGCCCTCACTCAGGAAGATAAGAACTGCATCCATAGTATCACTGACCATTACCTGGGTCTGCGCACTGGCTGATCTTTGGACTGAATCCTTAGCCACGGGAAGGCAAGGCTGGTCTTTATTGCCCTGCAAGTTCCCTTCCCTCTAAACACACAACAGAAATAGCTAACATTTATTGAGAACTTATGTGCCACACACTTTACATTCACGATCTCATTTAATCCTCTGGGCAAGTCTTTGAGGTACTACTATCCCTGTTTTATAGCTGAAGAAAAGGAGGCTCAGAGAAGTTAAGTAATCCATTTGAAATCACACAGCTAGCAAACAATAAGCCATCTAACTCTAGTGCTCTTAGTTATTAAAATTAGGGCATACAGAAGTTAAACAGCTTGTCTGCAGTTATAAAGCTAAGGAGTGGCTGGGCTGGGATTCAAATCTCGATCTCACCCATCTCCATGCCTTTGTTCTTCACCCTACAGGACGGGGAAGAGGCACGAAGCACGTATATTTAAGGGAAGCCCATGAGAATAGCATCAATTCAGAGGATCAGAGCCGGAAGGAGCCTTTAAATAGAAATTGGATGTGAGGTGTGTGAGACCAGCCTCGTTTTGGCGGACTGGCTGGGGGGATTTGCTAGTTAGAGAACAAGATCTTTGGAGAATGCGGTGGGCTTGACCAATGAGAGCTGCATATTGTGAGGCGTGGGTAGTGGAACCGGCCAATCAAGTAACCATGAAAACTGGCCAGGGAAGAAGTCGCAGCTAGACCTGAGCCTTGGAGCTGGGAGCTTGCTCCTCGGAGCGGTGGTCTGGCTTCCCAATATCACAGGGCTGCCCTGGCCTCTGCCTGGCGCCAGGGTTCCAGGAAACTGGTCGGAGGCCTTCCCCGCGCCGCAGTGACCGCCAGCGCGCCTTTGCTCATAGATTAGCCATGAGCTCAACCGTTTTAGTGACTCACCTCGTGAAAATGAGGCGGCGGGGTCAGGCCTTACTGTTTCTCTTTAAGCATTTAAATTGATTTTTCCAGCTGGTTAAGTTCTCCCCCTTTGTTTTTATACAGAGGCTTAGGATGTGGCTGGATATCAGCTCCAAAGATATTACCAGGTAAAACAGCCCCCCACCCCCACCCCTGTAGGACCCCCCACTCTGTGACTAATGGAACTGGCTCATTGAAACCCTGGTCAGGTAGTGACCTACCTGAGACAGCTCCACACCAGTGACAGCCTGGGAAAGCCACCACCAAGCGCTGAGGGATAGCCCTAACTAGAGACAGGGACAGCCCCATCCAGAAACTCCCCATTGAGTGATGAGCCCACCCATGGCCACAAATTCAAGAGGTCCCATGTCTTTGCTGGTCCCCTAAGCCATGTGCTGCCCCCCTTTTAGGCACAGACTTCAGGAGCTCCAGGAATTTTATTTTATTGTTTTAAAAAGAGTTTATTTATTTGAGAGAGAGAGAGCACTACTAGCAGGGAGGAGGGGCAGAGGGAGAGGGAGAAGCAGGTTCCCCGCTGAGCAGGATCCCAGGACCCTGGGACTGTGACCTGAACCCAAGGCAGAGGTTTAACCAACTGAGCCACCCAGACACCCCTGGGAATTTTATATGTAGAGGATCTCCAGGGAAGGAAAGGAGGTCCCGGCTGCTGCGTCCCTTGGAGTTTACTCTCTGTTCAAAGTTGTTTGCTACTCTGCCACGCTGTGTCCTCCCCGCCCCCACACCCACCCACCCACAGTGCTATTTCCAATTCACACAGCCTTCCGGGCACAGGCACACCATCTTGGTTTGGGTCACCCTGAAAGCAGAGCCTCCGGCAAGAATTTAATGGAGCTGTTCTACTCAGAAGGTGACCCCAGGACGCAGACTTGTGGGGATAGGAAGAGTGAACCAGGGAAAAAGGAAAAGCCAAGATGAGGGCATGCTTCCTTGAGGTCTACAGACATAGGGGGCTTGATTCTGCTGGAACCTCCGAGAAGTGTATGGATGCCTCCCAGAAATAGCCACCTGACAGATGATAGCTGGACTCATCCTTCATTGTCTCCCTCCCTCACTGGTTGAAAATTGCTTCTGGGGAAGTTGACTCCCCTGAGCTTCCAGACAGCATTTGCAAGCTCTGATCAAGCTTCTGCAATGCAGCGGGGAACCCTGAATCAGAATTCGGAGACTGGCTCTGCTTGAGGCAGGACACGGAGACTGAGTCTGAGCTCGCCTAGGACTGTTCACCGGACTGCGGCTAACATCTGAGGGGGGCCAGGGCTTGTGGTGCAGACTCCACAGGCTACGCGTGCCATCTTCCGAAACACTGTGGTGAACTCCGAGGGAGAGCAACAAGGAAGTAAACTCCAAAGGAGCAAGAAATGTGAACCAGTGTACCTCACCCAACCCGAAGGATGTAGTATTCCACACTTCTACCCAAAAGCCATTGGAGAAAAATGTACTGGCTTCTGAGTCCTATAGGTTTGGATTCAAATCCTGGCTCTGTCACTATGTAAGTTAGTAACCTTAGGTACGGCACTTGGCTGCTCTTAGCCTCAGTTTTCTCAAGTATATAATAGGGATAAAAATACTTACTTTATAAAGCAGTGGTGTGCAAGGCCCTTGGGACAAAATAAGCCCTTTCTCAGCATATGGCAACTCTTTCTAAAGGGCTGGCACACTTTTCCTCAGCTCCAGGCTCTGAGCTCCAGGCTATCTTCTGAGGGAAGGTGACCATTTGACCTTCTCTAGACAAGAGCTACTTGACATCCTGACATTTTGAAGGCCAAGACCAGATAGCCTCTGCTGTCCACACCGTCAGACCCTTAACAGAACCACTTCTTGTCCTAAATATTTGGTTCAAAACTTTTAGGAAGTATGAGAGAAGCAGGTCTGAGTAAGATTGTTAAAATCCAGATATTAAAAAAAAAAAGGGATAATGTGAGAAAGATCCATCCTTGAAGAACCATCTTGACCTTTCCCTCAACCACTGAAGACAAAAATGCAATCTTTCCTCTATAAATTTTTCCATTTCATAGTCTGGGTTTCTATACCTTTGGGCGAAGCAATAGCTTTAGGCAGACATTATAATAAGCAAACTCAGATTCCAGAGGTGAGTGTTCCTATGTGTCAAATCCAACCATCTGTATTCCTCAATTGTGCTAACAAGTGGTGTTGTGTCTATAAAAGATATTTTAAAAACTTCTTTATTGCCCTTATTTCAATTATTCCCAAACTTTTATTCCTGCTATTCCTCAAATTTCCAACTTCAAATGACTTAAAATTTGTCTTATTTTATCTGGGTTAAAAGGATCATGTGCTTTAGTTCAAAAACTTCCTTCCCCTGATATCCTCTGCCTTGGGAGTCTGGGATTGGATAGGAGCCCCCATACCAGACCCCATCACCCAGACGATAGGTCTATAGAACTTCTCCAGAAGGAGCTGTGGGAAAGAGCTAGGAGTGGAGAGATCAGAGTTCTGGTGTAGGCTATGCAGTGAACAGGCTGTGTGACCTAGGGCAGGTACCTCACCTCTCTGGGCCCCAGTGTCCTGTTCTTTAAGGTGAGGGGCTGAGACTGGAGGTGCTCTGAGAGTCAGTGGTTGTGATCCTTCGGGGCTTAGGCAGAGGTCCTTGGATAGCTGAGATTTTCTGAGCCCCGCCATGGCGTCCCTGGCCTGGCTAGGAGCTCCCGCAGGGCAGGATCACATTGCCCCAGATTCCAGGACTGGCTGCGGCACAGACCCAGGATCGGGTGACAGATCCATCCAGCCTGGACTGGCTCAACCTCTCAGCTACAGTCGCAGCCATGGGGGCTGGAAAACCAGAGCTAATGCAAGGCAGCTGGAGGCTAGGACAAGATTGATGAAGGACAGGGAGAGGATTTGGCCAGGGGGCTGGGCTGGAGGGTAGAGCATAATTAGTCCTGCCTGCTTCCCAGAGGCCCCCAAGCTAGCTAAACCTCATTAATTGGGAACCCCCAGTGGGGAATTCCTGCTCATGACCCAGAGAAGGAAGGGCTAGTTAGGAGTTAATTAGTAGTGAAAGTGCCAATCGGGGAGTGTTTAAACTATTAGATGGCTGAGCACCTGTTTACCTACAAACAACTGATATGTCAATTATCTGGCCATCAAAGCAGGTCCCCTAAGATAGTGATTACCAACCTCAGTGATCCTCAAGGTCACCTAGGAACCTTGTTAAGCATCAGTCCCCAATGCAGTGATCCTGATTGATTGGTCAGGGGTGAGAACTGCTGCTCTAAACAATCCATTAGCACAAGATCTCTTGCCCCAATCTCAGTGGCTACACGAATCAGCAAGCAAGAAGTAACACCCAACAGGTACTACTACCACTGGTCTTTCTATAATTTATTTAGCATTTACTATGCACCAAGAACAATGCTTGGATTTTGGAATGCGTTGCCTCTTTTAATCCTTGTAACAGCTATTTTTGGTAGTTGTTATTGTCCCTTATCTACAGAAGATGAATGGTAGTTGAATTCAAAGAGGGAAAAAACTTACTAGAAATAATAGTAAGTGGCAGAGATTATATTTGATCCCAGATATTTTGACTCCAGAGCTCAAATGTTCACTCCAACTTTTTTAATGATCCTGAAAGCCTTTCCTGTCCTTTCACGGACTAAGATGATACTGTCAGGCTTTTAGGGATAGTCATAGTGCTATGCAAGATACTGCCCATTATACAGTTGGGAAAACTGAATCTCCAGAAGGAGATATTAACTGTATCAAAGAGTCCAGGTTTATGGTTCCCATGCCTGGGCTATTTTGCATTAGCCAGTTATGGACTAGAAGGAAGGAGAGAGGACAACCTCCAGTGCTAAATGCTAACATGTGTCCTGGTATTCAAGAGTCAGAGCGATTCAGTTACAAGCACTAGGCCCTAATCAAAGTCACACCACTGACCCCAAGTGTGATCTGCAACAAGGCACTGAACTTCTATGGGTCTCAGTTTCCCCATCTGCTAAATGGGGATGCAGCTATTTGGTTTGCCTCTGCTTTAGAAGGAACAAGGGAATGCATGAGTGAGAGAAGAGAGTGTTGTAATGATATAAGGGATTGCTCCAAATGATGTGGGGCAGCCTTGACTTAGGGAGCATCTTGCACAACTATGTGGCTACTTTGGGCTTGATAAGATGGTCTTTCTTTTAGGCCCCAGGCCTCAGAGCTTGTCTTCCCCTCCCTGGGTTACAGGAAGCTCAAGAAAATACTTTCTGGTTTTCTCTAGGAAACTGGCAAGATGGTTGACCAGATGGCTCCCAGGCTTTCCTGTGTGACTCCTGTATTTGACTTTATTGGTTGGCCAAGGCTTGCAGCCCTACCCCTCAGACCAAGGGCAGCTTCCCCCAGAGCCAACCTCACCTAGGGGCCACATCCAGATGCTCGCCTTGTTCCCTTCCGGCCTTGATGGAGGCATGAGCCTCCCCCACCTCCTGTTCACTCCTCGCTCCTCGGCCGCCAGCCCAGCAGCTGTTGCCTCAGATCAGTGTGGACCATCTAATCCTCTCTCCAGAGCCCTGGCCCCCTCCTCAGGCAGTAAATTAAGGAGGATGTAAGAACAGAGGGCACCAGCGTCAGCAGAGCGGCATCCAAAACATCCTCCCCCACCCTGCGCCTGAGTCATAGGGCCCTGAATTGGCCCCCTCTCTGCCTGGGGAGAGGGAAGAGAAGGCAGGGAGAACCAGGCCTGAGGGAAGAAGGAAGTGAGAATCCAGAGGAGGGGACACCAGCGTCATGCCAGGCATGGAGCCCAGGCATCAGCTTCTTTATCATGCCCTGACCCCTTAATCCCATCCCTTTCACATGCCACACCCACTCTGACCATTGTGTGTCCATCCTGAAGATGGGCAGAAAATAGTTAGCTGACAAGACCTCAAGGGAACACCTCACTCCAGGACACAGCCCAAATCCCTGTGTTGAGGGGCTATAGGACATCTTTGGAAACAACATCTTTGGCAGCTGTCCTTGCCTCCTGCCCCTGAGAACATAATCTACAGCACTGACCTTAAAAATTCTATTACTCTGTGACTTAAAAACACCATCCAGTACTCCCTATGCATATAATGTCTTGAAGTCTAAACCAAGAGCTTCCAGATCTGACACCAATCTACTAACAAACTGAAAATGGAAAAAAAAGGGAGAAAGATGGCCAGATAAAAGTGGTATGGCATCTACCGGTATGACATAAAAAGAAGAGCAATGTAGGGATGCTGCCCTGCTTTTCAGAGATACCACCTGGGAGGAGGAGCTGGTGAATAATGCAGTGGCTTCTGACACAGAGATCGGAGTAGGGTGATAAGCCCCACAAGCTTGAGATTTTAAGTCAGCGAAGTCAACACTACCTTTTAGACTCCGTGGGGCCATAGCAGGATGAGACTCATCCCTCAGAAACAGGATGAAAATGATTCATGTGCATGAGGAAAATGGGTCTTTTCAGAGGGATGGACAAGCAATCCTATATGTCAAAAACATCAGTGTTTGTATTTCAGTCTTGCTTTAAATACCATTATATACAGATAACTATCAACTTTCTATCTCCTGCCAAGATCTTGCAAACGAACTCCAAACTTACATCTATCAGCCTGTTTGATGTCATCACTTGGATATCCAACTGAGTTCTCAAATGTAACCTCTCCAAAACTGAACTCCTGATCTCCTCCCACAAACTTGCTCTACATACAGCCTTTCCCATCTCAGCTTATGGCAGCTCCACCATTCATATGGCTCAGGGCAAAACCTTAACACTGTCTTTGAATCTTCTCTTTGTTTCCCCTCTCCATTCCCATATCCAATCTGTCAGGAGATCCCATTGGCTCTACCGTCAAATACTATAGCAAAAAGCTGGCTACTTAGTCCTTCCCCTATTAGCACTGTGAACCCAACTACAGCCGTCTTCCACCCGATTCCTGCCAAAGCTTTTGTACAAGTCCCCTTGTCTCTACGCTTGCCTCATCACACCTCCCCACCCCATCTGTTCTCAGCATAGCCTCTAGAGGAATCTTTTTAAAATTGCAAGTTAGGGGGTGTCTAGTTGGCTCAGTTGGTTAAGCATCTGAATCTTGATTTCAGCTCAGGTCTGATCTCACGGTCATGGGATCGAGCCCCACAAGGGGCTCCACACTCAACTTGGAGTCTGCTTGAGTTTCTCTCTCTCCCTCTCCCTCTGCCCCTCCCCCTGCTTGCACGTGCACATTCTCTCTCTCTCTAAAATAAATAAATAAATAAAATATTTTTTAAAAATTCAAGTTAGGTCTCATAACTCTTCTGCTCAAAACTCTGCAAGGCTTCCACTTCATTCAGACTAAAAGCCAAAGTCTTGGCAATGCCCACAAGGCTCCATGTGATCTTGTTCCATCAACCCTTGGCCCTCATCTCCCACTACTCTTGCCTTTGCTCTCCTCTAGGCACACTGACCTCCTCGCTGTTTCTCAAATCTGATGGATGTGCTTCTGCTTAGAACCTTTATTGTAATTATTCCTTCTGCTTATAATATTCTCCTGCCAGATATTTACCTTCCTCATCCTGCACTGCCTTTGGGTCTTTGCTCAAATCTCATCTTTTCAACAAGGTCTGCCCTGGCTATCTGACTGCAATTGAAGCTTCTCTCCTCCAGCATCCTGACCACTCTTGCTCAAATCTATGTTTTCATTTTTCATAAGTAACACTAACACTCTTGGAGTACATAATTCACTTTCTTATTATCTTTATGCTTGCTGACCATCTCTCCCAGCTAAAAGGTAAGCCCCACAAGATCTGTATTTTATTCACTACTATATCCGAAGTGCCTGGAATGGAATGTGGCCCACTCATAAGTGAATGAATGAGGGGCGCCTGGGTGGCTCATTTGTTAAGCATCTGCCTTCGGCTCAGGTCATGATCTCAGGGTCCTGGGATTGAGCCCCACATCAGGCTCCTGCTCAGCGGGAAGCCTGCTTCTCCCTCTCCCACTCCCCCTGCTTGTGTTCCCTCTCTTGCTGTGTCTCTCTCTGTCAAATAAATTAAAAAAAAAAAAAGTGAATGAATGAGTCCAGGTGATAAAGGGGAGAGGAATGTCCCCTAAAGCTCTCTGGCTATATTATGGAAGTGGAGGTTGATCTATTGAAACATATCCCAATACTGGCCCAGAGGTCCATTTAGGCAATGACGGGGTCTCCATTCATCAGAATGTCCTGCTACAAGGGATTTGTGGCTAAAACTCTAACATGTTGCACATACTGAGGTGCCAAACTTATGGCTGATCCAATCAAAATGGGCAAAAACTGGAAGCACTTTACTCCCGATATTCTTTGGGTTCACTTCATGCCTGCTACTCTGTTCTTGCCTTCATAATTGGGTAACTGTCCTGGTTCTTGATTTAGTCCGACCCCTTAACTTTAGATATCTGTTCTTCCACCCATGGCAGCCTGGCCCACCTTATAAGAGTGCCATTTAGAGACTTCTTTGGCCACTCAACTCAAATGACTTATTTTGTCACCAACTTTTGCCCATTTCCATTTTTGCCACCTGCGCGTGAGAAAGCACCTGTATTAGTTTTCTATAGCTGTGTAACAAATTACCCCAAACCAGTGGCTTGAGACAATACCCACTCAACATCAATTGCCATTAGAGAAATGCAAATTAAATCCACAGTGAGATACACACTACAATGGTTTTAATGAAAAAAATTAAAAGACAGATATAACAATTGTTGGCATGGATGTGGAGAAATGGGAACCATCATACATTGTGGGGGGGTGGAATGTAAATGGGTACATTCACTTTGGGAAACAGTCTCACCGTTCCTTGAAAAGTACCATGTGACCCAGAAATTCTAATCCTAGGCATTTACCCAAGAGAATTTAAAACATATGTCCACACAGGGGTGCCTGGGTGGCTTAGTCGGTTAAGTGTCTGACTCCTGATTTTAGCTCAGGTCATGATCTCAGGGTCATGGGATCGAGCCCCAAGTTGGGCTCCATGCTCAATGTGGAGTCTACTTGAGATTCTCTCCCTCTCCTTCTGACCCTCTCCTCACTCATGTGTGCTCGCTCCCTCTCTCTCTCTCTCAAATAAATAAGTAAATCTTATAAAACCCAACATATGTCCACACAAAAGCCTGCTCACAAATATTCATAGCAACTCTATTCATAATAGCGAAAAAAGTAGAAACAACTCAAATGTCCATCAATTGATGGATAGATACAAATAATGTGTCAGATCCATAGAATGGGATATTATTTAGCCATAAAAAGAATGAAATATGGATATATATTATAATTTGGATGAACCTTGAAAACATACTAAGCAAAAAAAAAAAAAAAAAACAAGCCAGACACAAATTGTTTGATCCCATTTATATGAAATGTCCAGAACAGGCAAATCCATACATACAAAAAGTAGGTTAATGATTGCCAGGGGCAGGATAAAGTGGGGAAAGGGAAGTGACCACTTACTGAATGTAAGTTTTTGTTGTTGGGGGAGTGATTGATGAAAATATCCTGGAATTAGACAGAGATCATGGCTGCACAACCTTGTGAATATAATAGAAAAACACTGAATTGTACACTTTGAAATACTCACTAATTAGTTCACAGTTCCATAGATCAGAAGTCTGCGTAGGCTTGCTGGGTTCTAATCTCAAGGTCTTGTAAGACAAAAATCAAGCTGTCAATAGGAGGGCAGCATGAGATATTCGAAAAACCTGCTTCTAAACTCAACAATTTGTTGGCAGGATCCAGTCCTTGTGATTATAGGGCTGAGGTCCTTGTTCCTTGCTGGCTGTCTCTCAGTACCTTAAAGCTACCTGCATTTCTTCATATATGATCCTCTATCTTTAAGCTAGGAGTTCATCTTGTTCCATCAACCCTTGGCCCTCATCTCGCACTACTCTTGCCTTTGCTCTCCTCCAGGCACACTGACCTCCTCACTGTTTCTCATATCTGATGGATGTGCTTCTGCTTAGAACCTTTGTTGTAATTGTTCCTTCTGCTTATAATGTTCTCCTGCCAGATATCAGTTCAGTGCATTGAATCCTTCTTATGCTTCAAATCTCTCTGACTTCCTTTTCTGCCACCAGCATGAGAGAGTTCTTTGCTGCTAATGACTCATGGCATTACATTAGACCCCCTCAGATAATCGCTCCTCTTTAGGGTCAACTGTCCCACATAACGTAATATAATCAGGGGAATGGTGCCTTATCACATTCACAGGTTCCATGGATTTAGGCGGAGAATCTTGGGAGCCATTCCTAGAAATTTGGCCCCTACAGCGCCTGATAATTATCTTTGGGTGTACTTACTGACAATGTTTTCTCCAGAAGGAGCAAGCATTCCTGAGCATCTGTTCCATTCAATGCTGGGGAATTCCGTGAGTTACCCCCTTGTCTCCCTGGTCCTTAGCCCAGTCAGGGCACAGAGTGAATACTCGAGTGTCTGCTTACTGTCCCTACCCTTCGGTAGCTTCCTGTTCAGTTGAGAAGACAGGGAAGTTCCGGGAGCTATCACTGTGGGAGGTAAATCCAGGTGCTGGGAGCACATGGAGGTTGTAACATAGAGACTGGTTTCTTTGAAACTACTCCTGACCTGCTTAATGAAGAGAGAAGTAACCAAGTCACTTTAGAGCTTGTGATAGCCATAGAGGTTATCCGCGTGAGATAAAGGCCACGCCTCTCCCCGTTTTTGGAAGGCACATTTCAAAAAGTAGGAGGGAAGATAGGCTCCCATGAGCAGATGTGTTATTCAAAGGTAATATTTTTTTAAATTTAATTGCAAATGATTCCTATGAAGAAGAAGAGTTAGGGGGTGAAGCAGGGGGAGGGCAGTATCCAAGGAGAACAATTTGGAATGATAGGACCTCTGCAGAGTTTCTTCTGGTAACTGCTTTCATTCTTCCGACAAATATCTACAGAGGTCACTGTGCTGGGTGATAAAGCACAGGGAGAAACCCAATGGAAAATGCAGTATGCAGCCTCAACGACGGCTCACAATGATCCCTGCCTCCTGGTATAATGTAATCCCTTCCCTTTGAGTGTGACTATCAGCAGAAGTAATGGGATGTCACTTCCAAGATTAGGTTTTTTAAAGATGTGCCTTTGTTTGGGATACGTTCTCTCGCGCGCGCATGCTCTCTCCCTTAGCTCACTTGCTCTGAGAGAAGGCAGCTGCCCTGTTGTGGGCTGGCCCACGGGGAGGCCCACATGGCAAGGAACTAATGTCTCCAGCCAACAGCCAGTGAGGACCTGAGGCCTGCCAACAGCCACATAAGTGAGCTGGACCTGGATCCTCCCTTAGTCACGCCTCGAGATAACTTCAGCCCCAGCCAACACCTTGATGAATGCCTATAAGAGACCCTGAGCCAGAGTCACAGCTAAGCTGCTCCTGGATTCCTGACCCACAGAAATAGAGGAATCATAAAAATTTGTTGTTTTAAGCTGCTAAGTTTGGGGGTAATTTGTTACGCAGGAATAAATAACTAATACAGAAAGGTTTATAATAGGGATGACAATACTTTATAGTAGTTATAATAAAGAATATACCCAAATATTCTTTTTTTTTTTTTAAGATTTAATTTATTTGACAGAGAGAGACACAGTGAGAGAGGGAACACAAGCAGGGGGAGTGGGAGAGGGAGAAGCAGGCTTCCTGCCGAGCGGGGAGCCCGATGTGGAACTCGATCCCAGGACCCTGGGATCATGACCTGAGCCGAACGCAGACGCTTAACGACTGAGCCACCCAGGTGCCCCCCAAATATTCTTTATTTGAGGATGAACCACAGAGAGGATTTGAGAGAAGGGAGTCAGAAAGGGAGGGGACTCGTGTGGAGTAAGTCTTGGGAAATGCTAAAGGCAGAAAACAGGATTTCTTGAGTTTTGTTTAGGGCAAGAAGCAGAACAAAGAAGGCTTCCTGTCTGTCGGGGCTGAGGGTAGCAGAGGAGCAAAACTCTCTCCGATTTTACTCTTTGCCTATTGTCTCCTGTGGGGAGCAATGAGCCTCAGGCTGCTTCACTCATTTCTCAGATGTTACTAAGAATGTCGTCAGAATCAGGTCTGGTTGGGGCAGACTGAAGGAGATGCTGAAGAAGACTGCCCCAGAGCTCAGAGCTCTGCTTCTGCATTCTTCTCCTTAGGCCCCAAGAAATCCCACACTGCGGGCCCACGAGCATGTGAAACAAGACTGTTGAAGTGCTATGAGTGGCCCTTGGAGGGGTCTGGGGGACTAGGGGGGGTCAAGTTGTTATAGGGGGCAGACACTGTCCTTATTTCCAGAAAGAAGGAGACGGATCCTGAGACTCTGAGGGATCCTGATCTGGGGTGACGGCCTAGAACAGATTCTGAAAAGATGATGTGTGACTTCAGTGCCAGCCCAGAGTTCACTAAACAACTCAGGCCTAGGCTCATGTGCTTTCTTGGTTTTTAAATAGCAGAGAATGAGCAATGATAGCCAGGACCCGAGTAACGCTGTGGAAATGGCATATCCTGATTTCATCTCCTAATTGACAGCCTTAATTCCCGCAGAAAGTGGAATAAAAATACAACTAGGATGACTTATAACCATTTGAACAATTATGGCCAGAAATTACTGATTAAAGGAACATTATCAACTACGGTGTTCCCAGGAGCCTCTCACCCGCACTGGATAATAATATTATCAGTTAACTTGTATCATGGACTTACATTTTACTAGGACCTATTCAAAGCATTTTCTGCGGATTGTTTCATTTGATTCTTCAAACAGTCCCGTGAGATAGATACACATTATCCACTGCATTTAACAGATGAGGAACCTGAGGTGCAGGGAGGTTGACAGAATCGCACAGGGTATCACAAAGCCAGGACCGTGTCAGATTGGCCCAGACTTAATGCCTTTGTCTTTGCTATGTGGTCTTATCACCACAGAGAAGGCAATTCAGTGTTCTCCTACCTGGGGAGAAGCAACTTGGCTCAGTTTGCAGGAGCTTGAAGCAGGCTCTGACGTGGGGCATGCAGACATGCAGCCCCGTATTAGTGCGCATGCCTGCGTGAGCTGTGTGAACGTGCACATGGGTGATGCTTGTGTGCCTGTGTGCTCTGAGCCCGTAAGTTGCTGGGAAAAGCTGAAGGGAAGGGGGCAGGGCACTGCAGCCCTGATCAGACAGGGGAGCAGCAGGAAGTTGGTCAGTGGGTCAGGCAGCCAGGCAGCCAGTCACCCGAGCAGGAGGGTGACAGGTGGGCAGGGCTGTCAGGGGTGACTAGCCGGCTCCCACCTGCTGGGGCTGTCCATCAGCACCAACGCTGGCAGTGCCTGAGGCCAGGACCCCCAGCAGGCTAGTCCCAGAGGCACACTCTTCCAGGGGACATCCCAAGGTGGCGGAGATGCCCCCCCCCACAGCCAACCCCAAGCTCTGACCCAGACCTAAACCCCCAGATTCCACCCCGTCCTCTCTTACCCACTCCCACACCAGAGGCTAAAAAGCTTCCCTGCTGCTCAGACCCTGAGAGCTAAGTGATGGGATGAGATGGAGTGGGGACACGTGGCCACCAGGTGCCCTCCCACACTCGTCTGTCTTCAGCATACAGATGACTGGAAGAACATGACCTTGCTAATGTTGTGGGATAAGAAAACGCAAAAGAGTGCTCAGAGGTCATCTAAATCACACCTCTTTATTTTTCAGACAAGTAAAACAGGTTCAAAGAGGCCCCCGGCTGCCCCCACCAAAGACCCTAGGATCCATCAGGGGGTCTAGCAAAAGTCAGAGGATTAGAACTGAAGTTTGGCTACTCTGGAGGAAGGTGAGTTCTGCCTGGGAACAGCATGAGCAGGTGAAGGCTGTAAATACATGTGGTGGAAGAGAGGACCCGGGAACTTTACAGATCCAGGTAGGGGAGGGAGCCGAGGACTGGCCAGTGGAGAGGGGTAGAGCAGGTAAATGAGAGGGTCGCATGCAGAGTGAGGAGGCTGGGGCCCAAGCCACGATCCCCTTAGTGACGATGGGCCTGGAGCTGCCAGGTGGGTGGCTCTGGGGCAGATCTGGGCAGTGCAGGTCCTGCGATGGAGACGGGGCTGGGCTGCAGCACTAGCCTGCCTGAGGACCCAGAGGGAGGCTGATGGACCAAGGACAAACAGGGGTGGTGGGGGGGGAGGATCTGGGGGCGGAGCAGGGGTGGGGTGCTAAGGGAGAGCGGCGGTGGGAGCGCCAGGTCGCGGGTGGGGGGGGGTGGCCCGGAGACGCTGCGCGGGGCTGGGGACCCGGAGGCGGCAGGGTGTGGGGAGGGGCTCCTGGGCGCGTGGCCGGGAGGGCGGTGGGCTGCGGCTGCGGTGCTGGGCGGCGCGTGGCCGGCCGCCCCCAGCTGTGGCGTCGCTCAGGCCCGGCTTAGCGGGCCAGGCCCGGGGATTAGGGGCAGTGGCCGCACCTGGTGGGGCGGCCGCAGGGCTAATGCTGTGTGACCGCGGGGCCCCGCCCGGCAACTGGCTCCCTCCCGCCGAGAAGGGCTGTGGGCTCTTTAGCCCGCGCCGGCGTGTGCGCGGGGGCGTGCGGCCCGGCGGCGTGCACACGTGGCGGCTGTGTGTCGGCCACCGGCCGAGGCCGGAGAGGGTCCCCGGAGAGGGTCCCCGGAGCGGGGCTGCAGGGGCGGAGCCCCGAAGGTGTCCTGCCCTGTGCCAGGGGGCTCTCGGGGTCAGTGAGGGCCTCTTGATTGCGTGCCGCGGTGAGCAGTTGTCCCCTTGTGATGGTGTCGCTCCGGGTCTGAGTCCCCGGGGGTCTGACTGGGGATACCTCTAATGTGATAGTCCCCATTATCACCCGGTGTTGACCGTGTGTGGCCGGCCAGGACCTTAACCCATATTTGTGAGACTGAGTGTCTCTGGACAAGACTCTATGGGACACCTCCATACTTTGAGTAAGTGTTTAGGGGGTATCAGAGGGGTATCCCTCTGCAGGTGTAGCCTTGGGGGCACAAGCCACCCAACAAGCTGCCTACTTCCCAGCGACAGTGTCTCAGTCATGTGCCCTGCAGGACCCCAAATCTCTGGTGCTGAATGGAGACAGTAGGAGGGGAGTTCTGGTCCCCCTGCATTCCTCCCTCCCTAAACTTGGGCCTGCCCCCTGAAGAACTTCCCCAACCCAAGCCTAGCTCAGGGCCCCAGACCTGCTTTAACAGGCACATTTTCTACCGAAATAATTGGATCTGGACAAAGCTTAGTGTTGGAATTGGGAGTTCTTATCTAATGCCATAGGTAAACCTCTGGGCCTTTGTACCCGCTGTTCCCTCTGCCTGGAAAGAGACTTCTCCCTTTCCTAGAGCGCAGAAGCCACCTCCACCGGCCTTCCCTGTAGCACTCCCACCCCACCCGGCTCTTTCCTCTCCTTGCAGAAACTTGGATCCCACCTGGCTTGGGCTGTTCCAATGTCATTTGCATCTCCTGGAGCGAGGAGCTCCCGGAGAACAGAGGCAGGTCTGGACGTGGGATAAGTGGCAGGGAATGCGCACTGAGTTGAGGCACTGGGCGGCAGAGCCATGGACTCTGCCCTTGCCCACCACCAGCCAGCAAAAGCCTGCTACGTATGGGCTTCCATTCTAAGAGGCAGGAGGGTCTGACCAGCCCTGCTTCCACTCACTCCTCTACGTTCACACACGTCCTCTCTCCTTCCAGCGAGGCACCAAGCTGCCATGAGCAGCCCTGTTCCACCCTCCCCCCGTCCCCCCCCTCCCCCAGGCTCCCTATCAGTGAGGAGCTGGGCTGAGCTGTCCTTACCCGCCCTCCTGGCCTCACCCTGGCCTTGCCTGGAGATGCCAGGACACACAGCAGGTGCCTGGACAGACTTGGGCTGGAGAGAAGGGTTGGGCACGGCAGGCCAGCCTCTGGCCAAGAATAGGACTCATAGAGAGACAAAGTTCCAAAATCTTCCTCTTCCTCCCTCTCCTCACCCACTACTTCGTATTGTTAATAATAACAGCTACTATTTACTGACTGCTTACTGTCCGCCTAACATGGTGTGTAATGATGTATGTGCATTATCTACTTAATCCTAAATCAGTCCTGAAAGGTGGGTGCTATCATCCCTATCTCTCTGACGAGGCAGGAAATATTCAGAAAGGTATATTTCTTGTCCAAGGTCACCTCGCAGAGCCAGGCCAAAGGCAGAGCCAGGATTCTTTCCGTGTCCTTGTGTCCCAGTGCAGCCCCAGATGTTGCTCTGCTCACCTGGGGTGGCAACTACGTTATACACCTGCCTCCCCCATTAGAGTAGGAGCTGTGGGATACAGGACTGTCCTGTCTTCCCGACCGCCCCAGAGAAGGCATCAAGGAATGCTCATGGAATGATATTATGTTGGCTGTTAGCAGAGCAAGGGTTGGGGTTCCCATCCCAGCTCTATCTTGCTTGTGTTCTGACTTTGGAACACTAATCTTTCTGTCTCTGTTTCATCATGTATAAGATGGGAAGGATAATCATATGGGGGTACAAGAAGACTGAGTTAACTTGGGAACGTTCTTGGCATATAGTAGGTAGTGTATAAGCATTAGATAATCCCCTCTAATCCCCTCTTACTATCTACTGGTAGCTCCCACTAGACTAGACTGGGCCCTGTCCCACTCTGCTCTATTCCCAGCACTTAGCCCAGGCTTGGGCCCTAGTGGGTCCTTGCATTTCCTCATCTGTAAAATGTGGCTAATACTACCCAACCTCCAGCATTAAAATGCCTGGCACAGGGCAGAGACTGGCATTGGGAGTGGCACTAGTGGGGTTGTGGGTATGTTGGTGGGGGCGGAGCCAGAGCAGGATTTCCTGGACACCCCATCTTCAGATCTAGGGCAGAGGCTGCAAGAGCACATCCTCCTGCCCACATATGCTTCAGGCCCCAGTACATAGGGCACACAGAGCCTCACTCAGACTGTGCCCCCTCTAGCATGTGGAGAAACCCCCAGGCCAATAGCTACCTTGGAACAAAGATGCCTTCTCCTCACCCCTTTCTGGGTCTTCCCCAAGGGCCTGGCAGCTTAGGGCTTTGGGAATAGAGTCAGGTGGACAGGAAGGACTCAGGAGATCATCCCAAGGCAAACCTCTTTAGGAGCGGAATTCTATTCAGATAGGTTCTTGTGTGAACCTTGATATATAAAGGAGAAGGAGATGCCATTCTGCTATTATAAATTAGTTTTATTAGTTTAGGGGCGCCTGGGTGGTTCAGTCGGTTAAGCATCTGCCTTCGGCTCAGGTCATGATCTCAGGATCCTGGGATCGAGCCCCACGTCAGACTCCCTCCTCAGCGGGGAACCTGCTTCTCCTTCTCCCTCTCTCTCTCCTCCCCTCCTGCTCATGCTCACACACACACACACACACACACTCTCTCTCTCTCTCTCTCTCTCAGATAAATAAATAAAATCTTTTAAAAAATTTTTTAGTTTAAATCTGTAACTCTTATTTCTTATAAAGAATGCTCTTGTTCTCCACCACTGCAACTGAGCCTGACACATAGTACACACTCAATAAATAATTATTGACTGAATAGATAGTCAATCTGTGAAAAAAAAAAGTATTTTGATGAATACAAATATGTGAAATGGGAGGAAGGGGGTTATGTATGATAGTTGGAGAATCCTACTAGCCTGAAATTCTCATCCAGCATTTGTGGAATCCCTGGAGCATTTCTGAATGGCCCAGGACTCCACAGAACACCGTTTGAAAACAACTGGTCTACACAAGTCCTTTTAACCAATGAGGACCCTAAGGCCAGGGGGTCAGTGGGAAAAGCAGGCTAGAACCCAGGCCTCCTGACTCCCCATCCCAGGGCTCCCTCTCAGCCTCTCCACGTGATGCCTTCTGGGGCCCGAGGGTGGACTCCTCCTGCCATATCACCCTGCCTGGGACAGCCCATGTGCCAGCAACCCACAACCCTGCTCCAGGCACTTCTCGCCGGCCTCTGCCCTGAGCCCGAGCCAGGCAGGAGCCAGGCCCTTCCCACTGACTCCGGGCCAGGCTCTGTTCCTAATGTGTGTCATCCGGGGAAGGAAGGACCATTGCCCAAGACCCCTCTTGGAACCACTGGGCCCCAAATGGCGGGCATTCCCAAAGGGTGCCAGATTAGCAGAACCTGCTGGGTAGGTGAGAAGTAGCGGGGGATGAGTATAGCCATTGAGGGCCTGGTCAGGGGAAGCATCCAGGAGGGCCCCAGATCACGGGCCCCACAGCAGTTGGGGGCATTTATGGGCCTTCCTGTAAACTTCTGAGAGGGTAACTTTATCCTGCTTCTTTCGGCCAAGTATCCTCCTCCAGCAGCTGGTCACAAAGCTGGTTAATCTCCCAGAGTGCTCAGCTTAAAACCCGTGACTCACGGCACAGCCAGTGTGGGGGAGGGGGCAGCTGCCTCCAAAACGTGGCGCCCAGAGTCAGCTGTTCCGGGGGCCTTCTCGGGTTTCTCCAAACTCGGGCCTGAGGTTTGGGGCCTTCTCTTCCCTCCTGGAGTCCTGCTCCTCATTGACCCCTCGGTGTGAGCCATGAGAGGTCAGGGTCCCGGGAGGAAGGCCAGTTCCAGGGCCTTGGCTTTGGCCAAGATCTCAGGATGTCTCCAGGAATGACCAGCTGGCATGGGCCCTCAAGGGAAGGATGAGGTTTCAAGTGTAACTCTGGGACTAGAGAGAGGACAGCCCTGCAATTGGGGGTCCTGTCCTGCACCCAGATAGATCTGGAAAACGTTTCCTTGAATCATGACCCCTCCCTGAAGAACTGCTGTTACTTAACAGCGTGTGCCATGAAGGACATGGAGACCGACCGAAGCGCGCTAGCGGGAAGTGATGCAAATGTCAAGAGGCCTCCGACTTGAGATAAGCAGAATAAACACAAGAACTTGAAGGGAGGAAAAGTGAAGTAATGAAGACTATTGTCCTTGGAGTAGGAGAGACTTGGGTTCAAGTCCCAGTTCTGCCTCTTCCTAGCTGAATGGCTTCTCTGAGCCTCAGCAACCTCATCTGTCAAATGGGCATAGTGATAGTCCTGACCTCGGTGAGTTGAGGTGAGAATCAGATGAGATTCTGTTTTGCCTCCTGAGTAGGTGGGAGCTATTATTATTATGACAGTTACCATCATCTTCATTATCACTCAAAAGACAGAAGAATCCATTTTCATTTTTTTTTATTGAAGTAAAGTTGATACACAATGTTACATTAGTTTCAGGTGGACAAGATAGCAATTCAACGATTCTATGTGTTATGTCACTCTCATCATGAGTGTAGCTACCATCTATCACCATACAGCGTTATTGTGATATCATTGACTATATTCCTCATGCCATGCCTTTTATTCCCATGAATTATTCATTCCCTAACTGCAAGCCTGTACCTCCCACTCCCCTTCACCCATTTTGCCCATCCTCCCCATCCTCCTCCCCACTGGCAACCATCAGTTTGTTCTCTGTATTTATGGGTCTGGTTTTGGTTCACTTATTTTTTTTTTTTAAGATTTTATTTATTTATTTGAGAGAGAGTGAGAGAGAGCATGAGAGGGGAGAGGGTGAGAGGGAGAAGCAGACTCCCCACTGAGTGGGGAGCCCGATGTGGGTCTCGATCCTGGGACTCCAGGATCATGACCTGAGCTGAAGGCAGTCACTTAACCAACTGAGCCACCCAGGCACCCTATTTTGTTTTTTTTATGGCTGAGTCCATTGTGTATATGCCACATCTTCCTTATCCATTCATCTATCAATGGATGCCTAGGTTGCTTCCATGTCTTGGCTATTATAACTAATGCTGCAAGGAACACAGGACAGCATATAGCTTTTCAGATTAGTGTTTTCATTTTCTTTGGTTAAATACCTGGTAGTGGAATGACTGGATTGTATGATATTTCTGTTCTGAATTTTTTGAGGAATCCCCATCCTGTTTTCCCCAGTGGTTGCTCCAATTTACATTCCCACTAACAGTGCACCAGGGTTCCCTGAGGAGGCTCCATTTTCATGTGTCAGGGACTGTGTCTGTGTAGTAGGAGGGAAGCTAACAGTTTGAAAGGCTTTCAGTGACTCCTCTCATTTGGTAGGAATCTATTCAGACGTACGTGACTCTCTAAATGATAAGCAAGTTTCTGCCAACCAGTCACATTGTGCTTGTTATGGCTGAAGACAAAACCCAAGAAACAGCGAGAGCAGATAGATGATGGAGGGTCTCACTGGTAGCTCTACAGAGCAAAGCATAAATCATGTGTTAGCCTTCGCTGTTGTATCTCCAACAATTCTTAGTATCTTCTACCCTATCTGAAAGTCCTGTGTGAGGAGGAACTGACCACTTTATAAGTTCCTATTAATGGCCTATATAAAATACATATATTTGACCACATCTAATCTTTGCAACAAGCCTATGGGGCAAATGCACTATTATCCCTATGCGGTAGACTAATTATACTGATAGACCCATTCTTCACTCCTTCTTGTGTCCATGCCCTTGGCCACATGACTTGGCAGCTCTTCACATCAAGTGGCATATTTCTCTACCTCTCAGTTCTGAATTCAGTCATGTAACTCGTTGTGGCACAAGGGGTGACATCCATGACTCACACGGAGGTTTGAAAAAGTCCTGCTTGCATTTTGAAAAATGCAATTGAAAAAGTGTGTTTGAAAAAGTGTGTTTCTGCTTGCACTCTGGTACCACCGCCATCACCGTGAAAACATGCCCTGGCTAGCCTGCTGGACAATGAGAGGCCCATGGAACAGAGCTGAGGTGTCCCAGTTGCCCCAGTCAAAGCCAGCCCGGAGCAGCCAAGAACCAGTCAGCCATGATATGTGAGTGAGTCCAGCTGAGCCCAGAACAGCTGCCCACACGAGCCCAGGAAAACAGCCTGATCTAAATAGCCAACCTCATATAGCCGAGTCATTAAATAAATACTTATTGTTTGGGGGCCACTGAGGGTGGGGATGGATCATTACAGAGCATTATCATAGTGGGATAGATAATAGACATACACCTTTTTAAAACAAACATTTTATTTATTATGTATGTATGTATGTATGTATTTAGAGAGAACGTGAATGTGAATGGGGCAGGAGGGGCAGAAGGAGACAGAAAAAAACCTTGAGCAGACTTCCTGCTGAGTGAGGACCCTGATGCGGGGGCTCAATCTCACAACCCGGAGATCATGACCCTGAGAGCATGACCTGAGCCAAAATCAAGAGGTGGACGCTTAACTGACTGAGCCACCCAGGTGCCCCTCAAATACACTCTATTCTAGAACTGTTTTAGGTGCACAGCAAAATTGAGCAGAATGTATAAAGGTTTCCTATATATAGCCTGTTCCCATATACACACACTGTCTGCCACTATCAACATCCTGTGCTAGAGTGGTACATTTGTTATAATCAATGCACCTGCATTGACATATCATACTCACCCAAAGGCCACAGTTTACATAAGGCTTCACTCTTGGTGTTGCACCTTTTATGGGTTTAGACACATGTGTGATGAAATGTATCCACCATTAAAGTATCATATAGAATAGTTTCACTGA
>NC_138379.1:35294443-35326197 GCF_054177405.1 Leptonychotes weddellii | reverse complement strand
TGGGTGGCTCAGTTGGTTGAGCAACTGCCTTCGGCTCAGGTCATGATCCTGGAGTCCCGGGATCGAGTCCCGCATCGGGCTCCCTGCTCGGCAGGGAGTCTGCTTCTGCCTCTGACCCTCCCCCCTCTCATGTGCTCTCTCTCTCTCATTCTCTCTGTCTCAAATAAATAAATAAAAATCTTAAAAAAAAAAAAAAAAGGACAAGCTTCCTGGTGTATAAAAAAAAAAAAAAAGAATAGTTTCACTGCTTTAAAAAACCCTGTACTCTGCCTATTGATCCCTCCTCTCCCCATAACTCTTGGTAACCACTCATCTTTTTACTGTCTCCATAGTTTTGCCTTTTCCAGAATGTCTTATCGTTGGAATCATGCAGTATATGTCTTTTTCAGGTTGTCTTCTTTCACTTAGTAATATGCATTTAAGGTCTTTTCATTGCTTCATAGTTTTTTTTAATAATATTCCATTGCCTGGATATACCACAGTTCATTTATCCATTTACTGACTAAAGGACATCTTGGTTGCTTCCAAGCTGTGGTACACCACTTT
This sequence comes from Leptonychotes weddellii, assembly GCF_054177405.1. NCBI lineage: Eukaryota > Metazoa > Chordata > Mammalia > Carnivora > Phocidae > Leptonychotes > Leptonychotes weddellii. The sequence continues at coordinate 35,325,651 of NC_138379.1, read as the reverse complement.
TTAGTTGAGGAAACTAAAGTGCCGAGTGGTTAAATAGTCTGTCCAAAATCACACAGCCATAAGTGGCAGGTCTGGGACTCAAACCTAGGTCTTACTGCAGAAGTCATGAACTTTCTATTCTTCTATTGAAGGATCCCTACAAAACTATGCTCTTTTAGAGCTCACAGCTTTGGCCTGTTCTGGTCCCTAGGCTTAGAATGCTCTTCCTTCCCTCTCTGTCCATCTATGTTTAACTCAAAGTCTGTCTCTGTGAGACCTTCCCCACACCTCTCCTCCCCACTTCAGCCAAGGCATTCATTAGTCCTTTCTCTGTGTCTCCACTTTGAGTTCCTTGCATTGAAGATCTTATGGAAATTCTCACTGAGGAGCGCTCCAAAGTCAGATCCCAAACTAAGATGCAAGCATCTAACCAGGTAGCTAAGAACTAATTATCTTAAGGCATTAAGGGTTTGAGGGAGGATGTTCTTTGGGGGGGACTAGTGGGGCTATGAAGACTGCCCCTTGGGGTGGGACATGCTTTCCCCTTTACCTCAAGTCGAGAGAGAGGCTTTAAGGACATCACATAGGGATCTGAACACATCTCTCCTACAGTTTGGGGGACATAGCAGGCTGACATCTGAGTCATGAATACAAAACCTGAAGAGTGAGAAGATGACCCAAATGGCCTGGAATTGCAGAGTAGAAGGCTGCTTTCCCATATACATCTGGGCAAGGATTCATGCGTACTTTCTGTGGGTTATACGTGGGCCATATAGGAAAGAGCCAGTATGGGGTGACTTAGAGATTGCCCTAGAGACCATATAGAGAACAGTGGGGCCTCAGCAGGAGAATACTGGAGGTATATCACTGAACACCTAGAGTTGCAAGGGATCAGTGGAACAGAGTTGCAGGTAAGGGGTCCCCAGCAACGAGGGCAGGAAGAATCACCAAAGAAAGCACCAAGATGGGAAGAGTAAGATTTAAAATGCTTTTCAAGCCTGGAAAGCACTGCTAACTGGAATATTGTTACAGTACCAGCCAAATAAGTACATTCCTGCCCCACCCACCCCTCTCTTCTGCCTCCTCTCCTGGCAATGTGTAGAAGTCTCATTGACTACAGATGTCCTACCCACAGCAGACGCAAGCTGGAGAGCAAGGGAGAGAAGCCTCCACTTTAGTCACATTTCAGAACAAGAGTTTTGATCATTGTAATCTCTGAATTGAGGTTGTATTTGTGTTAGTAACAGCGGCTTAATGCAACACCCATGAAGTAGCTCTCCATTCATTCTGCAGGTCAGAAGTCTGGAATGGCATGGCTGGGCTCTCGGCTCAGGGCCTCATGAGGCTGAAATTAAGAAGTCAATGGTCTGAGTTCTCATTTGGAGGCTCTGGGGGAAAATCAACATTCAAGCTCACTCAAATTGTTGGAAGAATCCAGTTCCTTATGGTCTTATGACTCAGGTCTGGATTTTCTTGGTGGCTTCTGCCTGGAGGTCCCCCTCAGCTCCTAGACTTCTCTCTCAGGCCCTATCTATGTGGCCAACTTATCCTCAAGGCAACAGCATGTTAAGTCCTTCTCATGCTTTGAATCTCTGATTTCCTTCTTTGTGACAAACTGGAGAAAATGGTCCACTTTTAAAGGGCTCCTGTGATTAGGTTAGGACCACCCAAATAAACTCCAAATCTTAAGGTCAACTGTGTCATGTAACATAACCTATTCATTGGAGTAAAACCATCAAATCCACAGTCCTGGTGATTATTAAGAATGTAGTACATGGCAGGTGCGGGGGAGGTGCGGGAGAAATCTTGGGGGACATCTAGGATTCTTCCACAGTATTGCAACCCAAAATAATAGTAGGACTTTTTATTATCTTAAAGAGACCAGAGTCATGAGACTGTCTAACATTTCATCCAGGATCAGGAAAAGAGGCATTATGCTAAAGAGCAGGTTTAAAGGGATTGTGAGAGACCCCTTCCCAACAACAACAAAAAATTGTTTATGATGACCTCCCACTGTTCATTCTTGCTCAGGGCAAGGATTGTCACCCTACCTCCCCTCCCAAGTCAGCACCAATTTCATCTGACTTCTGGGATCAGAAAATGTTTCACCATCTGTCCTCCCCTCTAGAACTTCTGGGATTTGAAGGAAAAGACCAAGGCTTGTTCATTTTTACATCTTCCAGAACTGGGCACAAAGCAAAAGCTCATGGTTTGTTGAAAGAATGCGTGAATGGGTTAAGCAAATAGGAACCATTTGCAATAAGTAGTAGAACTATGATTCCCTTCTGGCCCTTCCTTCTGAGAGCCCTTAGAGGTAAGCCATTAAAGAGCTGCTCTTGGGAACCATTTTTAACAGGATTATACCTGCATACTATCCATTTGCTGAGAGTTGCTCCCCATTAGGCCAAGCCCAGTCTCCATCTTCAGGTAGGACAAGAGAGAGGAGGATGGGGGGGAGGGGGCAGGCAGGGCAGACCCTTTCCCTTCTTCCTCCCTTTCATGCGCTGGGCCTGTTAAATGGCAACTGTAACTAATCTAGAAGTCTGTGTGTGAGAGAGACAGGCTTAAATGTTGGCAATTCAGAGACTGAGGGGTGTTGGACCTCTCTAACATTCGATAGGTGGGCCTGACCATTGAGTTCAGGACAGGTGAGATCTTAAAAGAGGGCTGCTTATTGAGTCCTTGCTGTGTATCCAGCTCTGTGCTGAGGCTCCACTTTTCATGCATTCCTTTATTCACATCCAGCACTTCAACAAATGTCAATTAATATCTTCACTTATTAGATGGGGAAACTGAGGCTCAGAGAGATTGAGGCACTTGCCGAAGTCACAGTTAGTAGCAAAGTCAGGAGTACAGAGAGAGGCAATGTGACTCCCAGAGTCCACAGGCTTAACCACGTCCCTTATGCTGCTTCCCTTCCTGTAGCTCTTGCTTTTCAACTTCCCTAAAGGTTACCCCACAACCTCTGTTGCCATCCCAGGGGCCCCGTCTGTTTGCCTGAGGGAGAATTGCTGACCTCTTGGCCCTATCGGCAAAATGAGGAGAACAATCCTTACTTTCCTGCCAGCAGTCAGCTGAGGCCAACAAATACTTCTTCGGCATAGGTCAGCCACCACACTTAACCACATGCATGATACATGTTACTTCCCAGGGCCAGTGTCATTGCGGGACACATAATAGTATGCATGTTAATTAGGATGCAGGTTAGGCTGCCGTAACAACAAAGACCCCTAAAAATGCCGTGCATTCCTTTCTTACATGATGTCCCAGGAGCAGGAGATGGTCAAAGAATTGTGTGGCAACTTAACAGTACTGGGATCCAGGTTCTTTCCGTCTTATTGCTCTGCAATCTTCCACAAGTTTTATCACCATCACATGATCTAAGATGAGATATTACTTTCCTGTTGCTGCTGAAACAAATTACCAAAACTCACACACACTAATTTTTTTTTTTAAAGATTTTATTTATTTATTTGAGAGAGAGAGCGCAAGAGGGGGTAGGGTTAGAGGGAGAAGCAGACTCCCCGCCGAGCAGGGAGCCCAATGCGGAACTCGATCCCGGGACTCCAGGATCATGACCTGAGCCGAAGGCAGTCGCTTAACCAACTGAGCCACCCAGGCGCCCTCACACACACTAATCTTGAGCACTGAGTAATGTACGGAATTGTTAAATCATTGTATTTCACACCTGAAACCAATGGAACACTGCATGTTTTATGAATTTAAAAAAAGATGAATAAATAAATAAAAGAAGAAAACACATACTTATTATCTTATAATTATGGTGATTAGAAGTCTGAAGTAGGTCTTACAAAGCTAAGATCAAGGTACTAGCAGACCAGTGTTCCTTCTGAAGGCTCTGGAGGAGAATCCTTTCCTTACTTTTTCTAGATTCTAGAAGCTACCTCACTCCTTGGCTCATGGCCCCACCGCTCTGACCTCTGTTGCTATAATCACATTTTCTTCTCTGACTCTGACTCTCCTGCCTCCCTCTTTTCCTTTAAGGACTCTTTTGATTACTTTGGGCTCACCTAGATAATCCAGAATAATCTCTCCATCAAGATCCTTAACTTAATCACATCTGCAAAGTCCTTTATGCCACATAAGGTAACAGAGCCATGGGTTCTGAAGATTAGGACATGGACATCTTTCGTAGCCCATCATTCTACCACAGATAGCTACTCTGGCCCCTGCCATTCACCCACATTCCAACCAATGAAGAGGAAGAAAGAAGAAGAAAAGTTACAACCAAGAAGTTACGTGCAAATCATTTCCACTTATGCCACATTGGCTAGAACTTACTCATATGGCTACAGCCAGCTGCAAGGGAATCTGGAAAATGTAGTCTTCTGCTGGGCGACTTTACTGCCAGCTAAAAATTGTATCACTGTGTTTTTAAAAAAGTGAAAAAACCCCACAACTACACCATTGGGAAGCAATAAAGAAAACCTCCAAAAAAAAGAAAAAGAAAACCTCCAGAGTGTAAGAACTCCACAGGACAAACAACTCAGTTTTTTTCAACAAATAAATTGCAAAGGAGAAAGATACGGAAGAGGAGATTTTACACATAAAGGGACTTAAAAGACAGATTGACAATCACAATGTGTAGGTCCCATTTGGATCCTGTTTCAAACAAACAAGAATATTTATGAGATAATTGGAAATTTGATTATTGAATGCATATTTGATTGTGTGGGGAATTACATTCTGTTAACTTTATTAGTATTCTATTGGTATTGTACTTTTGTAAAATAAATTCTTATCTTTTAGAAGCACATAATCAAATATACACAAGTGAAATAATATAATGTCTAAAATTTGTTTCAGAATAACAGGAGGGGGGAAGTGGGCAGTACCTCAACAGGTCAGGTCAGGCTTAGATACCCGTTAGTGGCTGTCAGAGCTGGTAATGGGCTTCTTATACTATTGTGTCTATTCCTATATTTGGAATTCTTTACAATAAAGAGTGAAAAAGGAGGTTTGGCAGGGAAAGGAAGAAGGGGCAGGGGAGGGGCTGAATGGACAAGAACAAATTTGATGAACCCAGCAAGGCCCCAAGACCAGATGTCTCTTTCTCCCCACTTCCCTGTCCTTTCCCTAGTTCCTAGACAAGCCCACTCTGAGCCCCCATCCCAAAACAGCTAAGGAGGGACTGTGAAACCCCAAACCCTTGATCCAGATCATCTGAGTCAGTCAGAGGTCTTATGTCAAGACAGAGGTGGCTACCTCCTAACCATAGATAAACCAAATCAGCCCCAGTCCCTGGTGACCCTCCATTTGCCTTCATCTGCCACAGGTGGGGCTGTCCTTGCTTCAAGGGGATGAGGTGGGGCAGGTTCATCCTGGACATCAAGGGACCTCAAGAAGCCATCAAGTCCATTCCCCTGTCTCCAAGGCTGGGCTTCCTAGACTTGGCTCAGCCAAGAGACTAACATTCCCATCCCCCGTGCCTCCAGAGCTAAACTTAGGTGAGTCCCGGGCAGGTTGCTCAGAAGCCTGGGCTTCATATTTCTATACTATACAAAGAAGATAAATGTTGTCCCTGGTGTTGGAGCAGGGAGGAGACACTGGCCACTGAGATGTGGCCTCTGCTGGGCCTCAGCCTTCTCTGGGGACGTCTTCCACAAGGCTGCCTTCTCTGGCCTCTCCCAGCCCCCGCTCCCTGGCCTAGCCCGCACCAGCCTCTCCGCATCTGTCATCGTCAGCTCTGCTCCCCTTGGGCCAAGCTTTGTTTGGGGCGACTGGCAGGCTGCCCGTGTACACACTCCTGTTGCAGCCACATACTTCATAAGCTTCAAGGTTACCCACACTTCCAGCCACCTCACCATGGCCCCCACTTCCAAGAGCTCCAGAGCCCAGAATAGCCAGGCCAGGCCTCCCACTGTCCCAGCCCCACCACCCACAGCTTGCTCTTAGCTTTATCCAAAAGGAGAACAAGCCAGGTAAGAATAATCTCCAGGCTCCTACTGTGCGCCCTGAGACAGGTTCCTCACAAGGATGCCACATGCCTTGGCATATTGAACACTTACAATCCCACAGAATAGGTACTGGGACTGGTCACAGTTTACACCTGCAAGAAGTGACACTCAGGGAGGAAAGTAACTTACCCAAGCTGAGTAAGGGGCAGGGTCAGCGTGTGAATCCTGGTCGCTCTGACCCCTAAGTCCAATAGAGACCCCTGGAAACATGGCCTGAGGAACTGGGGCCCCAGTCTCTTTGTCAGGCAAGATCAGCTCCATGTTCTTTAAGGGCAAGTTCAGACAGGGCCCAAGAGAGATTATGCTGCATCTTCAGGAGAGGGCAAAGATGATGGCATTCATGATTTTCCCAGTGCTCCTTGGGGCGGGGCCCCTCATGTTAGGTACCTTTCCAGTCTGAGGACTAGGCTTCTGCATCTCATGTTGAGCCCTAGTCTCACTCAGCCTCCTGCTTCTGGGCTGGGCCAGCTGGACAGGTGACAGGATAGGCCTCTCCCTCCAAGACGAGAAGGGGGACTCAAGAGAGAGGCTGGGAGGTCAGGGAGAAGCTGGGAGCTCGGCAAGCCCCCTACCTGAACGTGAGTGGAACCAGGTGTCCAATGCCTCCATCCTACATGTGGAGAAAGCGAGACCAAGGCAGGGCATGGAAGGCCTCACAGAGATCACAAACCAGCACATAGCCAGTGTGGTGAAAACTGGTCTTTGGGCTCAGTCCAGGCTCTCTCCCCTGTATAAGGTTGCCACCCTCCCCCTGCAATCCCTCCTCATGCCACCCTCTGAAGTGAGCTTCACTTCAGACAGAGCCCATTTACCCCCCTGGGGGGTACAGGCAGGTCCCAAATGACCAAAGGAACCCCAGATACAGTGTCAGCCACCCAGGAGTATCCTACAGCATGTTGCTGCGCCTTCTGGCCTTTGCTTATGTTGTTCTGGAATGCCTTTCCTCCAGTTCTCCCATTGGGCACTCCTACTCAGCTTCAGTACCCAAGAAGAAGGATATCAATAGGTCCTTCTTGGAGCAGTCCTCTTGGGTATCCACAGGAGAGTTAGTTGCCCCCTCTGGGTATTCCCACAGGGTGTTTTGATGATTCATTCATGGGTCTCCCTCTCCCCACTAGGTGGAGCTCCCAGAAGCTACGGGTCCTATCCACAGCGCCTAGCCTGAAACCTGAGAACAGAGTGGGTACTAAGGAACGCTTGAGGAATGGTGAGAGGGTAGACCTGTTGAAGCACATGGGCCATAAATCACTTTCCCAAACCAGAGGCGAAGCAGCAATCCAGGAAGGCTTCATGGCGGTGGCAGGACAGGACATAGGACAGAGGCGGATGACAGGTGTTGCAGGCAGCCTGGGTATTAGTCATGAGGCCCTTGCCTTCTGTCTCTCTGCCAGGAAACTCCTGTCCTGGCTGCCACGGGCCAGGGATGGGCAGATTTGGGGGAGAGAATCAGGCCTCCCCAAGGCTCCCAACCTCCACTCAGAGGCGTGTAGCTGGGGCAGCTGCTGGGGGCAGCAGCTGGTGTCTGTCCCTGGAGCCCAACGGCTGTGTGTGCCTTAATCCCAGCTCCTTGGAGCCCCCCAGGCTGGCAGGTGGGCTGATTAGACAGAAAGGAGGCAATGGAAAAGGGGTGGGGAGCCGAGGTCCCTCCCCAGGCCCCCCCCTCCAGCTGCCCACTGGATCCTGCCACATGCGCCATGCCATCCCCATCCCCTGGGGCCCCATCCCAGTTCTTCCCTCAGCCCAGAGCTGCTTCTCCCTCAGCCCTTACATGAAGGTCTGACCTTCTCTAAGCAGGAAGATGCAGCCTAGAAAGTTCCAACTAGCAACTGCGAAGGTGTGGATGCCACAACCCATATGCCCCGTAATGTCTTCCTTCTGGATGGAATGGGGAACATGGCACACAGGTGGAGGCAGGTGGTCACACTGGGACCGAGGTGTGGATACACCAGACATAGAATATGAGTAGTGTGGGACACAGGTATGGTATGGACATGGAGTGTGAGGCATGTTCTGCCAGGGGGGTGTACACAGGGTATGAAGTATACACATGTATGAGGTGTACATGGAGTAGGAGGGGTCCACCGTATATGACGTGTAACGCGTATGAGGTGGTCATAGCGTGAGAGGTTCTACATAGTACGGAAGGTGTGTCCACATGTGAGATAGGCTCACGGGTGAGGTGTACGTGGTGTGGGAGGTATAAACAGAACGCGAGGTGTACGCGGAGTGTGGCGAGCACATGGTGGGTGTGAGAGGTGTACAAGAGGATGAGGTGGACACGGAGTGTGAAGCGTGCATGAAGTGGGAGGTGGACACGTGGCATGACATGTACACAGACTGTGAGGTGGGCCCGGTGTGAGAGGTGGCCACAGTTGATGAGGCACACATGCCCGTGACGTACTACGGAAGAGCATGGAGGTGTGGGAGTGAGGGCAAGAAGTCCTTCCAAGGCAATGTACTCGTCCTCTTGTGGTGGGCCCAGACGCTAGAACCTTGGCATGACCTCCCATGGAGCGTCACAGCCAGGGGAGACAGGGGGACATCCTGTGGCTTTTCACAAATCCTTATGTGGATAAAGTAGAAGGTGACTTTAAGAGGCCTTCCCATCTTTCTTCTTCCTACACCCAAGCCATCTTAGCTTAAAGACAAAGTGCTCTTTGAGGAGATACCACCCTTTGGCAATAATATTTCTTACACCTTACTTACATTCTTCACACTACAAGTTAAATTCACATTTAAAAAAATGTTTTTTGGTGTTTAATCAATGGAGGTGGTGAACTCTCCATTAGCTAGCTCTCCTCACCCCAAGAGCCTGATGCCCTTAGGCTGGAAGAAGCATTAGGACCTTCATGAATGCCACCTCCCTTAACACTTCTGGTCATTAAGCTGTTGTCACCTTATTTGTGTTCTTTAGTAAACCACAGTAAGTTTGTATTTCAGACCCTAGGAACCTGGAACCTCAAAGACCAGAGAAAGGCTCTAATTATATGAAGAATATGCTTGAGGGAGAGACTCTAGATGAATGAACTCCTCAGTTCTTTCTAGAAGTCAGGCATCAGGTGATTCTTAATTTGGGGCTCAGCTTTCCCTGCTTCTGTCAAAGAGTCTGGGCTCCTGATAATTCCCCTCACCTGGCTGGACCTGGTGGTCAGAGGTGGACATGGAGACGGAAGTGTGCATGAAGTGAGGTGCATGTGGTATGTGGGGCCCCGGAGGAGGAAAAGCTGTGTAGGCTGCTGAGGGGGGGTTCTCCCACAATGCCAAGCTCATGTCAGGCCCATCCCATGCCCTGCACCCCCTCGGTGGGCACACAGTGCATTGTATGCATGAGCATCTCATCCTCACCTCACACTGTGGTCACAAGCCACCCACCCAAGCCATCCTCAAACCCCATCTCATGCCACCGCCCCCCCCCCCCCCATGCACTCAGCCTGCACTGCACCAGACATTCAGGCCACGGGTTCCTAGAACAGGAGCCAAACCTGTCTTGTCCCCTGTAGAATCCCCTGCTTCTGACAGAGGCAACTGTCCCATAGAAAGTGCTCAATAATGATTTGTTCTCTCTGCCTGGAACCTTCTGTCCCAAATGGGTACATGCCTCACTCCCAAACTTCCTTTACCTCTTTATTCAAATGTCACCTTGCCAACCTGACCGCTCTAATTCTGCAACCGGTCCTGCCCTGGCCCCCAAGTCCTGCTCACCCTGCTCGGATTTTAATATTTCCCCTCTGCACCGCTCACCTTCTAACATACTCCATAATTTACTTCTTAATGTGTCTATTGCTGACTACGGGTCTTGCCTGGTACGATGTCTGCTCCACCAGGGCAGGGGACTTTGTCTGTTTTTTTTCTTTGCTATGTTCCCAGCACCTAGCATAGAACAGGAACAGGGTGAGTATCTGCTGAATAAGTGAATAAGTCAGAGAGGACAATGACTGTGGGCATACGCCCCCTCCCCGCTCCCCCCCCGCCCCCACCCCCCCCACCCCCCCCCCGCGCCGGGGCGCATAGATGCTCCTGTACACCGGCCTAGGGCTGGTATACGGGCCGTCTGTTCTCTCCCTGTTCCCTCCCTGTCCATGGGGGCTCCTTTTCTCGCTCCACTTTATCTACTGGGGTCCGTGGGGGCTCCTTTTTTCACTCCACTTTATCTTCTGGGCTCCCAAGCCCTGCTTGTAAGTAGAAGGCTGGGGATTCCTCTAGAGTGGGATGTGTGGCCATCTGTGAAGAATCTCTGGGACCCTGGCCCCGAATCTGGGGCCACATCCAACCAACCAGACTGGCCCCAGGGCAGTATTCATGCCCAAGTGGTAGGCAGATTCCGGCTCTGCCAGGGAGCAAGGTTGGCAGGGGACAGCATTGGGGCGATCAGGGTGGATCCAGGGACAGGAAAGGAAAGACTGGGGACAGAGAGGGGACCTAGAGCTGGCCCTGCCCCACCTGGCCTGCTCATGTTTTCACCCTGGGGTCCTGTGCCACCCCCCAACTCCCAGCCAACTATGCAGCCTAGGCCAGTGACAGGGAGAGGACATGGGTCCAGCCTGGGCAGGGCCAGGGTGCCTGAAGACCAGGGCAGGTGCAGGCTAGATCGGGTTTCCAGAGGCTATATATATATAGAGAGAGAGGCTGCCGGGAGCCCTGGGGCTGGCCACTCCCTGAGGGTGCAACGCTAAGGGGCCCTGCCAGACCTGCATTCCTGCCCAGGGCCAACTCTCCATTTATAGCCCCAGGCAGGCAGGCAAGGGAGCTGAAGGGGGTGGAATGGACAGGGTGGAGGGAGAAAAGCCTAGGGAGCCCTCCTTTCCCATCTGATGTCAAAGGAGCTCCTCATTGTGGAGACCAGAGAACCGAGGGCCAGGGTGAGGCGTGCACTTGCCCACCAGTCTGCTCAGCCCTGAGTTGGAGGGAGAGGTGTTGGAGGATGCCCCCTCCTGGAGGTCCCTCGGCCCATCGCCCCTGGCTTCTCCCAGAACAAGTCTGGCACTTGTGTCCCCAAGGGGCACCCTTGACTAGACTCTACACCTATAAGAGTTTGGACTCTTTCCACTTCCAAATTTGTCCTTTTCCCCCTCTCTGGCCCCAACCCAGCACTAGGATTGAAAAAGGGCACCAGCTCCCAGAGCAGACACACTTCTCCCTGCTCTTTCAGCAACGGGGATGGAATGGTGGTGTTGGCAAACTTGTCGCCAAAGATGTGGTGTCACCACAAGGAGAGTGACCCTGGTCAGGCATGGGTCCCCACCTGGAAGGCCTGTAACAGCCACTGAGTCCAGTGATTCCCAAACTCTTCAAGCCGCAGGAGTCTTGTACCAAACTAAATCCTACTTGGAACTCTAATAGAAAATTGACAGCATGCCACCGGGCTGTGTGTGCTTCCTAGTTACAGAAGAAGATGAAGCTCCAACGCGAGTTTAAAACTGTCAAAGCAGTTTAGATGTCTAAGCCACAAGTGATAATATATTAAATGTTTGGTAAGTCTGAACATACAACATTTACTTATCCTAAAGGCACCTTGATGATGACCCCAAGGTGGTTTTGGTGAATGCAAAACACAAAATGCAAAGTGCAAAATGCAAATCTTTTAAGTCTTAGCATTAAGTCTTGCTTGCTTAGGCTTGAGAAAAATTTATATTTGCATGGACAAGTGATTTGAGGAGCTCACCTGGAAATCTCAGGGTACTCTATCATCAAACGGTTGATTCATTCATTGATTCATCCAACGAATATTTATTGAGAACCTACTGTGTTCCAGGCACTCTGCTGCTTGCTGATGTTGGAACAAGTAGGAAGAAATATGTGTTTCGATCTAAATCACAAATACAACAATTATTTGCATTTCTCATAATGAGCGTATAAGACAAATGAAAAGACACAAGCTTCTAGTAAGTGCCAAATCTATAGTACACTATTAAGATATTGCAGCAGGGCATGTGTAATTGTTCAACAGGCCCTGAGTCTTACCTGGGCAGAGCAAGGGTGACCCAGCATGTATGTTCAATAGTGTACGTGACTGTCTAGCTTAGAAGAGGTACAACCATCCTCATTAATGACATATTTCACGGTATTCAAATATATGCATAGAGATTCAAAGGGCAGGAGGCCACCCATTCATTCATTCCACATTTATCAAGTTCTTACTATGTGACAGCCACTGTGATGATTTCTGGAGATGCTGTGGTGAACAAAACGTTTTTGCCTTCCTGAGGCTATATCCATCAATGAGTGAATTAAGAAGATAAGTACAGAGTGGCCGTGTGAAGAAGGAAATGAGCAGAGTGATGTGACCCAGCTACCTTAGAGAAGATGGTCAGAGACATCCCCAGGAAGTGATGTTTGAGCTGAGATCTGAAATAGGAAAAGCAGCAATCGTGGGAGGAGCTGGGGCCAGGGCTATAAGCACCAAGTGCAAGGCTCTGAGGCCAGATAGTGCTCTCGGTGTTGAAAGACAGGAAAGGCACTTAGACTAGAATGGAGTGATCAAAAGGGATGGTGGCTCCAGAAGAAATCGGACAGATGCTCTGAGGCCAACTCGTGTAGGACCTTACAAGCTAGTGTAAGGCGATGAGACTTTATTCTAAATGCAACCAAGAAGCTCTTAGGGAGTTTAAAGCAGGAAAGGGGTATCATCTCATTTATGTGTTTAAAGGATTACTCAGGCTGCTGTGTAGTGGACAGATTATGCTGGGGCAAGAGTGGAAGAAGTAAGGAGAGCAGCCAGGAAGCCATGGTGATCATCCGTGCCGGGAGAGTGGCAGCTTAGTCCAGGATGGCAGCACTGGGGATGGAGAGACTCCAGTGTCTCAGTGCACAGGGCTCCCCCCTGCCCAGACCTCCCCGTTGGAACTCCAGCCTCATAAAACCCCTGCCTACCTGATCTCTCCACCTGGATGTTGGACACCCATCTCAGATTTTGCCCCAGCTTGGACTCTTGATCTGCCACCTGCAAACCTGCTGTTCCCCAACTCCGTTCTGCCCCGAGTCATCCTCAACTCCTCTCTTGTCTCCCTGCCTACACCCAATCGTGAAAAATTCTTGTTGGCTCCATCTTCAAAATATATTTGGAATTTAATTACTTTCCACCATCCCTACTGCTGGTACCCAAATCTAAACCACCATCACCACTTACTTGGATCATTACAATAGTCTCCTAATGGTCTCCCTGCTTCTGCCTTTGCTCTCCATAACCTGTATGCTCTTGTTAAAATGTAAGTCAAACAGTAACATTCTTCTCTTCCACTCAAGCTCTCCAGCGGCTTTCCATCTCAGAATTCAAATCCTTTGTCCCTTTCTGACCCCATCTCCTACAACTCTCCCACTTGCTCATTCTGCAGCTGACATACCAGCCTCCTTGCTGTACTTTAAATATGACACAATCTTGCCTCAGGACCTTTGCACATGCTCTTCCTTCTATCTGATTCCAGATATCTGCTTCTGCCCTCCCTTCATTCTGGTCTCGCTCAAATGTAATCATCTCAGAGAGGCTTTCCCAGACCACTCCATATAATGAAATAATCTCCATCGCTTTTCCCCTTTGCTTTATTTTTCTTCATAGAACTTAAAACTTCCTGACATCACATATTTTTGGCTTATTTGTTTATTATGTGTCTCCCCACCCTACAATGCAAACACCACGAGAGCAGAGTCTCAGTGTTATTCATTGCTGTATCCCCCAACACCTAGACCAATACCTGGCACATAATGGATGCTCCATACTATGTGTTGAATGAATACATGAAGGTGGTGTTATAGAGTGAAGGGAGGTGACCACATCAGGAAGGAGACCTTTAGCACTACTAGTGGCAGATAAGTGAAGAAGGCAGGGTTCCAAAAGAGTCTGATAGGTTTGGTGGGAAGAAAGAGCTTCCCAGGGTCCAAGGAGCCAGTTAGGACAGCTTCCTGAAGTTAGTGGGAAAGGCACAATGGTAACTCTTGCTTCTATCTGTAGGCGCTGGGGGGGAGAGACCCCTGTAGGGGTATCTCATCCAAGGGAGACCTCTAGCCAGAACGCTGATAGGAAGATTTGGACTAGAGATTTAAGAAGAGGCTGAGAGGCATTCTGGGGGTGGGGGTACCCAGGGCTTGTGAAGGAGCCAGAGGTCCCATGAGGTGGTTGCCTCCTCCTTCTAGTCCCAGTCTTTCCAGTGGGCTTGCTGGAAAGAAATGCAGCTCAGACTTCAGCAGAAGCTAAGCCCTGACATTACATGGGCCTCTGTCAGGGCTCAGTGCCCCAGCCAACAGCTGGGAAGACAGCAGGGAGCACAGAGTCCAGTCTGTGCCAACGACAGAAGCAAGCCCTCTTGATAATATCGCCTTGCATCTCGGACTGAGGGCCTCCACATCTTTGGTCTCTTTAGATTCTCACCACCACCACAATCACTCCAAGAAATCGCTCTTATTATCCCCAAATTTACAAAGTGGGGAAACTGAGGCTTGGAAGGCGATATGACTTCGGCAAAATCACCCAGGAAGCTGTGGGATCTGGACTCTAACTTAGATCATTGGTCTGCACACTCTACTCTCAAAAGATCCCACTCCGAAATGGGGTTCTCACGCTGAGTCTGGGCTTTCGAGGCCTTTGAGCAATGAGCTTCACTGGTGCAGCGCTGTGCGCAAGAAGGAGGGAAAAACAGCAGTTTTCTTTCCAGCCGAAGACACATCTCCACCCGGACCCACACAGGACACTCCGCTGCGGAAACACACAGGTCGAGTTAGGCAGGAGTTCACTTCCTCCCTCCAGGCCGGGGCGGGACCTGGGCTTGGAGAGACTGGCGAGAAGCTTTAGCAGCCATTCTCCTCTTCTGCAGAAATGCGGCTGCGTTTCTAAGCGTCCAGAGAAGGTGGGGTGGGCCCACGGCCCTCTGATCCACTCCCGGGTAGGAACTGGCCGAGTGACGTGGCCGCCACGTCCAGTTTGTCTCAGGTTCTTCCACTTAGACTCTAATTCTCACTGCAGGTTTCTTTGCCTCTGACTCTTGCTTTCTGCTCTCTGTCTCTGTCTCTTGGCTGCCTCTCTCACTGTCTCACTATCTCAGCTCTGAGTGTGTCTCTGCCCTATTGCCATGGGTCTCTCTCTCTAAATCTCTCGCGATCTGTTTTCTACTCCCACCCTGCACCTAGGTCCCCCATAAATCAGAGGACAGAGGGAGACCCAAAGTCAGCTTGGAGTTGAGCGCGCGCGGCCAACATTTCCCGAGGACATAGGACGAGTACGGTGCTGGAGAGGTTTGGAGCGAGTGTGCCCCGGAGCCAAGTGCAGCCGCGTTGGGCTGCCGGCCTCTGCCTCCCTCCCAGCCTAGGGAGGGGTCGGAGCGCGCGCGCGCGCGGGACTCGAGGGGTAGGGGGCTGGCCAGTCTCTTGCCCCAGCGGCCACCCTGGGGATCCCAAGCTCCTCCCCACCTTGTTTCTATTGGCCTCGGGCGCCCCCGCCCCCAGCCGCCCGCTCGGGCTCTGGGGCCCTTAAGCTACTACCGGATAAATAGCCCCGGGCGCCTCGCGTGACGATAGGGGTGGGGAAGCCCCGGGGCGCTGCCGCCGCTTTCCCATCAGGCCGGAGAGGACCGGGCAGAGCGGGGGGGGGGGAAGTGGGGTGTACATTCAGACCCCCGGTACTTTACTACCGCACGGTCAAGACTGCAGAGAGGCAGAAAGTTTCGGGCAACCCCTACCGAAGCTAGGACTGCGCCACCCCCTGCAGGGACATGGAGCTGCTGTCGCCGCCACTCCGAGACGTAGACTTGACTGGCCCCGACGGCTCCCTCTGCAACTTTGCCTCCGCAGATGATTTCTATGATGACCCGTGTTTCGACTCCTCCGACCTGCGATTCTTCGAGGACCTGGACCCGCGCCTCGTGCACGTGGGCGCGCTCCTGAAGCCCGAGGAACACTCGCACTTCCCTGCGGTCGTGCACCCGGCGCCAGGCGCGCGCGAGGACGAGCATGTGCGCGCTCCCAGCGGGCACCACCAGGCTGGCCGCTGTCTGCTGTGGGCCTGCAAAGCGTGCAAGCGCAAGACCACTAACGCCGACCGCCGCAAGGCCGCCACCATGCGCGAGCGGCGCCGCCTGAGCAAAGTCAACGAGGCTTTCGAGACGCTCAAGCGCTGCACGTCCAGCAACCCGAACCAGCGGCTGCCCAAGGTGGAGATCCTGCGCAATGCCATTCGCTACATCGAAGGCCTGCAGGCGCTGCTGCGCGACCAGGACGCCGCGCCCCCTGGTGCCGCCGCTGCCTTCTACGCGCCTGGCCCGCTGCCCCCAGGCCGTGGCGGCGAACACTACAGTGGCGACTCAGACGCGTCCAGCCCGCGCTCCAACTGCTCCGACGGCATGGTAAGGCCAGGACCCCCAGCTAGAGAAGTGAGGGCAGCTCTTGGTATATCTGGGACGTGTTTCCGAGCGCGGGGAGCGGGCCCGCCAGAGGGAGGTTTGGGCTGGGAACCTTGCCGCGAGTGGACCCCGGTGTCCTGAGCAGCTGTCACTGGGGTGGCCTGGTGCCTTGGGGGCGCACGGGACAAATGCGAGCCACCCTACTGAGGGCGCTGTTAGAGCTCTGCTGCAGCGACATGAAGATCTGCTTTTCTCCACTTACCCTATTTACAAAATGCAGATTTATGCACCTAGGCGACTATCCACCCTCTAGTTGGCCCGGGAGGAGGCTGCAGTCAGCTCCTGTCCGCCCCGATCCCCCAACCAGGGCCCAGAACTCGTGGCTGAGACTGGGGAGTTGGGGCGGGGTGGCTACCGGGAGTGATGCTCTGGCCCCACGCGGTCCCCGAGCCTGACTCGGGCGCCCTTGACGTTTGCAGATGGACTACAGCGGCCCCCCGAGCGGTGCCCGGCGGCGGAACTGCTACGATGGCACCTACTACAGCGAGGCGCCGAGCGGTGCGTATTTGCGCCTCCTTCGCACGTTACCCCCTTTGAGCTGCCCTGGCCTCCCTCTATCTAGGACCCCCCCTCCCCGCTCCCAATCCTGGGAGACAGTACAGGGAATGAAATACTAAGCGTGCGGCTTCCTCCCTTTTCGCTCCGGACTCTCCCTGGGTCCTCTCGGACTCGGGCAGGCCTTCAGTTTCCTGTCTGCCCCAAAGCACTGAGCCTGTAGGTGGGAGATTTGTTCGCTGCTCAACTGCATACTAACCTACCCCTCCCCGCGCAGAACCCAGGCCGGGGAAGAGTGCTGCGGTATCGAGCCTCGACTGCCTGTCCAGCATCGTGGAGCGCATCTCCACCGAGAGCCCCGCCGCGCCCGCGCTTCTGCTGGCGGATGCGCCGCCGGAGTCGTCTCCCGGCCCACAAGAAGAGGCCGCCCAGAGCGAGGTCGAGCGCGGCGCCCCCGCCCCTTCCCCGGACGCCGCCCCGCAGTGCTCAGCGGGCGCAAACCCCAACCCGATCTACCAGGTGCTCTGAGGGGGTGGGCGGCCGCATGGGAGGGCTCCGCTGCCTGCGCGCCCGAGGGATGGTGCCCCTAGAGTCCCTCGCGCCCAAAAGATCGAGCTTAAATGCTAACTCCCACTCCCAACCGCGCTTTAAAAGCGACCCCTCCCGAGTTGGGAGAGGCGGGAGAACGGACGTGTGTTTCCACTCCCGCGCTCCACAGTAAGGACACAGTCCTTTTCCACACAACACCCTTCCCTGACACTCGCGGCGATGGTCTTTAGGTGTTCCTCCTTGAGGGGCCAGACCCTTCCTCTTCCTTACCCCGATTCCCTGGGCGGGGTGGGACCCGCGCAGACCTAAGCCCCGCCTCCGGACGCCAGTGCGGCTGAAGGGGGCGTGGCCTCCCTCCCAGAGCCCCGGGCGGCTTTGCTCTTCCCCAGCGCCCACGGGGCGCGCTGGCGTTCCGCGTGTAACAAGTGTAACAGTAACCACTTCACCCCCTCCCCCAGTTCAGGACCACTTTTTGTAATACTTTTGTAATCTATTCCTGTAAATAAGAGTTGCTTTGCCAGAGCAGGTGCCCCTAGGGCTGTATTTATCTCTGAGGCATGGTGTGCGGTGCGACAGGGACTTTGTACGTTTATACGGCAGGTGGGTGAGCCGCAGGCGCTCGCTCAGGTGTTCGAAATAAAGACGCTAATTTATACCGCGGTGGCTCCGACTTTCCCTGGGGATGGGGCTAGGAAGGGAGGAAACCCCGAAAACTTGGGCCAGCTGAACCGCAGCGACCCCTGTAGGCGGAAGACGGATTGCAAGAAAGGAGCCTGGGGCGGGCTAGGAAGGGAGGGGTGCGTTTGGCTCCTTATCCGTGGGGGAGGTTCCTCTGACCCATCACTACACGCAGCAGGTCAGTGGTTCTTGTGTCAGGATGCATTTTAGAATGATTTGAGTAGTGAAAAAAAAAATCCATGCCTGCCCCACTCGCCAGAGATTCTGATTTAATATATCTGCCCCTAATATCCGGGGCCAGGTTTTGGTATTTTTCAAAAGCTCCCCTAAGAGATTCTAAAGTGCGTGCAAGTTTGAGAATCACGCCCCTCGATACACACTGAGTGAACCCAGGCAGATGGACTACAGGCGTGGTGTCCAGAAGGAACACTGGGAATTCGTAGCTCTAGGTGCCACTCGGAAGCCTCATGGGTACAGAGAATGTGATAAGGTGCTCATAGCATTGTAAGGAAAAACTGAGTGTGAAGGGGCGATGTAAGCTGTATGACACTTACAGGCTCTCAGTGATAGGAGTACTCTTAAGGGGACCGCACAGAAGGCCAGACAGGCACAGACGTCTCTACTCAGCCTGGCACCCAGCACTTAGAGCATCCTGGCCCTGTCAGGGCAGTGCAAACCTGCATCATCTCAGGTTTGGTTAAAAATGCTCTGAGAGCAGAGGAGGGGACACTGATTTAGCCAGGGTGCTGGAGAGGACTTCCTGGAAGAGGTGCCATTTGAACTGTGTCTTGAGAAACAAGAAAAGACAGCACACAATGCCCACAGACCCATGCACATGTGCACGCACACACACAGCTGGGAGGGCACCCCTGGAAGGATAGTCTGGTAAAAGTTCTTTCCCATTCCCATGCCACCCCAAGCCCGCCCCCAAACATACATACATTTGTCATCAGGACCTCAATGTCTCCTACATCTCACCCTTACAGACACTTTTTTCCTGAAAACCTTACAGGCCCACTTTCAAAGGCTCTGCTTGTCAAGTGGGATGACCCTGAGGACTGCAGGCAAGATGTGTTGCCAGCAAGAAGGACCTGTGCTCTCTGCTCTGGGGAAAGCCTCTGCTGTCCCCAGTACAGGGTCCCTGAAGAGCTGCCTAGAGCTACTCTGTTACTAATAATCCTCAGCTTTTCCTCTGGCTTCCCCAGATGCACCTTGGGGTTCTTTACACTCCTTTGAGACCCTTTGGGGGCTCATTTATGAATTCATTCAATCAATAGTTGCCAGGTCCTATGCTGGGTGAAAACAGAGACCAATGGACAGTTCCTGACTGTGGAAAACACCAAGACATTTGGGGAGATTGGATCTCTTAGCAGCTGGTTACATCACAATGAATTAAATGTTATAATGGGGGTGTATGTGGTAGAGGAACAGAGTAGGAACAGAAGGTAGAGACAAGCAGTTAACCTCTAGTAAGAATCTTGAAGGGGTTGGTCATGGAAGGGGAGCCAAAGAAGGATACTCCAAGCTGAGGAAACAGAAGTGCAAAGACCCCAAAGTGACAGAAAGTAAACTGTGCCTTCATGGACCCAAAAGTGCTCACAGGGAGAGGCCAAAGGTGAGATGGGGAAAAGGCAGAGGCAGATCGTTAATGGACCTCATTTGGACTTTATTCTGAGGGCAATAGGGAGCCATAGAGGAATCTAACCAGCAGAAGGGTACAAATAAATCTGTATTTAGAAAAGCCAGTCTGGGCTGGCAAAATGGATAGGAGGGAACAAGACTTGAGACAGGAAGATTTGTCAGGAGGCCATGAGGGCTGCTCAGAGGAGACATGACATGACCTGAACTGGGTCTGCGACTGGGATGTGAGAGAAAGCATAGGAATAGAGAGTTGTGCCAGATAAAATGTAGGTGTTGACAGTACAGTGGAGAACTTCGAGGGCACAGTCCTTACCCTCACACAGCTTAAAATCCACCGGGGAGGGGCACCTGGGTGGCTCAGTCATTGAGCGTCTGCCTTCGGCTCAGGTCATGATCCCAGGGTCCTGGGATCGAGCCCCGCATCGGGCTCCCTGCTTGGTGGGAAGTCTGCTTCTTCCTCTCCCACTCCCCCTGCTTGTGTTGTCTCTCTCTGTCAAATAAATAAATAGAATCTTTAAAAAAAAATCAACTGGGGAAATAGCCATTAGACAAAGAAATAAGTGAATAAATGGTGAGAAATACTATAAGGAAAGGTAAAGCGTGCAGTGAGATATGATAATGGGGTATAAGAAGGTGCAGAAAGGAGGATGCAGGATTTCTGCACTGAGGAAACCAATTACACGTATGAAGAAGGCCCAGGAGCTAGTGTGCAATTGGAAAAAATGTCCCTTCTTTCCTGAGGATGCTGCTCTGCACCAGGGTTCATAGCTAGGCAATCAGAGAGCAGGCTGGACTTCAGCCCCCACTGACCTTCTTAGGCAGGTAAATTTGTTCAGTGAACCAACATGCATAACTGTTCACAGAGCCTTGTGTATGGAGGCCCTAATGACGTGAGGGGAAAGGGGGAGCCAAGGCTGACTCAGGCTCTGGTTTGGTTCAGAGTGGACGGTAATGCCATTACAGAGATGGAGACATCAGGAGAAGAAGAAGCAGGTATGGGGAGAGATTTAGTCCAGGACACTTCCAGTTACAAGTGACAGAAACCCAGTTCAGACTAGCGTCACCCCCCAAGGGGTGTGTTGGAAGGACATGGGACAGTTCATATATGGAAGCAGCACTACAGGGACCATAGTATCCATGAGCTTTGACAGCTGGGACTGGAGCCTGGAGCCCCTCTTACTCTTCCACCATTCCCGGGCTTGCCTCTACTTAGTTTACTTTACTCTCTCCGAGTCCATATTGATTTTCTCCAGCAACGCAGGAATTACCTTGGATCTCACCATTAAACTCCAGTTTGAAAATTTCCAGAGAAGAACCCTCATTGGACTAGCTTAGATCATGATCCAGGATTTGAACCCAGGCAGACAGACTCCAGGGATTGCACTCTTGGCTGCCTTGCCTTATACCTCTGCATGGGAAGGAAGGAGAGGGCACTGCGAGAAAGTCAGGAGGGAGGGGAACAGCTGGAGATTGGATCACTCCATGGATGATGGGGTTTGAGGTCCCCTCCTGGCCCATCTCTCACCTCAGTCCCCTGGATTTGGGGGTGGGAGGAGCGTCTAGTCGAGGCCAACTCCATTTGCAACGTAGATGAAATGACCCTTGTTCTTGGGGCCATTTTCACCTGGGCTGGATCTGCGGAAACATTGGGTCCATGTCTACACACATGTGCTCATGCAACCACACATGAACCCAGAGCATACCACCAGAGGCTGATGCACATTGAAGGCGACATGACAAACTGAGATTTTTCTCAGCATAAGCAAATTATTTCTCATCTGGTTTACAGAGCCTTCTTTACTTTCCCAAAGTTTTTATTGAGATGCAATTTACATACCATAAAATTCAGCCTCTTAACGTGTCGAAATCAGTAGTTTGTGATATATTCACTATGTTGTACAATATCACCAGTACTGTCTAATCCAGAACATTTTCCTCACTCCCAAAAGAAACTCTTAACCCATTTGCAGTCACTCCCCACTCTTCCTCCTCCCTCAATCCCCTGGCAACCACGAATTATTTTCTGTTTCTATGGATGTGCCTATTCTGGACACTTCATGAGTGGAATCACACACTGTGTGGCCTTTTGTGTATGACTCTTTTCCCTTGGCATAATGTTTCCAAAATTCATCCATGTTGTAGCCTGTATCAGGACTTCATTCCTTTGTATAGCTAAATAATATTGCATTATATGGATACATCGTATTTTGTTTATCCATTTATCAGTTGATAGATATTTGGGTTGTTTCCATTTTTAGCTATTCTGAATAATACTGTTATGAACATTCAAGTACACATTTTTGTGTAAACATATGCTTTTAATTCTCTTGGGTATATACCTAAAAATGAAATTGCTGGGTATATCATAACTCTATGTTTAAATTTTTGAGGACCTGCCAAAGTCTTCCCCAAAGCAGCTGCACCATTTTACATTCCCATCAGCAGTGTATCAGGGTTCCAATTTCTCTACATCATCCACAACACTATTTCTGTTTGTCTTTTTATTCTAGCCACCCTAGTGGGTGTAAAGTGGTATCTCATTGTGGTTTTGATTTGCATTTCCCTAATGACTAATGATGTTGAGTATCTTTTCATGTGCTTATTGGCCATTTGTATTTCTTCTTTGGGGAAATGTCTATTCAAATCCTCTGCCCATCTTAAAATTAGATTACTTGTCTTTTTATTGTTGAGTTTTGAGTGTTCTCTCTATAATCTAGATACTAGACTCTTATCAAATATGTGATTTGCAGATATTTTCTCTCACTCTACAGGTTGTCTTTTCACATTCCTGACAGTGTCCATGGAAGCACAATTTTGTTTCATTTTGATGGAGTTCAGTTTATCTATATTTTGTTGTTGTTGTTGCTTGCATTGTGGGCATTATGTCTACAAAACCATAACCTAAACCAAGTAAGAGTATTATAGTTTTAGCTCCTACGTTTGATATTTCATGTGTTTTTAGTTGATTTTTCTATATGGTGTAAAGAAGGGATCCAACTTCATTCTTTTGCATGTAGATACCCACTTGTCCCAGCACCTTTTGTTGAAAGGGCTATTCTTTTCCCCATGGAATTTTCTTGGCACCCTTGTCACAAATTAATTGACTATAAATGTATGGGTTTATTTCTGGGCTTTCAGTTCTATTCCATTGATCTACATGCCTATCCTCATGCCAGTACCACACAGTGTTGATTACTGTAGCTTTGTAGTAAGTTTTGAAATGAGGGAGTGTGAGTCCTCTAACTTTGTTCTTCTTCAAGATCGTTGTGGCTATTCTGGGTCCCCTGCATTTCATGAATGTATCTTTAAGTAGCCCTGTCTTGACAGTATTTTAAGTAGTCACAAACCTTGTCTGGTTCAATTTAGCAGCTGTAAATTGGCACGGAAATTTAAAGCAGGTTCTTGTGTGTTGGTGCACAAAAAAGATAGTTATATGGGAGGACGGTGATATTTTCATTTTCAGTCATCTTTGATGCAGTTTTAATGAAACAAACGTGTTGTTAACTGAACATCTTTCTATAATTGCAAAAGAAAAAGTTGCAACTGTTTTTGTTGGCTTCCAACAAAAGTAAAGTATAAGTAAATATAGCTTATTCAAAAGTCTTATGTTGGTGTGTCAGGCAGTTAATAAAAATACTAAGCAATTTTTTTCTGGATTTTTAAAGGTTTGTAGTATTTGTCAGCTTTCTAAACTTTACATGTGTTCCTGATTTCTAAGTCTAAATGCATATTCACTTTTGTGCCCACCTTTCTATTCTTTTTTTAAAAGTGTAACCCCCAAAATATCTAAACACCAGGCCTCACAAAACCCGGATCCAGCACTACACACTGCCAACCAGGCTTACCTGCTGCCTCCTGGGGGTATCCACCAGGAGAACCCACAAGGCTCCCATCAAAGGCATTGCAGCCCTTGGGATAGCCACACATCTCCAAGCTGCTTCCAGAAGGAGAATTCAGTGGCCTCTGCCCAGACCTACTGGGAACACTCTTAAAGAAGTGCCTGCGCCCACCCGCCCTCCCTACACATCAGCCTCTCTGACCATCCACATGCATCCTGCACCGCAGCCTTCATCATTTCCTGCCTCCCCACCTCACTCAACCAGCATGAGAGGCGTCGAGGTCCCATCTTCCCCAAAACCAAGCCTAGGGAGGGCTGACACTCTGCCCCCCGGGGCCACACTGTCACTGAGGGACTGACGGACATTGCTGGGGACTGGTAGGAGCCCATGAGAGAGATGTGGGGTTAGAGCAGGTCACAGAGGGTTTGGAGGGGATGGGCAATCTGAGGGAAGGGGGAAAAGGGAAGGAGAGGAGGTTATATGAGAGACATTATCTTATTTATTTTTTAAAAAAGGTTTTATTTATTTATTTGACAGAGAGAGACACAGCGAGAGAGGGAACACAAGCAGGGGGAGTGGGAGAGGGAGAAGCAGGCTTCCTGCTGAACAGGGAGCCCGATGCGGGGCTCGATCCCAGGACCCTGGGATCATGACCTGAGCCGAAGGCAGACGCCCAATGACTGAGCCACCCAGGTGCCCAGAGACACTATCTCATTTAATCCTCACAAAATGTTATTTCCTTTACACAGATGAGGAAACGGAAGCCTAGAGAGGAAAAGTGAATAGCTTACAGTCACTAATAAGCAGCAAATGAGATTTGTAACCGAATCTGTCTAGATGCGTGGTTCTCTCAACCAGAGGAAATTTTACCCCCAAAAGGACTGTTGGGAGTGTCTGTAGACCTTCTTGATTGTCATGACTGGGGAAGGGGCTCTAGTGACATCTAGCTGGTAGAGGCTAGGGATGCTGCTAAACATTCTACAATGCACAGGAGAGCCCCCATCACAAAGGATTATCTGGTCCAAAAGGTCAACGGTGCCAAGGTTGAGAAACCCTGGTCTAGCACTTCCCCTGGCCATTCTCTACCTTGGCTCCTTTCTAGACTTCTCCTGGCCTAAGAGATCTGGACCCCATTCACCGGGGGGGGGCGGTGTCACAGGAAGGAAGAGCTGTACACCCTACCCCATTCCCAGGTTAGGTGCCAGGGTCGGTGCTCAAGCTACGGACCCAACAGCAATGGTCACCAATTTCCCACTATGGCACCTCTAATTTCAGTCTCCCCTGTCCATTGGAGTTCTGGTCAAAGCAGGAGATCCCAGCTGGTTTCATTGCTTATGGTGGGTCACCCCCAAAGCCTGCTCCGTTCATGCCCAGTTTAGGTTAGTTTCCAGATGTGACCACAAGATGGCACCCCAACCCACTGGGAATGTTAAGGCTCTGGGCCTGGGAGAGCAGCAGAGAGGATGTGCCAAGCTGGACAAAGGCCCAGGGGCTGGACTTGGGCCAGTTCCAGAGCCTAGCAGGACCAGATCTAAGGCTTACAAGTGCCAAGTGTGAGAACATAGGCCAAACTTGGCTTCAGGACTCCCTTCACCTTTTTCCAGTCCACTCTCACCCCAGCTCCTCCTGGAGCCATTCCTACCACAGAGCTTATGGAGCCCAGCACACCCTCCCCTCCAGCCAGAACAAGAGTGATCCCAGAGCTGAGGTGTTAAAGGATATAGGGCTTATTATTATTCGTCTGACAATAAAGAAGCTGAGGCATAGAGAAGTTGAATAACTTGCCCAAGGTCATAGCTAAGTCAATGATGGAGCTCGGATTTGAACACAGGCAGCCAGGCCCTAGAGTCTATGCTCCTGACCACCGAACAACAACAGCCCACTGGTAGTTCACTGCCGCCTCTTCTCACCAGCCACTGATCCCAACGACCCTCTGGCATGGGACCACACGCCTTCCTCTGCAAGGGAGGGGACAGATGGTTATGAATAAGGGGGTACCGTGCAAGTAGAAAGGGGTGAGGGTCTTGGCTGGCTGCGGGGCTATGGTTAGTGGTTGTGGGTGAGAAGCTAAGGCTCAGGCAGCAAATCCTCCTCCCACCCCTATTTCTCTGAGGCCTTTTTTTCTTTCTTTCTGTGTGCCCTCTCAGTTTTTCTGGGCTCTCTGCAAATGCCAGCCTTTTACAGTGTGAAAAGGAAGTGAGAGAAGGGACTTTTATGTCCCTGCTTAGGATGGGGGGGTGCATTCTTTGGGGCCTGGGCTGGGAGTTGCCATCAAAGATCAAGGTGAGAATCCTAAAGTGGGTCAGTGTGGGGCACCTCAGGGACAGCTCCCCTGTCCCCTGGGAAGCTCCTCTCTGAGCCTTCTCCACTTGCCATGTAGGGGATTTTAGGGTGTAGTGGATACCCTTTCACATTTCCCTTCACTCCAACCCTCTCCTGCCTCTCTTTTTCTAATACAACCTCTAGGGCCAGGCCTGACCAGGGCTCCTAATCATGAACCTTCCCCCTACTAGCAGCCTCTCTCTATCTCTCCATCTCTCCACCTGTCCACTACATAGGACACCCTTCAGCTTCCCACTGTGGCTCACCATGGGGTAGTGGCCTGAGTGGGCTCTGCACTGACTCCCTGAGAGATCCTGGGTATGACCTTCCCCTGACACAGCGTCGGTTCAGGGCTCCAGATTCTCCTGGCCTCTGACACTGGGATGCTAGGATCCCAGGCCCTCTCTTGGCCTTTCTCAACTCATCTAACTCTGAACGAGGAGCCGCCGTGTTCTGGGCACTGTGGAGGAAAGCAAATGAGCAGCAACCCCGGAGGAGCTGGTAGTCCATTTTGGGGGAAAAGATGAGTTATAGTGAAGGCTGGGGAGCGATACTCTGATCCAATGTGGGCCTTCCTGCAAGAGAGGGAAAAGGGGGAATCCTGGGCCTCTATGGCTGGTGGAAACACCGAAGGCTTTCCGAGAGAGAAGAGGGATGGCTGGCTGGAAGGAAGAGAAGGTTTGGAGAGGACTCTTTCTGGTTTCTCCCCATCTTGATATCTCCCAGCCAAGTGTGTGCATGTGTGTGCGTGTCTGTGTGTGTGTGTGTTCATCTCTCTGTGTCCATCTTTTTCTCTTCTTTCTGGGGGTCCCCATTTCTCTGTTTTATCACCTGCTTGGATTGGGGCAGAGCTTTCTGAGAGCCTGTGTCCTGGGGAATCTGAATTTGGGTGAGGCTGAGCTGCACCAGGTCAGGCCTCCTTCTGGTTAGGGGATGGGGATCACACTGATCACAGTGAGAGAGACACTTAAAAGCACTCTTATGCCTGCATTACTCTGAGATTGAAGGGGAAACAATTCCTGTTTAGATCAATCTCTGGAGGGAAGAGGTGCCATCCTGGCCTCAGACTCCGGCCCTCTCTTTGCCTCTGTCTATCTCTGCCCCCGTTTCTGCCCTAACTCTGCCTCTCTCTGTTTCTGCCATTGCCTTTCTCCCATCGGTCATGTCATGTTCTGCCCCTCGCCCTTTCCAACCTTCTCCACTCCTCCAAACCTTTCCCTACCACACACAGATTTCCCTGGGCTGGGATTTCCCTGGCCAAGTGAGGAGAGAGATGTCTGAGACACAGCTTTGTCCCCAGGCTCACAGCCGTGTCCATAGGTCAGTGTAGAGGGACAGCTGTCTGCACAGTTAGCAAGTGCCGACAGGTAAATAAGAGCCTCCTGTCTTCTTAATTAAATCGCCCTTTGTCCAGGCAGCCTTGTGTTCGATTGGGTTGGGCTGGGATCAATAAGCCTCTTTCCTGGTGCAGCCAACCCTGGAGCTGGGCCTGACCTCCCCAGCCCTGCTCAGGCCCACCTGCCCTTTTCCCCAAAAGTCTGTGAGCCCCTGGAGGGCAAGGTGTCTTGTACCTTTGTGCCTGGGACAGAGTGTGGAGTAAGGAAGGAGTAAATGAGTAATCGATTGAGTAAGCTGAAGCACTGGCAGCAAACATGGGCCAGAAAGGCCTGGAGCCCAAACTGTAACCCCCACCCCCAAGATCAACTGAGAAGCTGTGGGAATCACAGCAGGAACTGCTCCCATCCAGCTCCCCAGCACAACATCAGCTTACTGCCCAGGGAGGCTGAAGCCCGACAGGGAGAGGGGGGATATCAATGTTCAGGACCACTAGGAGCAGTTGCTCCTTCTGACCTCTAAGGGCAGAATACCCTTTTCATAAGGGATCCCCACGTAGCGATCCAGAGCTAGTGTGGGAGGGTCAGTGAGCTGGGATCAGTATGGCAGAGCTTGTGGCCCTCAATGGGAGACTAGGGTCAGCCTGGAGTTATGAAGGGCCCAAGGTGAGGAAGGGGTCGAAAGGCAAACATAGGGTTCCAGGATTATTGGGTTGTTAGGAGGGCTTAGAGGACAGCGTTGTGTGTTGTGTGTTTGGAGGATATTATTTTGGAGTCCATTCAAGAGGCACCCATGACAGGATCACGGGAGCTCCAGGTTCCGCAGAAAAGGCAGGTATTAAAGGTTGCTTGGAGCCGCCAATGCTGGTCCAGGTCAAGGTGTCTCTGATAGCGGTTGGGGGCGTCGCATTTCACAAGGAATAAGAGAGTACCTCGTTTGGAAGGGGAGGGACGGGTGCCGAAGCCCTTCTAACCTCAGTCTGACCCGGGGGGCGCAGGCCTAGACGTCTCCCGGAGCCCCGGCCCATCGCGTGGCGCTCCCCCAGGGCAGAGCGTCGGCGGGTCCCCCCCGAGCAGCAGGAGCCACGCGGGGCTGGCGCCCCCAGCGCCGGGGTTGAGGGAGGCCGGCTCCGAGCCGGGCTGGGAGGGGGGCGCGGAATCGGGGCTTTTTAGGACCCAGCGCGGCGCCTCCCTCCGGGGGCGAGTGCGGCTGCGCGCGCCGTGTGCTTGTGTCCGGAGAGCGGCGGGCTGGACGCGGACCGCGCGAGCGAGCAAGCGAGCAAGCGAGCAAGCGAGCCTAGCAGCAGCCCGGGCGGCAGCAGCGTCGCGGCGGCGGCGGCCGCTCCGCGCCTCGCCTCCCCGGCCTCGCCGGCTTGGCCGGCCTCGCCTCGCCGCGCCTGGACCCGCCACCCCCGCCTCCCGGTCGCGACCGCCGCAGCCCCCTCGCCTTGACCCGCACCTTCAACCACCTGCCCGAAGCGGGGCGCGAAGCGCGGGGCGCAGAGGCACCGGAGTCGGTGCCCACCGGCCTCGCAGACCGAAGCCAGCCCGGAGAAACCCCGTGCCCGGCCCCGCGCAGCTCCGCCACAGCCCGGGAGCTGTCCCTTCAGCACCGCCGCCGGAGCCAGAGCGTAGCCCCGCGGAAGCCCAGCTCAAGGCGGAGCGCTCACCGAGCGCAGCGCTCCGCGGCCGCCGCACCGAGCAGCGCCCCGGGTGCCCCTGCCCAGGGGGCCCGCCATCTCCTCCAAGAGGCGGGGAGAAGGATCGAGGAGGGCGGGCGGGCAGGCAGGCGCGCCCGCCACCGGGGGGAGCAGGCAGCCAGGCAAGGAGAGAGGGAGGGGGCCGGAGCCCGCCCTGCGCCCCGAGCTGCAGCCCGGCCACGCAGGGAGGAAGGCAACGGCCATCCATCTCCCCAGCGCCGAGAGCGCGCTGCGGCGACCACCGCACAGCAGAGCGCGAATTTCCCGGCCCCCTCTCCACCCTTCCCCCTTCCGGGGGCTGATCTATCTGTCCGGCCTTTGGAGCAGCTGACCTTCCCCCAAAAAAGCTTTGTGTCAATTTCTTCATTTTCCCGCTGAGATGGGGACGGGAGCCCGGCCCCCCAACCCTCTTTTCCCTCCTCCCGGGGCTCGCCGCTGAGCGCCGTCCCTCTCCCTCCCTTCCTCCCTCCCTTCCTCCCTCCCTTCCTCCCTCCCTTTCTTCCTTCCTTCTTTCCTCCTCTGCCTCCTCCGCAGCCGGACCCGCTCCCTCCCCACATCTGGCGCCTAGAGACCCCTGGGATCCCGCGCACACTCCCCTGGACCAGCACCCGACAGAAAGCGCCCCGAGGGGCTTGGGTCGCTCTTGGGGTGGCCAGAGCCACCATCCTCTGTACCCCCCGACGGCTGGGGGGAGGGGGGAGGAGGCCCCGCGCCCCCCTCCCCGGCGCCAACTCCCCCTGGCGGCCGCTCCCATGGGTGTCGCTGGGCCGCGCCATGCCTAAGGGGGCGCCGCGATGGGCCAAGGGGACGAGAGCGAGCGCATCGTGATCAACGTGGGCGGCACGCGCCACCAGACGTACCGCTCGACGCTGCGCACGCTGCCCGGCACGCGGCTCGCCTGGCTGGCGGAGCCCGACGCCCACAGCCATTTCGACTATGACCCGCGCGCCGACGAGTTCTTTTTCGACCGCCACCCAGGCGTCTTCGCGCACATCCTGAACTACTATCGCACTGGCAAGCTGCACTGCCCCGCCGACGTGTGCGGGCCACTCTATGAAGAGGAGCTGGCCTTCTGGGGCATCGACGAGACCGACGTGGAGCCCTGCTGCTGGATGACTTACCGCCAGCATCGCGACGCAGAGGAGGCGCTCGATAGCTTTGGCGGCGCACCCCTTGACAACAGCGCCGACGACGCGGACGCCGACGGCCCCGGCGACTCAGGTGACGGTGAGGACGAGCTGGAGATGACCAAGCGCCTGGCGCTTAGCGACTCCCCGGACGGCCGGCCAGGCGGCTTCTGGCGCCGCTGGCAGCCGCGCATCTGGGCGCTCTTCGAGGACCCCTACTCCTCCCGCTACGCGCGGGTAAGTGACAACCTATCCATCAGAAGATCCTCTGCCTCCCTGGGGCGGGGGTGGATTCGAGAACTGGCGCCTAGAGAGTCAGAACTGAAAGGAGTGTGTGTGTGTGTGTGTGTGTGTGTGTGTGTGTGTGTGTGCACGTATGAGAACGTGTATAAAAGGGGGGATAAAAGAGAGGTTGCTCTTTGAGGGGGACTAGTTTTGTAGGTATGTAAGGTCTGTGTCTGTATTTCCAAATTAAATATGTATGAGTGAGTACAAATGGGTGTTTGTGTGTATGAGTAGATTGTGTGTGCATATTTATGTAAGTATGGTGGTGTCGATTTGGGTAGGTAAAGTATTAGTGGGAATGAGAGAACATGTTTGTATGTTTGAGTGTGCAGGAGTGCCTGTGCATGCATATTTGTGTCTTTGCAGATGTACCCTGGGAAGATGTGAACTGCCCTTTAGATTTTGGTGTGGGGAGGGAAGCTGGGAGGCCTTCTTCCCTCCCAGGTAAAAGGCATCTGGAGCCAGTCAGGGCCTGTAGAGGAGGGCTTGCCCTGGTCTGCTGCTTGAGACAGACCACCCCTCCCCAGGGAGTAACCTCAGGCTGCTGTGAAGAGATGGTCAAGGGGGAATCTTTATGGCTAATTAATAGCTTGGTAGTTGGTATGGGCCTGGGCTGTGGGGAGGGTGATGTGGCCCCTCTGAGACCTGTTCCTGGGAACACAGCCTGCCCTTCTTCATCAAAAGGGAAGGGTTTTGGAGGGGGCCACTAGGCTTTGCCTGTGCTTCCTCTGGGACCTGTCAGGGGAAGAGTGGGGGGTTCTAAAGGGGAACCTGCAAGAAGGTGTGTGAGGTGGGTGTGTCTTCATCGGCCACTCCCCTTTAGTGATAGCAGCTTGTTACAGGAGAGAAAGGGCACCCTGCTGCTGACCTTGGCCTTTCAGAGGCTTCTCTGGATT
>NC_138379.1:35258680-35294343 GCF_054177405.1 Leptonychotes weddellii | reverse complement strand
GAGCCTCCTACTAGGCAAACCACTGCTCTTTTTTACTGTTCCACATCCCTTCCCTCCTGCCCCCTTGGAGCCAAGGTTGGGAAGATGGGGCGGGGGAGGAGGCAGGATCAGTGCTGGGGATAGGTGGGGGAAGGGGACTTGGGGGGCACTGAGGTGTCCACGGGGAGAAAAGGGCTGTTTAGGCACAGGCCTGGTAGATTTGTGACTTAGATAGAACACTCAGTGTTTTAGCGTGTGAGGAAGGGGGCAGCAGGACAGAGTCTTACACATTAAATCCTAGAACAGATGTGTGTGTTGGCGGGGGTGGATAGGGAGAGAACCAAGCCCCTCATTTTGCCTCTGAAGACCCTACACAAGGTCACTCAGGGAGCTAGAGGCGAAGCAAGACTAGAACCTAGGTCTCCTGGGACCCCATCCTCCCCTGAGCTGGCTGCCAGCTCCCTGCCATTCCCAGAATGGACTGGGACCCTCAGAGGTCTACCCTCCCCTCTCCTTTCCTGACAGAGGCCACCATAGCCAGGGGATTATGTAACTGGAGGCTGTGGCTGAGCTGTGGGGAGGGGCAGGAGGAGGGGCACTGGAAGGTTGAACGAGTACATGTTGGGGCTGGGGGCATGCTGGGCAAGGCCTGGGTTAGAGCAGCCACCATTCAGCCTGCATTTGACCTTGGACAGCATCTCACCACCACGACCATCCTCCTCGGCCCAGGAAGGAAGGAGAAGGCCCAACTTCCTCATTGTCCTTTTGCCCACCTGCTCCCTAGTAAGAGGCTGGATCCTCCCACCCCAGGGCTTGGGCTCAGCTTTAGGGTTCTGAGCTGTGTTCCTGACTTTCAGAATAGGCCGGGGACATGTGGGACAGGTTCCAGCCCCATCACTGTCCATCTTCTTCCACCTGACTCCATGTTCCTAGGCCATGGGGTGGCCTTCACCCCATGCAGATAAATGGGCTGGTTAGTGTGGTTTGGGGTCTTGTTGGTGTTCGAAACCTTACAGAAAAGTCCTGATTGTCTCAAGTGTTCATTGAAGAGCAGACTCTAAGGGAAGAGCTGGGGTGTAGTGGGGAGGTGGGGGTGGGCTAGAAACCCCCCCACCATCGGTGCCACCTCCTTCTTTTCCCAGTAGCCTCATAGAGTCATTCGAACGCCTTCGGGTGACATATGAGGACACTGAGGCTCACAGAGGAGGGACCTGCCCAAGGGCACTCAAGAACTGAGGGCAGAGCCTGGATTAGAACCCAGGCTTCCTGCTGCACTCCAGGCTGGCCTAGCTGCATTGCGCTGCCTCTCTGCGGCTCATCTGCGCAGGGACCAGCCGGCTGCCTGTCCTTCCTCCCCCTCCATCTTTGCTCTGCTGCTGCTGTCACCTTTGTTTACCCCTCCCCCCTCCTCAAACTGGTGGGTCAGGATTTGAATTTTTATTCTAGATTCTAGACCAGAATCCTGGATGTGTGTGACATCGTATGTGTGTGTGAAAGAAAAGCGGTATGTGTGTGAGAGAGATATCTGTGTAAGAGGGATTCTCTGTGGGTGCGAGAGACTCTTCATATGTGTGAGAAAAGGCTGGGTAAGAATAAAAATACGTGTGAGTGAGACTGGGAGTAGGGTGTGCGTGTGTGTGCACGTGTGTGCACGCGTGTGTGTGTGTTTGTGGTGAGACTCTGTGAGAGAGATTCTGTGAGTCTCTGTATCAGAAATTCTGTGTGAATGTGAGAGAGACAGATTCTGTGTGTTTTGAGATGGACCTTGTGTGTGAGAACGAGACAGCGTGGGAGTGAGCGCGTACATAAGAGAGGGAGACTGTACGTGTAAGAGAAATGCCGTGTGTGTGTGTGTGTGTGTGTGTGAGGAACCTGAGGTGAGTGTGTCCGTGTGAGTGTATTGCTGTGTGTGGCGAGTGTGACACTGTACGTGTGGAGCTCTGCATGTGAGGCTGTGTGTGTGTAAGCCTGTGTGCATGAGACCATCTGTGCAGGCGGCCGCATGTGGGGTGGGGGACCCTGCGTGTGGCTCGGGCTGTGTGTGTGTGTGTGTGTGTGTGTGTGTGAGGCTCTGTGTGTCAGTGTGGCTGTGGGTGCTTGCTTGTGACAGAGACCCTGTGTTGCCCAGGTGTGGGTGTACCTTGAGGAAGTTGAAACTCCAGACCAGCTTCCTGCTTGCTCCCTTGATCTCCTGGTCCTCCTGAGCTGCCTTAGTGAGTGGTTTTGCTCCTCATGCCTGTCCTCAGTTGAAATACTGCTCTAGCCCAGGCCATTGCGGATGCGTGGATCAGACAGACAGTGAGGCCACCCTACCCCACCCAGGCCTTCTTGCTGGCCCTGGAAGGTAAGGGCTATTTGGCTGGAGCGGGAGGTCCCATCTGACCTCTTGAGGGGTGACAGTGCGAGCTAAAGCAGCCAGTTCCCTGGGTCCTCTCTCCCGTGCTTTCCTGGGCACCCAGGCTGAGGGGGTGAGGGGTGGGGAGGTGAGCTGGGACAGGACGGGGTGAGGGGTGGACACACACAAGCGAAGGATGGTGGTGACACTATGTGGTGAGGGCCACAAAGGGACTTCCTGGGGCTATTAAGAGGAGGCCCTGTCCCAGAGGAGGCAATGCTAGGGTAAGCTTTGGGGGGCAGGTAGGAATTAGCCAGGCAGATGGCAGGGGACGGCAGTCCTGGCAAGCAAAGCCATGAGGGTGCGGGAGCAGGGCTGTTGGCAAAGCCTGGGGCGGCCTGCCTTGAAACCTGCCCTTCTCTCTGCCTTGGGGGCTGGTGCAGGCCTTGGCTTTTATCTATGGTTTGCTTGTTTTCATTAGGAACATTGTTCTGTGTCAGGTAAGGGCTAATGGTGGTCCTTGTTCTTTCTGTAGGCCAGAGAGTATCCTTAGTATGTAGTGTGTGTGTCTGTGTGTACGTGTGTCTGTGTGTGTGTGTGTGTCTGTGTGTGATGACATCTGTCCCCCTTTCAAATGACAGTCACTTGACCTTCCAAATGACAAGGAGGTGCCAGTGGTTCCCAAGCTGGGGAAGCCCCACCAGCCCACTGTCCATCTCTCCTCTGATGCTGGCTCTCTGTCTCTCTGCCTTGTCCCCTGCTCTTTGGGACCCAATGCAGCCCCATCTCCTCCTCAGCTCCCTGGGAGGGAAATGCACTTGGTGGCCGGAGTGAAGAGCCCAGCAAGAGACTGCTGTTCCTCCCTTGGGGTCTTAGCTGACAAAGGGCTCTTGGAGTCTTGGTGAGATCCCGGAGGGAGAGAGCTGCTATCAGGGACTTCCTAGACAGCTCCCCACCTCAGAGCCTGCCAGGGCCCCACCTCTAGTCATGGTAACATGTGAGGGAGACCCATGAGCAGTGGAGAAGGAGCTGCTGGGTCACCCTCCCCGCCGCCACCCCACGTGCCCCCCCACAACAGTGTGCCCCCCACTTGGTGTTTTTCTCCTTCCTGTGATGCTTTTACAGGTGTCCTTGTGTCTCTGGATGGTACCTTCCCCACCTCCCCCCACCCCAGCTCTCTTGTCAGGGGTGAAAAACCAGAAACCAGTGTCTCCCTGTCCTAGTCTCTCAGACCCTTCACCTCTAAAATGGGCCTAATGATACAGTTAATGAAAGATTCACTGAGGTCATGTGTGGAGAGCCCCCAGTCACAGGGCCTGGCATGCAGTAAGTGCTCGATAAATATTGGTTGCCATTATCACTCCGACTGGTTGTATTATCCTTCTACTTCATGGCTCTCTAGATTCCGTCCTTTGCCCTCCGTCTCCACATCCCCCATCCTGGTGCAAGCCACCATTGTTCCCCTGAGACCCACCCCTCCAGCGGTTCCCAGCTGCTCTCCTGCCTTCAGACCCTGGCCCCCTCCAGCCCATTCTCTATTTGGCCACCACCGAGAGAGGGCTCTTCAGCTCACGAATCTTGTCAGTCTATTCCCTTGCCTGTTTAAAACCCTTCGGTGCTTCCCTGGACCATACTGGGGCCCCTGCAGCTCTGCCTGCCTCATCAGTCTCCTCTGGACTGGCTCTCCCCATGGCTCACCGAGCTGCAGCTACCCTGGCCTCATTTCAGTTTCTTGCCTCTGCCTGGCACCCCTGCTTCAGGGCCTTTGCACATGCTGTTCTCCGGGGAGCACTCTTTCCTCCTGGTCTGCACCTCTTCATCCTTCACACCCTGCTTGAAACACTGTTCCTAGGTGATGCCTTCCCAGACCCCACACCCTGGGTCAGGGTTGAGAGTCCTTCCCTTCAGAAAAGCTATCTGGTATGTAATAAAAATGTTCCTTAGCAGCCTTGCTTAATTCAGGTTTATCTCTTGCTCCAGACTCTAAGCTTCTTACAAACTCAGTATAATAGGAGCTACTGCTAGGACAGATGAGGCAGTTGGGGCCCCGAGAAGAGTGCTTTCCCAAGGCCAAACGTGAGCGGGTGGGGGGCTGGTTCAGAAACCCAGATCTCTAACTCCAGGCT
Source organism: Leptonychotes weddellii (assembly GCF_054177405.1). Taxonomy (NCBI): domain Eukaryota; kingdom Metazoa; phylum Chordata; class Mammalia; order Carnivora; family Phocidae; genus Leptonychotes; species Leptonychotes weddellii. The sequence continues at coordinate 35,289,903 of NC_138379.1, read as the reverse complement.
CAGTGGCCCGAGAGCCCTCCTACACCTTCCCCATGCCTCAGGGAGCGTTTAGAGTCCTGTACCCTGGAGGCAGGTATCTGTGCTCCTTAACTCTGGGCAGGAGGTTGGCCGTCTGCCAGAAGCTTTGGGAAGATTGGCTTGAGCTTCCCAGAGAGGAGGGCCAGTTGTCTTAGAGGTGGGGGAAGGAATCTGGAGGGGGCTCATTTCAGCGCCCGCTGCCTAGGCCAGGGCCTCGGGGCCTCCTAAGACAGCCGAGTATAGTGCTATGGCTATTCTGAGCGGTCCCATGACCAGTATGCTCACTCCGGACGGAAAGGTCAGGGCAGCCTCGAGCCACTGCCTCCCATCAGCCCCTAGGCTAGCCGCTGGCCTGAGCTTCCCTTCCCCAGAGGCAGGGTCAGAGGAAAAGGGAGCCTAAGAGGCTCCTGTGACTATTGGCTGCCCAGGCCTGATTCATGGGGACCAGTTGGGTGGGAGCCACCACCTTCCACATGCATGGGGCTGTCTGGGTGCCCCTGGGCCCTCTCTAGCCACTGCCTTCATCCCGTGGAGGAGAAGCAGACTCAGAGAGGGGAAGACACTTGCCCAAGACCACACAGGGCATCAGTGAAACGCAAACTCTCACCCCAAGCCTCTTGGCCCAGGGCCTGGCCATTTGCATTTCTATTGGCTCTCAGTTTTAACAGAACACCAAGTACCACCTGGGCATGCTGTTCTCTTACTTACCCCCATTATTTCCTTTCCTGAGGAAGGGAGATGAAGCAGTCAGCTGCCCTCCCACCTCCCTTCTCCACGTCCCCCACCGCCAGGGCCCAGCACAGCTGGTTGAGATGTCTGCAGGTCATTCAACCCAGAGTTGGCCCCAATTCTGTTCTTATCATCCTCCTAGCAGGATTTTTCTAGAACCCCTTTCCTTTCTTGAATCGTAATACTAACGGCTGCTATTTACGAAAGCATTTACTATGTATCCTTCTTAAGGGCTTCATTTCCATATTCTCATTTAATTCTCACCAAACTGCCATGGAACTGTATCATTATCATCACGTCAGCGTCACAGATGAGGCTGCTGAGGCTCGAAGAGGCTAGTAACTTATCCAAGGTCACTTAGCTCCCGAGCGGGAGAGCCAGAGTTCAGACCTGGGCTGCCCGACACTGAGACTCTGCCCGAAACCACTGCTCAGGACTACCTCCCATCGCCGTTCCAGGAGAGTGGGGGCTCTGGCCCAGGCTTGGGTTTCCTCCCCCAGCAAACACTCTTTCCCCACAACCTGTCCAGGAATCCTGCTCATCAAGTTCTGGCCCCTGAACTTGGGTAGGTAAGGATCCAGGCTCGTGGGCTAAGAGGTGCTCTGGCAGCCCCTAGGAAGAGGGTCTTCAGAAGGTGCCTCATTGCCGCCCACCAGCCATGCAGGCCCTGGGGCTCCATATGCCTATGGGAAATGGCAGAGGGCTCAGGGGGGATCTGAAGCGCTCCAGCATGAGGTGATAGATACATGGGGGAAGCGAGGGGTAATGCTGGCTCCTCCTCAACTCGGCATTCGAGGCCTTCTGCTCTGGAACCTGGCCATGAGTTGCTCCCTTCTGCCAGGCTCCTCCCGGGCCTCCTCATCTTCAGCCCTCATTCCAACCTCTGGGTCTTTGCTTATCTATTTCCTTCTCTCAGTGTCCCTTCGAGATTTGCTGAATGTGAACACCCATCCCGCAAGGCCCCTAATGCCTACCCTGGCCGCTCCTGCCCTGGCTGACCACATTTGGGAGTGAGGGTTGGGCATGGAGTCGCCAGACTTGCATGATTTGAGCTGGAGGTCAGTGGGGCACTTCTGGAGCCCTGTGGCTGGGGGCAGGCAGGCCGTCAGGATCAAGGACCAGCCCAGGTGCATGGAGAGATGAGGCCACAGACAATTCCCCAGTTGTGGGCATTGGGCAACTGAGCCAGAACAAGATCTGTAGCCAGGCCATTAAACCAACCCAGGCTCCCTTGGGCAAGTCTCACCACCCCCTCAGGCTGCAGCGTTTGCCTCTGTAAACTACAGAGGTCATTCCAAATGACCAAGTCCCTTCCCAGCGCTGACATTCCAGGAGTCTAAGAATTCTGGGCTTCAGCTTCCCAGAGTCGCCGTGGGAGCCAAGTTAGTCCTTCCCTATCTCTCCTTCCACATCTTCAGCCCCGCTCCTCTCTAGGACACATTTGAGCTCTCCTGCCAAGGGCCCTGACACCAAGCGGGCAGGAGCCCCAGGGAAGGGCTCTGAAGAGCTTCCTCCTTTCCTCTTACATTCATTCAGGCTCTCTCAACCTGCTCTCATGCATTCCTTCAAAGCACAGTAATCACACCCTGCCTGGCTTGCCACTGTGACCACTGTGAACCATCCCTGGCTCACGCAGCCACTCTCAGGCATGAACCTGTGCGGCCCCCCTCCTCAGGGTGTGCATGTTCAGGCCCAGCAGGTGGCACCTGTTTGCCCTCTCCTCCAGGCCCTTCTCCTGGCTGTGTGCCCTCTGGGAGTTGCAGAGAGGGGCACTCAGAGAGGAGACGCCATGTCAGCCTGTAGGGCCTGGAGCAGGCCAGGGCGGCTAGCTTCGGTGGTAAAGGGGAGCTGTGGAGACAGTTGCCGTGAGCTCCTTCTGTGCTGGTTGGGGCTGGCCTGGGGCCAGGGCTCTTTGCAGTAGTTGTGCTGGGGGCTGCAGGGGTGGTTGCTGGAGGATTCCCACCCACGGCTGACTCTCAGATTACTTGGGCTGCTTCCAAAAGGTCAGGCTCCTGGGCTCTGTCCCTCAAGAATTTGATTCCTAGATCTGGGGGCAGGGGTGCTCAGGATGTTGGCTCCACGCTTGGGTGATGCTCACGCTCAGCAAGGGAGACTCTGCATTGGGGGCTGGGACATAGGGCTCTTGCTATGTGGCGTGGACCTCTGGCCAACAGCATCAACATCACCTGGGTACAGGGTAGAAATGAAGAGTTTCAGGCTCCACCAGAGACCTCCTGATTCAGAACCTTCATTTTAACGAGATCCCCAGATGAATCATACATACACTCGATTCCGAGAAGTGCTGAGGCGGGCAGCCATTCCCAGTTGAGGGGAAGTATCAGGACACAGAGAAGCCTGAATGGGTGTGTGCAGGTTGGCAGAGCTTCAAGGGGGTTGATTCTGATCTTTCCTTGTGCCCAAGATGTTGGCATCAGGGTGACAGGCCTGGGGATGAGGCCCAGGTCAGTAAGTGCCAACTGCATCTATAAGTTCTCAGACCACTCAGACGTCATTAGCTCCGATCAACCCCCTGGCTTTCCCGCCCCCCGTTCCATGCTCTCCTGTTTCCTCTTTTGCATTAACACCATCTAATGTATTTTACTTATTTACCTTGTTTGTTGTCTGTTTCTTTCACTAGAAAAACCTAGAACAGGACCTGGCAGGTAATGGGTGCCAAATAAATATTTATTGAGAGGATGGATAAGGAGGCCAGAGTTCAAGACCTAGGTCAGACATTGGCACCACACCTTTGAGCCTGTTCCTGGCTGACCCCCTTCTTCCTTGCCTCACCCGGGGACACAATGCCTCCATCCCCGAGCCGAAGGAATGGGGGAGAGACAGAGGCTGAAGCAATGCTGGGAGGGCCAGTGTCCTGGTCAGGCCTGGGGGTGCGTCCCAAACCAGGACACACGAGCTCTCACACAAGGACACCAGTGTGGCAGGCACAGTGTTCGCAGGCCCAGGTGGTCGGGCCCAATGCCCAAGTGTCACTTCTCTTGCGACTCCTCCTGGAGGCCAGCCAGGCTCTTCCCTCTCCCTCCCCGTCTTCTTCGCCATCCCCCTCCTTCTCTTCTCTGTCCCTTCCGTCATCCCCTTCCCTCTATGAGTTACTGGCTGTCAACACAGACTCTTCCCCTTGAAAGCCTAGGATGCTTTTTGCCCGGAGGTCCCCTGCTAGGAGCCCCAGTCACGTGTTCAGCTGAAAGTGGGTAGGCCTCAAGGCCCCACCTGGTAGTGTGACCTGGAGTCCAGGTCTCTTAAGAGCGTGGCCTCTGGAGCCAGGAGGCCCGCATTCAAGTCCCGGCCCTACCACGTCCCAGCTGTGTGACCTTGGACAAGTTCCCTAACCTGTCTGTACCTCGAGAGAGATATTAATAGCACCTGACTCATAGGGAAGTCGAGAGGCTTGAATGTGTTAAGCACTTAGCCCAGAACCCGAAACATAATAAGTGCTTAATTATCGTAGGTTCCATTATTGTCTTTTTGCCGGCGCTTGGCTCTAGAAGACCAAAACCATCAGCTGTTCACTGTCTGCTTCCTTCTTTCAGCAACTGACTCTCCTTTCAAATAACTCTCTAGGGGGTCACCTCACCTACCTTGGCCCAGGTCTGTCTCCCAGGGGCCAGATTTCAGGGGTGTCATCCTGGCGGGCTTGGATTCTGTCTTGCTTTCTGCCACAAACCTGCTGTGTGTCATAGGCAGATCCTGGCCTCCTCTGACCCTCAGTCTCCCCACTGGTTGGCATGGGCCACTGGTCCAGCTCTGCCCCCCTGTCCCGGTGTAGTGGGCGATGGGGGTGGAAGATGGAAGTTGTGCATGCAGAGTAGAGGGGCAAGGAGGGCTGTTGACATCTGTGGTGGGGAGCCAGGCATGGGCACCTGAGACGCTGATGAGAGTATCAGTGTGGAGGGGGCTGGTGGGCAGGGGCCATGTATCCCAGCTTCGGGCCACGAAATGCGTTACTTTACAGGGGATGCGTGGGCACAGCGAGCATTGGCCGCAAGGGCCAGGCAGACCCCAGATGCTGTTGGGGCCCGGGGCTTCTGTTGGTGCCAGGGGGCGGTGCCTGCTCGGGCTGGCCTACCCCGCCAGGCCGACGCCAGGCTGGGTGGGGACGAGCTAATATTAGCTGGGGCAGCCCCAGACAGCTGAGCTCAGGGGGCCTCGGGAGCTTCACTGGGCCCAGGCTTAGATGTTGCTTTGGCCTGGGCCACAGCAGCCAAAGGAAGCTTTCTCAAGCCTGTGCATGGCCTTGGATGCCCCTTCGACCCTGGCCCCGTCCAGACCTTCCCCAGACGTAGCCTGGCAGCCCTGCTCCTGCTTCACTCTGGCTCAGGGCCTGGGGCTCAGGGCCTGGCCACAAGGCCCCCTGCCTGGCCCTGGCCCCCTGCCCATGATGTGCCCCCACCTTACCTCTTTCCTTCTCCATCCACAGTGCAGGAAGGGCCTTCTCTCCCTACACCCCTACTCTACTCATAAGGACGTTCTCTGTAACTCCTGCCAGGGGCTACTGTTAGCATTCATTTGTTCATTCGTTCATTCAACACATATTTATTAAGTGCCTACTTACTAGGGGGCAGGCACTGTTCTAGAAACTGGGAATAGAGTAAAGAACAAAACAGTCAAAAATTCCTGCCCTCAAGAAGCTTACAGTCTAGTGCAGGGAGAATAAAAAGAAATAAATGGATACATGAACATAAAGTGTGTCCAGTGGTGGGGAGTGCCATGGAGATACATCATGGAGGGTAGGGCCCAGGAAGGGCAGGGGGGAGGACTTCAACTAGTGTGGCAGGAAAGGCCTCCCTGAGCAGGTGATGTTTCAGCAAAGACTTGAAGGCGGTGAGGGAGGGAGACATATGATATCTGGGGAACAGAGGTCATGAGACATGCAGAAGCCCTGAGCGGGCACATATGCCTGGGGGGTCAAGCCCCAGCGAGAGGCCGCTGTCCAGGGCTGAGCTCAGAGAGCCAAATGACTGTGGTAAGTCAGAAAGAGAAGAGCAGAGCTCCCCACAGCCCCACTGGGCTCTTGGCAGCAGGGTCTTGCCCCATGGGCTCTCTGGGTGTGCCAGCCTGACGCTTGGCTGTGTTTGTGTCTCCCCAGCTCTCCCCTTCCCTCCCGTTTCTTCCCCTCCCATGGCCTCAGGGGCTGCACAGTCCTCACCTCCAGGAAGCTGGGCCTCAGGGAGGGGGCTCTTGCCTCACCACAGTGGTGACCCTCTGTCTTTTCCCTGAAGGCCAGCTGTGCTCGGGGATGGTGGGTCCCCACAGGGCTGCCACCAGGCTGCAGGGGATGCTGTCCTCTCAGGGCTCATGGGGCTAGAGAGAAGTTGGTGCGGGAGCCCGAGGTGAAGGGCCCTTCCAGACAAAGGTTCTGTCAGCAGTTTCCATTCACATAGCCCCCCACGGCTGCTTACCTGCTTCTCACTCCGGTCAGGCTAGAGAAGATGGTTAGTGTCGTGTTTACGGGCCAGACGGGAGCAGACTGCCTGGGTCCAAACTTGGCTCTACTGATTACTGGCTGTGTGACCTCTATAAGCCTCAGCCACCTCAGCTGTAAAGGGGGGGATAGCGAGTCCCGCTTCAAGGGGCTGCCACGAGAACCCATGAGGTGAGGCCCAGAAAGCCCTTTAGCGCGGTTCCTGGCACAGCACAGGTTTTCAAGTCATGCCTTATCACTCTCACCATCTGGCCCACGAGGCATCTTCCCAGGATGCTCTGCAGACACGGGCCTCTCCCACCCAGGAGATTCTGAGAACATGCAACGAATGTCAAGAAGGGGTTGCTGTAACCAGGAGGCTTGAGCGGCTGGCTCCTCAGGGCTCTTCTCTGCACACGAGGGTGGTAGAGCAGGGAAGTGTGCGTCCCTTGGGTCTTGTCACCAGGGCAGGACTGTGAAGATATTGTAGAGCACAGCCTCCCGCCAGGGCCAACATCGTACCATTTAGAGATTAATGTTTTATGCTCAGCCTCAGGGGCTCTCTTAGCAGCTGTGAGGAACACGGTCACCCACTGGGCCACCTGGAGCCACCAGAGCCCTGGGATGAGGGCTGGGCTCTCGGTAGGGTCCGGGACTGGCACTCGCTAAGGGCCAGCAACAGGTGGTGTGCTTCTCCCCACATTGCCAGGGGAGCTCCCACCTTAGTGCCTGAGCAGCCCCCACACCTGGAGCATGGCCCTCGTCTTGGGGGGGCCTGAGTTATCTCATCTATAAATTGTGCATAATGGTGTCACTTACCTCTCAGGGGAGCTGGGCGAATCCACTAAGGCAGAAGCAGAAAGATAATTCGTGAGGGAGAAGATATGGTTTAAGCAGGGCCATGTGTGCCAGAGACTGCTGTCTCAAGGGCAGGGCAAGTGTGAGGAGGGGACAGGCAGAGGTGAGAGCACAGGCCCTGGACCTGGCCGGGCCTCAGTGTGGACTTGGGCAGCTGACGTCTGGCCAAGCCGGTTGGCGCCTGTGTGAAATGGGGCTGAGGCTCAGAGGGCAAAGCCTGAAGAGCCATGCCTAGCACACGAGACACGCTTACCTACCTGGGGTACCGCTGAACCTGTTCCTGGGTTCAGATGCCCCCAGGGGCTCTCAGGGGAGCTGACATAGCAGGCCCTGGCTGAGCCATGGAGACGGGGAAGCAAGCCATGGAAGCTTTGTCCGGTGGCCCCACAGCCTCAGGGGCATGAACCACTGTCACCAATGATATATTTAGCAGCACAAAGGTCAGAAACGCCAGGCACTGGCTTCTCTTCTAGGCGGCAGGAACCGTGTCTCTCGAGGCCTGGCTGTCACCAAGCAGATATTTTTTTCTGTCTGGGGACCTGAGTAAAAGCCTCAGAGTAAGGAATCGCTGTGGTTTGTACCGGCTGGCCAAGTCTTTCCATGTCCGAGCTCTTTCCCGAACTCCGTTGTGCTACCCCTGGAAAATCCCACCCAACCTGTCTTTCCAGACTGCCCACCCTTGGCCTCCAGGTACATCAGCCAATTTCCTAGCTGTGTAGCTCCCCTGCCTCCTGCCTTTGCCTCTTCTGTTGCTTCTCGAACAGACTGCTCTCCCAGAGAACTTTTCCTGCCCTTGATCCAGCTGTCCTGTTGAGGTTTCATGTCTCCCCACCTCAGCTGCAGCCTCTTTGAGGTCCTTGAGGGCCAGCTCAAGGAATGATAGCTCCTGTTACATAATATGGAATCAGTAAATCCTTGCTAACATGACACACTGCACCACAGCCCTGTGAGGTAGAAGGATGAGATAGCATCCCCATCTCATTGATGAAGAACAACTGGCTCAGACAGATTAATTTATTTACATGGACCATCCAGTTAGTAAGTGGTGGAAGAAGGACTAGATCCCCAGGTCTTCTCTGGGCAATCGAGAAGGCCAATTACAGCAGTACCTTGTTCCTTCCCACTCTATTATCCTAAGGTTCTGTGGTCAAGAATGAGGCGGTTGGATGGACAGATGGGTGATAGACAAATGGACGAAAGAATGGATAAAAGGATGGGTCCATGGATGGATATGGATGAATGGGTGGAAGGAAGAATGTATGAATGGACACCCCGCTGGGTGGGTACCTTGGTGGATGGGTAAACAAATGAATGGTTGTAAGGCTGGCTGGCTGGATGGATACATTTCTAGTCACTTGGCTTCAAGGCAGGAAAGGAAGTCTCACCTCTCATTAAACGAAAACATCCTAGAGGAGAGGACTGGGAAGCTGAAGACTTCAGGAAGGAAAGCAGGGTAGAGGAACCTAGCCCATGAACAGAGAAAGTAGGTTTGCAGATGCACAGGTGGGTGGTTCGTGGAGCGAGGGAGCTTGGAGCTGGGGGCTGGGACTAGGCTGGGAGACTGGCCCACTCTCAGAGTGAGAGGCTCTGATGGAGCAGCCCCAAGACAGGCTGGAAAGAAGTTGCAGTCAGAGCCCTGTGACGGGGAAACCTCGGGGCCCAGGGTTTTCCAGACGCCCTGCAGCCACTGGAGGGCAGATAGCGAGTGGGGGGTTGGCCTCTGAACCCCAGGCTGCACGGAGCATACCTGTGATTTCAGTCTGTCCTGGGGTCGAGAGGCCACTCTTCCTCGCTAGGTCCGCAGGCCCCGTGAGCAATCCCCTCCGATCGCGCCGGCAGGCTGTGCACGAGGGGACAATGCAGCTCTCCTGGCTGAGGAGCGGGCCCTCCGGGGTCACCTGGCTCAGGAATACCGAGATACACCATCTTCCCAGTGCTTCTGGTCATCAGTCGCCAGGCTCCAGACATGAGCTCCAAGGCTTTCATTTTAATTACCTGGCAAGGGCCAGTAGAGGGACCACAGACATGGGTGGCCAGTAGTCGAGCTTGGCAGGGCCTGGAGGCTTAGAGGATGCTAGCCTAGAGCAGATTCTTCCAGCTGGAGCTAAGGACCTCCATTTGCACGAGGCAACGAGCTGTGAGCTCCAGGCTCCCTCCCAAAGCCCAGAGCCTTCCCCAGCACCAGGCTGCACCCCCCCACACATACACTGGCCCCAGCGATCTCCCTGGGAAACCAGGTCCCAATGAGAGTGCCTGGTACGCCGCTAACCACTCATTACAGTCACGGCTGCAGCTAAGTATAGCTCCAGCACACACAAGACCAAGACAACAAGGGAAAGGCTTTCCATAAAAAAAGCTCCACGTGCAAACACACAAACATCTGCATGTACATGCTCCCCACGCTCACGCATACCGGTGGCCCTGGACGGTCATGGACCTGTACCTGCACCAACACAAAGTTTCACTCACTCAGGCGTTCATTCCATAAATGGTTGTTGAGGGGCTGGGTGAGTGGTGGAGAGCCTGTGTTCTGCAGTCAGACAAAGCTGGGTTTCCAGTCCTAACTCCATCACCTCCCAGGTTCCTAATCATGGGCAACCTAGCCTCTCCGTGCCTCAGTTTCCCTCCCTACAAAATTGGGATGGTAACCACAGTGCAGACCTCAGAGTTGGGGTCGGGGTCAGTGAGATGGGGCATGTATGAGTGCTTAGGATGTGCCTGGCTCAGGGTAAGTGTCCGTACACACTAGATGTCTGTGTCCTCGCTACCGAGTAACTACTCGGTGCCTAGCTCTGTGCTGGGAGTTTTATTTAAAGCTGTTGTTTCTGGAGGTGGTTGTGAAAAGCGGTGCCTGGTGTCTAATAGGCACTCAGTAAATATTTGATGATTGAATGAATGAACAAACCACCGAAAGCTGTGTCGGATGTCCTTGAAGCTTTCTCCTCTGAGGAGGTATCCACCCTCACTGGTCTCTCGGCCACGCTGTGTCTCCAGTAGGATCTAGATATTCTTGGGGGTAGCAGAGGGATCCTAGGGGTAGAGGAGGAGCTCCAGGGGGTCTGGGCGCACCCCCACCCCGTTTTGCAGATGGGGGAAGGGCCGCACAGTAGGCGGTGCCTGGTCCCGCTTGGACAGGCAGCGTGGACATGCAGTAGCAGGCAGGGCCCTGACTGGGCAGTCGGGCAGGCTGGGGCCCCTGGGCCGACACTAGGCAGGGCTCTGCTTGCGGGGAAGGGGCTGGAACTCCGTCCAGCCTGGGTAGGAGGTAGGAAACCAGCTTCAGGATTTAAAGGTACAGTCACCGTTCCCAGCCTTTGAATAGGCCGGCAGCTAAACTGCCTGGGCCATCTCCTCCCATTGAACCTCCTCAAAAAGAAAGTGACATTTCCTGGTGCTTTTTTAAAGCCCAGGCTGGCTGGGCCTGGCCCCGGGCGTGGGGTGGGGAGGGGGCGGGTGGCACCGGGAGTCACACAGCCTGAGTCTTTCCTCACCTTGCGTGATCTCAAGGCGCTGGGAATAGACAAGGTCTCATCTCCTTGCCATGTGCCCGGAGGCCAGTTGCCACACTCCAGGGTCGGCAGGCAGGTTTTGAATTCCACATCCCCATGTCTTTACTGACTTTGCCCATTGTCAAGAGATGGACGTGGTTGTGCCTGCTGCCAGGGTGGGCGTGAGTCTGCCGTCAGTGAGTGTCCCCATTGCCAGTGTAGACACGGATCTGCGCTCAGTCGCTGTGCCCATTGCCAGTGTAGACACGGATCTGCGCTCAGTCGCTGTGCCCATTGCCAATGTATCACACAGTGTCTGGGGAGATGAAGCTGATGAGGACAGAGCTGGATGATTAGTGACCAGATGAGTCACAGATGCATAGACGAAAGATTATCTTTTTCCCAGTGTCCACATAGGTCCGCTGTAAGTGTGGACAGTGCCAGTGTAAACAGGAGTCTGAAATCAGTGTCTGTGTACCTCACCAGTGTAGACGCAGACGCTGCATCAGTGAATCAGGGACGGTGCACACTGCCCATGCAGAGGAGGGGGCGTGGGCACCACAGGAGGGGTTCACTTCCTAAGGAGGCTGGAAGGGGTAAACTTTGCTGTGCCCATTGCATAGACAGAGGGACTGAGACAAGCAGACATAAGACATATATCCAGGACCTTCCCACAGAAGGGAGGGCGTGCTGGTGCTTAGCTGTGTTCCTGGTCCCTGAAAAAGGGGCCCCTCTTTCCCTACTAGTGTGTGGCGTGGGGCTGGGCCTGACAGCAGGCCCAAGCCCGATCCCCAGACCCAGCCACTTCACGGAACTTACATTCTAAGGTGGAAGAGAGGCCAACAATAAATATCAGAAGTAAGTAAATCAGATGGTGTGAAGTTCCAACGCTCACCCAGCTGGCTGTGCAGACAGGCTGAACGTGACCGGCTATAAGTTACACACCAGTAAAAGCTGGGGAAGTCAGTGCTCCAAGATGGGTCCTCACTGTGGGGGGGAGGAGAAGAAGGAAGCTCAGATCAGCCGGGGGGCGGGGGGCCGGTTGAGAGTAAGCCTCAGGAGGTGCAGAGGGAATGAGCTCTGAGGATACCTGGGGAAGGGCGTCCGGACGTCTGGACGGGGGGGAGCAGCCAGTGCGGGGGCCCTGAGGCAGGCGTATGTCTGGCATGTTTAAAGAACATGTTTGAGGAGGCGGGTGTGGCTGAAACAAGTGAAGGGGACAGCGGCAGGAGAGGAGCGTGGAGGGGCAGTGTGGGACCAGATCACGCAGGGGCTGCACGGAACGGGAGGACCTTGGCTCCTCCTCTGAGAGAAACGGGGAGCCTGTGCAGGGGTTTTGAGCAGAGAAATGACACCATCAGATTTATATGGGAAAAGGCTCATCTCGCTGCTCTGTTTGAAAATAGTTCTCGAGCACCAGGAATAGTGGCAGCCGGGAGACCAGCGGAGGGGCTCTTACCATAATCGAGGCGGAAATGAATGATCCTGCCAGGGACAGAGGTAGTCACGGTGGTGCTGGGCAGGTGGGTCAAACTCTGGATTTGTTTCAAGCTTCGTCAGTGGGCTTTCCTTACGGAGTCAATGTGAGTTGTGGCAGAAAGAGAGTTGTCAAGGTCTGGGGCAAGAACATCCAGAAGGATGGAGGTGCTGCCTCATGCGCTGGAGAGGCTATGGGCCGTGGGGGCTGTGCGGGAGCTCAGGTGGCGCGTCGAGTTGGGGAGAGTGCTATCGGACCTCCACCTGGAGATGCTAAGGAGTTGGACGCCAAAGTCCTGAGTTCCGGAGAAGGGCTGAGCAGCAGGTAGACATTTGGGAGGGTTCAGTGATAGTTGAATGGGTGATGGTATTTAAGCCCGGAAACTAGGTGAATCGCTAAGGGAATGCATGTAGATGGGGAAGAAGACCAAGGTTCTGGGGCAGCCTGATCATTCGAGGCATGGAGAAGAGGTGGGCAAAGGACATCAAGAAGGAGCAGTCGGGGAGGTAGGAAGAAAATCAAGAGACAATGGGAGCCTGGGAGTGTGACAAGAAGGAGGGGGTGATCAGCCATCTCAGATGCTGCTGATGGTCAAGGGATGTGAGGGCTGGGAACTGTTCCTGTTCTTTCTGCCTAAATTGCTCTTCCCTATGACCTGTATTTCCCTCATTGATTCTTACCCATCCTTCCAACCTCTGCACAATTATCACTTCCTCCTGGAAATCACTGTAACCCCAAGACTTGTTGTTAAAGGCCCATCAAATGCCTTGCGCTTTCCCCTCAAAGCCTTATCACCTCATATAGGTACACATTTTCTTGTATGGTTATTTGATAAATGTCAGCCTCCCCTGCCAGAGGTTAGGACTGTTTTGCTCACTCTGTGCTCAGTGCCCGGCCCAGCCCTGGGATAAGGCATAAATATTCACTGGAGAGAGAGCAGGTTGGCAGTCAACTGTGGTCCCACCTGCACTGCATCTACTGCCCCCCCTGAGCTGTCCCTCTCGGGGCCATCTTTTTATTCCCCTCCCCCCAGCACATACATATGTATACACACATGCATACCCTGGTGGGAATCAAGACCACTAACTTGATGCAAAAACACAAGTGGGCCCTGGGAGCAATTTCCCATTAGATTCCTAGTGGGTATGTGATGGAGCTGGGGACCTCAGTTTTCTCATCTGTCTAATGGGGGCAAACAAGACTGTCCTGCTGATGGCCCAGCTGTTAGGGGGTGTGTGTGTGTGTGTGTGTGTGTGTGGTATTCATATGTGATTCAAAACGTGAAGTTGTGTTGTAAAGTGTAGACAGCTGTCCCCAATGTCATCATAATGGGAAGACTAATGTCCTCCCCCCAGGCTACCTGGATGGAAGTGAAAGAGATTTATAAATGGAAGCCCTGGGTCATGGTGGTTTTAGAGTCAGAAAGACCTGGTTTCTGCCTATCCCTTTCAAGCTCTGTGGGTTTTGGTTTTTTGGCATACGTCTTCACCACTCAGAGCTTCAATTTTTTAATCTGCAAAATGGCGGTAATGACGTCTGCCTCAGAGAAGTTTTTAAGGATAAATGAGATCATGTTTGTAATGGTGATCATTATTACTTCATAGCAGAGCACAATGGGGCTCAACAAAGCTAAATACTCCTGCCACCAAGGTGGTTGTGGGAATCAAAAAGGGTAAAGTGTGTGATCCATTTAGCCACACACAGTGAGTGCTTAACCAAATTAGGCTCTGAAACAGGGGAGCTGGCCCAGGAGAGGGAATGTGGTGGAGGCCAAGGAAAGCCTGGTTTGCAGGAGGGATGGCTCAGAGGTGGGTCTTGAGGACCATCTGCAAGTGTGGGCAGGGCTGTCACAGGGAAGAAGAGCAGGTATATTCTGGTGACCCCAGAGGGCAGAACTGGGATCGCTGGGAGAAAGGCAGGGAGACTGACTTAAACAGAAAATAAATGCATATCTCTAGAGCTGTCCAAAGACAGGATGAGTGGCCTTGGGAGGTCCCCATCACTGGTGGTCACCGACAGACACATCTGCCTCAGGATTACTGCAGAGGGGTTACTGAATTGCCCGCATGGGAGGCCTAGATCTCCTAGATGGGGTGCCTTCCTACTCACTTCCTTATCTGGGAGCCTCAGTCACATAGTTCTTATTCTGATCTGTGGCACCAAAAGGTTTGAGGCCCATGAGACACACCTACAACAGAATCCTTAGAAATAAAGAAAAAAGGAAAACCCGGGAGTGGTATGATAAAGAGAAGAAATAGCAATACCCCGCACCCAGATGAAAGATGAGCTCAGACTTGAGCACCAAATGTCACTGAGCTCCCTGGCAGCCAGGGCAAAAGAGGAACTCTGAAGGGTTTCATACCTCATCGTTCACGAACAGAAAAGTCAGCAAGTGCAGCAGAGACGCGTAGTGAAACACAGTTCTAAACCCTGAAATAGAACAATTTCCGGCGTGGAATACTGGTATTTCTCCGACTTTAACGTGCTAATGGGTGAGGATATGTGTCCTCCGGTCTCCTGGAGGGACTCTCAGGTCACAGGAGTGGGTGGGATGTCGGCTCCCTGTGGGGCCCTGACAGCCAGCCTTCTTGGTGTGGGGGGACTCGAGGGGCACTCGGGGACAGCACGGCCCCACTGCCCTAAGGCATGCAGGCCTGTGTACTTCCCTGGGGCTGACTAAGGTTCACACCAGGCTGGAGCGGTCAGGTCTGGCTCTCGGGCACAGCAAGGCTGACTTGCACTGTGCATATCCTGCCCGGCTGTTTAGGGGGCCCCCGGGAGGCCTGAAGTGTGGGACTTCGAAGCAAGGCGGGACTGATGGCACTGCTGAGGACCTCCGCATGCTTGGGCAAGATTCTCCACCTCTGCAAACCTTAGCCTCCTTGTCTGAAAAGTGATACCAGTCGAACTTCCTCCTGGACCGGCGTGAGGTTTAAATGACCCGATGCATGGAAATCGCAGGAGGCAGGGCCCCCTCAAGACCGGGAACCTGGCGTCTCATTACTGGAGTTAGGCTGGAACGCCAGGACCTCTGGCTGCCACCCCGCTCACTGTAGGACCTTGGGTGTCCTTTCCCACCAAGCCTCATTTGCTCCCAGCCCCACGGCAGGGGCTCACGTGGATAGCCCTGAGGAGGTGGGCATGTGAAGTCACCACTATCCTGAGGAGAGTCCCTCACCGGCGGGAGACCCGAGAGCTGGGTCTTGGACGTGGCTTTGCCTTGGTCTGTGGCCCCGGGAAACAGGCTCTGAAGGCCGTGCCGTTGGCTCTCACGAGGCTCTCATTTGCTCCCGGTCTGTTAGCAGGCAAGTGCTGGCAGGAGCAGAACACATTAGGGGGAAAGACCCGAAATTGAACACGTTTCTCTCGTTAGCTTTTGCTGCTACTCCTTGCAACGACCCCGCCCAATAATTCAGGGGGGAAAATGCTGTGTTTAGATTTTTGTGGAAGGAAGCCTTGGCCCGACTCCTGGAATCTCAGTGTGCAAGGGAACTGGCAGTCTTGAGGTGTCTCCCTACCCCAGGATTCTGCCTTGGATTTGGGGAAACCCTAGACACCTGGCCTTTTCCTCCAGGACCTCCAGTAGCATCTGACTTCCCGGGCTGTTGTTATTCTTACTGTTACAGTCCCCACTTGAGAAATGATGGGGCTGAGACTCCCAGAAGTCACTTGCCAGCTGCAGTCAGACAGCCAACGGCAGAGCTGGGACTCAAACTCAAAGTCTCTGAAGCCAAGCACAGACTCTTCTTCACCTTCTGCCATGCTGCCGGCTTCCCAGCCTCCAGGGTGTCCCAGGCTCATGAGCTTCATTATGCATTGAGCTGCCTGGCACTTGGGTCTCATCTGGCCCCACGGATCCCCAGTGCAAGGATGGGGCTGGAGGCATCAGAGCCACGGAGGGCCCAAGTTGAAGGTCAGTTTCTGGTCCCACCCACACCTGCGGAACCCGTCTCTGAGCATGGGGCCAAGGACTCTGCATTTGTGTCTCCCACTGAGTTACTCTCCCCCAGCGTGCTCCATCTCCATCCTCTCCATCACGCGGGCTTCAGTCCACTCCTGCCCCCTTCGTGCCCCACCAAATGCCTCCAGGGAGGGCTTCTTACTTCCTGCTTCCCCACCGCCCTTCCAAGGGGTCTGGCTTTGGCCACCACCAAGTAAGTTCTCCTCGGTGCTTCATCCAGAGACTGCTCCTAGGGGCTTTCAGGGGACACTCCTCCCTGCGTCCTCCAGGACCAGGGCTGGCCCCGGTTGGGCAGACTGGTCCCAGTGCTGCTCAGCCAGGCCTGCATGGGCGCGTGGACCCAGCCTCATTCATGCCGCATGGGTAGCTCTTGGAAGGGCAGTCGTACTGTGTTCATATGTGGGGACATGTCCACCTCAGTCCCTCAGGTGCCTCCCAACTCAGTGGTTCCTGCGTCATGACTGTAAGATTCTTCACTTTTCTACGTCTGAGATGCTCTGATCCTCAGCACTTTGTTGTGATGGAACCCATGAGGGCCAGAGGTGGAGGATTTGTGTGGGGACCAAAGTGGTGTGTTTGAACACCTCCTTCTTGTTTTCTGTATTATTTCGTTTATCACCACTCCCGGGGGCGGGCAGGGAATGTCCTCCCACCCCCTCCTATCCAAGAGCGAAGGCTCAGAAAGGGGCAGTGTCTTGTCCAAGGTCACCAGCCAAGCCAGGCCTCAAACTGGGGTTGATCCTGACTTCAAGATCCTGTCATTTCTGTTCTGGCCACTTCCTCCTTTTGACCTGGGGTCTGGATGGCAGGCGGGGCCTGGGGAGCAGAGAGGCCTGGGAGGGCATCTCAAGCAAAGGCTCAGAGGCTGTGAAGACAAAAGCTCCAGGCTGCAGCCCAGTACTGACACTCTCATCTCCGCTCTACCTTGAGAGCTCCGAGACCTTGGGCAGATCTTTTCCCGTGCTGTGCCTCCATTTCTCCATTCCTGCCACAGGGGGCAGCTTTTAGGCCAGAAACCTTTGAGCGCCTCCTCTTCCCTGGTGTTCTGGGTTTCTAATGACCATGTTTTCGCAAGTCTAAGGTCCCATCGTTCTAAGACATGACATGAGTTGACAAATAGCACAACTGGGGATGTGGTAAGATAGAGTATTTTAAGGATGTGCACATTTTATGACATATTTTCATTTCCAAAATGTGAAAAAAAAGTGTGCATCCTGGAAGGAAAGCAGCACGGGGACCTCTGCCACCTCAAAAGTCGCCAGCCTAGCTGTCAGGGTGGCCCGTTCTGGATACGGCCTAGGTCTAGGGTCATGAGGGGATTCCAGGAAGCATCTCTCTGGAAGGCTGGAGGCTTGGGCACTGCCTTTCTTGGCCTTGGTTCCCCCACTGCCCAGGCTGGGTCCCCGGACTGAGAGGGTTGATGTGGTGGGATGAGGGGATTCTGACCTGAACACAGCCCTGCCTGCCCGTGGCCTTTTCCCTACCCCTGCCTTTTCTCTTAGTCAGAGACAGTTCCAGAGAAAGGAGCACACCCCAGGCTAGTGTGTGAATGACCATCTCTGGCATGGAAAAGGCTCATGGCCCTGGGCTGGGTCTCACCTCAGAGAACATGTGTCCGGAGTGCCTAGCCAGACCCCGATTCCCCTAGGAGACGGCTCATGCATGTCCCAGCCCCGTACTATCCCATACCTGTCCTTACACACACCCGTACACATCACAGCCCATACATGTCCTTATCCACATACAAGCACACACACCACACCTCATGTGTGTCCTAATACACACACGCTTGTGCACGCACACACATACTTTTACCGCCTGTAGGAACCACACACACTACACACGGTGACCATTTACACAAGCCTTTCACACGTGCCTGGAGTCAGGCCACATAATCAGGTGACCCATCTTCACCAAGTATACACCCACTCCGCATTTACACATCTCTCCCCCTCCCCCAGTATTCTCCCCCGAACACCGACTTGCCCAAACAGGTACCCACTCAGCCATGTTATGTTCTCTGCACAAACTCTCACACACTTCCACTCACACCCTCCGTGTAGCATCATGGGGAGCTCCCCCACCCCCTGCTCCCTGAGCTGGGTGCCAAGGGGAAAGGACTAGTGAAAAGGAACAGGGACAGGGACACAGATGCCAGGACGGACTGCCCAGGGCCTCACATTTATTGACGGACCAAAAAGGGACTAGACTCCAAAGAGCGCCCTCCCCAGTCGCCCCCTTGCAGCCCTCAGCCAGCCCAGCATGCTGCGGGCCTGCCCCGCCCAAGGAAGTCCAGACGAGTGTAATTCAGTTTCCAAACTCAACTTGACCGACAATTTATTTAGGCCAGTTGGCCATCCTGCCTGCTCTGCCTCACTGACTCCGCATGGATTAACTCAAACGCTGTATACCCCCGCTGGGCAGATTTAATTAGGCGACAAAACTGACCTGAAGCCTCAGGGGGCTCGGGGCCTGGACAGCAGCCAGGGCTCCCGTGATTGGCCGCACCGCCTGCAGCCTTGCCTGCTCTCGGAATCCTCGGAAGGGACCACGGCCGGCCCTCAGTGTACCAGTGATGAATCTGCGGCCCAGAGAAGGGAAGTGACTTGCCAAGGTCACACAGCACGTGAGCACCAGACCTGAATGGTGGTCTGTGCCCCACATTACAACCGTCGCCTTGTTCCTGGAACGCCAGACTGCAAGAATGCAGATCCCCCACTGCAAACCCCTGAACAATTCTGAAAGGCAAGCACAATTTTCTACAGATGACTGTGGCATACATAATTTATAAATGGAAGTCATAGCACATACTGGTCATTTTAACAGATAGTAAATTGCTTTTCTGATTTATGGTTTCAGGGGTGGGGTTACCATAAAAATAACTTGGTGATTTATAAAACATCTTCTTAAGTCAACAGATCTCTGGTAGGTTTGTCTGACTTTACAGCCAACAGCCTCACCACCCTGGTTACCATAGAAATGGGATGCCTCGTTCTGTTGCCATGGCTACCACTTTCTAGAACACAATTGGTGGGTCTTTCACAGTTTGTGATTTGGTTCTGGGGAAAAAAAAAAAGCCAGGACTACCAGCTTGGGTTTATGCTGCATTATCAGGCGATCTTCCCTGTGTTGTCTTGAAATTTCACTGGGTGGCCTCTGAGGTGACCAGGCTAGGGGACAACTGTCCCTGTCCCTGGGCTGCCAGGCAAAACTCCCTTTGTGCCCCTCTTCCTCCCCTGGCAAGCCAGCAGCCCAGGAGACACTGGCCTTACAGCGGCCTGGATCCTGGGTGTGGGGGGCAAAGCTGCTGCTGGGGTGGGCTAGGGAAAGGAGACAAGGCCTGGCTGGGGGTGGGGGGCAGGAAGTCAGGACGCTGGGGGCTGAGGGGCATACCCAGGGGCTGGAAATCCAGGCGCTGACACCGTCGCCGTGGGGAGGCAGGCTGAGGGCGTTGGGGAAGGCCAGGGAGGCAGAGGGGGGCGGGCTGGAGCTGCTCTCCTGTGGGAGAGGCAGACGCTGAGTCAGCCACACCTGCAGGGGTGAGGTGGGCAGAAGAGGGGCTAGCCGGTGGCCGTGCCTGGGTTCTGTTGTATCCGTAGTGAGTGTGCTATGCGGTGATGGCTGCCGTGTCATCCGCGAGCTCCGAGTGTGCGTGCACGAGGACTGCAGGGGTGTGGACCCGCGTGTGTGTGTTTCCGTACAATCCATGGGCCCCTGTGTCATCTCTGGATGTGTGGTCAGGACCCTGGGCTGTAGTGTGTGGGGCTGCTCGTGCAGCATATGCGCTTAGGTAGGGGGTGTGTGCTCTGGGTAGTTGTGTGTGTCCGTGGTCTCTGGGTGACGGAGGATTGGGAGGCAGAGAGCTCACGTGGGCCCTACAGCCCCTCCAGTCCTGGGAGACGTGGCTTGGTTTAGTCCCTGACATCTCTGTACCTGGGTTTCCTTTTTGGCACAATAGGGTAGGACCACTGTCTCACTAGGTCAGTGAGAGGCCTAAAGGTGCAGAGTGGGTCCCTAGCTTTGGTAGCTTTCTGCTCTCTCCTTCCTGTGCTCAGCTTCCCTGCGGATGGACCAAAGGGAGCTGGGACTCAGCTGGAGGTGAGCTCTTGCTTTGGCAGGCCTGCCGGTCTCTGGGCATAGGAGAATGTGGCAGTCTGAGCAAGCCAGGGGCTTCTGCCTCCACAGCCCTCCTAGGAGCCCTCCTCAGGGCCCGGATGTTGCCGGGGCCTGGCCTGTGACGGAGGACCAGGCCTACCGGCAGCAGAGGCAAGGCCAGCAGGTGCCCGGGGAGCTGAGGCAGGGCAGCCCACCTGGCTTCTGCTTTCCCTTGCCTCCTCCCGGGAAAGGAGTCCTAGTGCCTGGCTCTGGGCTGGGCTGCGGCTGCCACACCCCCACCCCCACCCCCCGCCGCCAACACCCTGGGCACTGGGGCCCAGACAGGATGTTCCATTGATTGCTGAGAACCAATACTTTTTCCTACCCTAATTGTATAAGAGCTGCCTTCTTTCAGGGCCTCAGTTTTCCTTTCAGGACTGGCCTGTGAGAGGGGCGGGTGGGGTGAGAGCTCTGCCCTGTCGGGGCTGTTCCCATGAGCCTCCCCAAGAGCTAATGATCCGGCGTTGGAGACAGGCTTGCTGCCTCCTTGGGGGTGAATTTAGAGACTTCTTGGGGGGTCCCTTCATTTGCTGCCTCGTTAGGGCCTCAGCTCCAAGAGGAGCCTCACCTGGAGAAAGGGTCCCAGGAGTTGGGATACTTAGTGGGGTCCTGAGGGATGAATGGGTTTTTCCAGAGGTACAAAGACCCGGAGATGGGGGAGACGGGGGCGGGGGTCAGAAATGGTCGAGAGTTGCATGTGGCAAGAATGTTGGGTGCGGGTAGGGAGAGAGCTCTCGGAAGTCAGGGAGGCCAAGCACAGAGTGTCTCCTGTGTCTCTGTGGGCAGTGTGGTCAGGGGGCCTGGGCAGAGAGCTGGGACGCCAGTGGATCGCTCCCTCTGGTAGCTGTATGAAGACTGGACTGGCAGCTGAGACTCTAAGCCTGAAGCCTGCTAGCTTTGATGGCAGTGGTCCTATTGAGAGAGGGTCACGTGTGAGCAGAGGGGACAGAGAAGGATAGATGGGGGAGGGCTTAGGAGGCGGATGCCATGGCTGATGGGGCAATGAGGAGGGGAGGTGCCTCATGCCTCCTGCCATTGGCCAGGATGGGGAGCCCGGGGATGCATTCCTCTCTCCGCATTCCTCTTGACACTCATGCTGTGCATGTTCTTCTCCTTTCTCACAAAGTCCAGAGCAGGGGCAGGACCTACCCTTTGGGATTTGGTGAATGCCAAGCCCTAAGACGGGGCCCTCCAGAGGAAACCTGGAGGCAAATACCCAGCATTTTGGAATGTTTTTAGCTCCAGGAGCTTTGGCCACTCTGGTGATTGGAAGGAGCTCTGGAGCTGGATAAATGTGGGTCAGAGATGGTGGCCTCTCGTGGTTGCTTCCACTTTGCTTTCCTGGTCCACTTCTGGGGTGACCCAGGTCCGCACTATCTGGACCCTTGGAGCGCTGTTTCTGGAGTTGGAAGACCTGGCTTAGTCCCTACCCTGCCCCACCTTGTCCAAACCCCACCTACTTCACAGGGCTGAGGGAACTTCTCTTTTCAGTCCACTGCATTGGACTTGTCTTTGCATGTGTCCTTTACCCTCAGCGGGGCAGGGAGCTCCTCAAGGCTGAGGCTTTAGTCCGCTCTGCTGACCGTAACCTGGTGGCTGTAAAGAGTGGAAGGAAGAAAGGATGGATGGTTGGATGGATAGATGGATGGATGGATGGATGGGCAGGCAGGTGGAAGGAAGAAAGGGAAGAAGGAAAGGAGGGAGGAAGGAGGGAAGGACAAGAGAAGAGGGAAGGGAGGAATGAATGCATGCATGATGGATGGGAAGGGGGAGGGAGGGAGAGAGGAACAAAGAAAGGAAGGAGTGGAAGGAGGGAGGAGGGAAGAAGGAGTAATGAATATGAGGATGAAAGGGAGGATGGGAGAGAGGGAGGATGGGAGGAAGGGAGAAAGGGAAGAAGGAGGGATCGATGAGTGATCAGTGGATGGAAGGAAGGATGCACAGAGATCATACTTGATAGTAGTCTAGGAGAAAATTTTTGAAAAGCGTACAGTGACTATGAGCATAGCATAATGCAGGGAGACTTGTTCCTGTTTGGGGGCCTCAGGCTTCCCATCTGTAGCATGTAGTGTCTCGGACCAGATAATATCTAAAGGCTTCTCTTACTCTGACATTCTAAAATGCTGTCTTTGTCTCTTCCCCTTTTCTCTCCCCTTCCTCCAACCCAGAATGTTCCTTGAAAGGTCCACATAGTTCTTGGTTTCTAGATCCATGCCAGGTTAGGTGCCAGGTCCCATGGCTATGGTCAACCCAGACAGGGCTGTTCTTGGACTCCAATGCTGTCCCCGCACCGACTACCACCACGAGGCGGGGGGGATGCATCTGTGCAGACTACAGAATTGCTAGAAGCAGCACGGTTGCCTCTTGTGGATACAGGGCAGGGCCTTGGCCCTCCTTGAAGTTCTCCGTGGGGGCAGCTCTGGAGAACACAGGGGCCACCCAATCCTGACTGTAGTCTGGGGCTGCTTCCAGAAGATGGCCTTCCTCCGGACATTGTCTGTCTAGCACAGCCTGGGAGAAGGGGCCCCAGAGGCGGGGGGAACTGTGGGAACATGCAAGCAGGGATGACCAACTGGACTCCTGGAGGAGAACTGACTGGCTGGGGTTCTTCTAGAGCTCTGGGGGACCCAGGCTGTAAGAAGAGGCCTTGCCTGGAATTTAGTCTAGCAGGACAGACAGCTGCTCACTTCTCTTTCCTCAGGTACCGAGGTCTGCTGGGGGCTAGAGAAGCCCCGGATCATCAGATGGGGCAACCAAACCAAACCAAAGGAGCTCCTGAACCTTTCTCCAGGGGCTCAGGTGGTTCTGGACAGGCTGGGTCATCCTGGCCATTTCCTTCTTACTGATGGGGTCTGAGAGGAGGAGGCAGCCACATATGTTTGGAAAGCCCCAGCCCTCCAGCAACTCCTTCCTCCCTCCCACCCACTCCCCTACCCGGCAGGAGAGAAGCAGATCCTGTGGTTTTGGTGCTTTTGAGGAGCCCCAGTCCAATTCTCCTTCTGATGCTGAACCTGCAACACAGTATCACTGACAAATGAACATTTAGCCTCTATTTCAGTACCTCCAAGAATGGGGAACTCACCTCCAAGCTGGTGGTGGAGCTCCTAGGAGGACGGGGTGGGGGTTATAAAAGCTGTCTAAGGCCTTGGGGCAGTTATCTATCTTTTGCAGTTCTAAACTTGAGAGAACCCGAAAGAGGTTCTCAATGAGGTTCATCAATGAGGTTCATCAATGAGGTACACATTCCTGAAAAAGAGCATGAATGGACTGTGGCAGGAAGAGGAGGGCTGGGCCATGTGGCCACTGAGGGGCCAGATTCCACCATCGTTGCCCCTTCTCATTCCTTTGCCACCTTCAGCCTCAGCAGGCGAGGTCGCTTTTATTACTCAGAGTGGGCTAAGTGCTTTACTAAGTCACCCCCAAATCACAGCGACTTACCACATCCGTAGTTGATTTCCCACTCAGGTACTTAGTGGGTATCTTTCTTTTCAGGGACTGAGGCTACATCCTTGTGGGGGCCCTGCTGGCCCCCAGGGCGTCAGCATGTAACTGGCAGCTGGGGGAGGACAGAGGGCCTAGAAGATGGGGTAGAAAAGTTCTAAGCGCCAGGCCTGTCATTAGCACACACCCCTTTCATGTGCTGTCCACTGGCCATGAACTCAGTCACGTGACCCCACCTAACCCCAGGGAGGCCTGGCAGATGGAGTCGAGCTGTGCATCCAGGAGGAAAGGAAAGGCATTTGTGAAAATAAAGCAATCTCTGCCGCAACTTCTTACCTCCCTGAGCCTCCTAACTCGGTGCTCTGAGGAGGCAAAGGTGGCCCATCAGATTGGCCCATGTTGGAGGGGGTGCTGAGCAGGCACCTTCCCCTGGCCTGGCCTCCGACTGGACCCAACGCCAAGGTACCCCAGGTTGCTTTGCTCTGCATGGCAGGGCCTCCCTCTGACACTGTGTTTCTCCTCCACAGTATGTGGCCTTTGCCTCCCTCTTCTTCATCCTGGTCTCCATCACCACCTTCTGCCTGGAGACCCACGAGCGCTTCAACCCCATCGTGAACAAGACAGAGATCGAGAATGTTCGGAACGGGACGCAAGTGCGCTACTACCGGGAAGCAGAGACGGAGGCCTTCCTCACCTACATCGAGGGCGTCTGTGTGGTCTGGTTCACCTTCGAGTTCCTCATGCGTGTCGTCTTCTGCCCCAACAAGGTAGAGTTCATCAAGAACTCACTCAACATCATTGACTTTGTGGCCATCCTCCCCTTCTACTTGGAGGTGGGCCTAAGCGGCCTGTCCTCTAAGGCCGCCAAGGACGTCCTGGGCTTCCTGCGCGTTGTCCGCTTCGTGCGCATCCTGCGCATCTTCAAGCTGACCCGCCACTTTGTGGGCCTGCGGGTTCTGGGCCACACTCTTCGCGCCAGCACCAATGAGTTCTTGCTGCTTATCATCTTCCTGGCCCTGGGCGTCCTGATCTTCGCCACCATGATCTACTATGCCGAGAGGATAGGGGCACAGCCCAATGATCCCAGCGCCAGCGAGCACACACACTTTAAGAACATCCCCATCGGCTTCTGGTGGGCCGTGGTCACCATGACGACGCTGGGCTACGGAGATATGTACCCGCAGACGTGGTCGGGCATGCTGGTGGGAGCACTGTGCGCGCTGGCGGGCGTGCTGACCATCGCCATGCCTGTGCCCGTCATCGTGAACAACTTTGGGATGTATTACTCCTTAGCCATGGCTAAGCAGAAACTACCAAAGAAAAAAAAGAAGCATATTCCACGGCCACCGCAGCTGGGATCTCCCAATTATTGCAAATCTGTCGTAAACTCTCCACACCACAGTACTCAGAGTGACACATGCCCGCTGGCCCAGGAAGAAATTTTAGAAATTAACAGAGCAGGTAGGAAACCTCTCAGAGGCATGTCGATCTGACCTTTCACCTCCGCCCCCCGTAGCGATGATTCCAGATTCAGTCAGACTGCTTCCTTAGTTCCGTGGGCAACCCGGGACCCCGCACTCAGTCTCAAGGTGTGGAGCCCGGGGGCCCGGGGAGATGCTGGGCAGCCAGATTCACAAGGCGAGAGCCTGCTGGAGGAACCTCACTGGTGGCCCTGGGTAAGGAGGTTGGCGCGCTGGTCTCGTGAGGTTCGGAAGAGACGACATGGCCCGCGAGGTTGCTGAGGACTCTCTTAGCAGGAGCCCAGGGGGCCGCTGCTCGGTGGGCAGGAGGCAAGCGTGAGTCTCTGACTCAGGCCACTGTCCCGGGGCCGGGGCAGGGCAGGGGTGGGTGTCATTCGGAAATGCCAGACAGCTTCCGATGTGGTCTTTCCTTGGCTCCCTTCAGGCTGTGCAAAGAGCACAGCTGGTGCCTGGGATCGGGCAGGAGCGTCCCTGCAAAGGCAGTAGCAAGGATTCTCAGTCCCAACAGAGCCTGTCTCCACAGCTGAGTAGAACTCCTGCTCTGATTCCGGCTGCCTAGCTCCGGGTGCATCCTAGGAGACGCCCGTAGCCCTCCGTCACAAGCTTACTTACCCCATAGCATGCCGAACCAACTCATCTTCTACCACCACTCTCGAGTTTAGCATTTATCTTTAGGAACCTGTTGGAGCGACTCTAGCTTTCACGTTGTCTGTTTGGGTTGATGGTCGAGTGGGAGGTTCCGGTGGCCTTCTGATGGAAGTGGCTGGTGAACAAAGGACGAGAGGGGGCCACCACCCCGGGCAGCTTAGACGAAAGCACTACAGACGAGTAGCCGCCTCCCACCGAGGGTCCTCCCCACGTCCGGCAGTAGGGACTGCAGCAGCAATACGCGACATCCAGACCAGTGTGCAGCCACATTCCCGTGAATTCAGTGGGGGGCCGGGGGGGAGGGGGGGCCACGAAACAATACTAGTCACTGTGGGATATATTCTCATATTCCATGGCTAGTGGTTTGTTATGGGACTATCTCAGTTTTATGAGAACCTGCACATAGCACATAAAGTTGATCACGGGGCTCTGGTCCGAAGATATAAAGCCCATAGTCTACCTCTACCCATGGAATACCATCGACTTATTCTGTGGACACAGGGATTTCAAGGAAATGAATGACCCAGAGAAGAATGGCAACACTGAGCTAAGAGGTGCTGGGGTGAGGGAGGCTGAGTGAGTGACAGGTAGCATTTAGTCTATGGAGGACGTCCCCGTGCCCAGGTCAGCCCTGGATGAGCAAGTTTCCCTCAGTTTGGGTGGCCTCACCCAGGAGATGAGTGAGTCTTTCCTGTTGATGCGCCCACCGCCCCATGCGCATCCTGTGCATCTTCAAGCTGCTCCCGATCTGGCTTCATTCCACACCAGTGCTGCCTAGCACAGTACCCCCGAGACCCACTTCTCTGCCCGTGGGAGCTCACCTGCCCCTTCATCTGGTCCCATACCCCTCCCCACTTCCTGGATTCCTGGAGGCACTCAAGAAGAGTGTGGTTAGTGTCCCGGGCTGGGTCAGGGGGTGGGCAAGGGTCTCCGAGGCTGGAACAGGGGGCCTGAAGTAGGGCCGGGCCCCTTGGCCAAGACATGGCTCCTGTTCAGCAGGGGAAGCACATGCCAGTGGAAAGCTCCCGCCCCACCTCTCTGCTTTGGATTAGGTGGACGTTTGACCTCAGGAGCCACCATCATGGCACGGAAAGTTCCTGGGGCTCTGGGGAGGGTCTGGGCTGGCCTAGCCCCCACCATCACTCCAGGTCCCAGCAGGAAGAGCTCAAAGCTGGGTGACATCACCATGGCGCAACTTGGTCCTTCTGTTACATCCTCTCCCAACAGTGGATCTATCAGGATCAGTGCCCTGAGCTTGGGTGCCCAGGCCGGCCTACCAAGGATCCCCAGTTCACTCCAGTCAGGCGCAGATTCCTCTGTACTCCTAGAAAATGCCAGTATTCTCCATGTGCTGAGGGCACACACATGCACACACGTGCAAGCGTGCACGCAGGCACACACACACACGCACACACACACGCACACGCCTGTGTGCACGTATGACAAGTACAGACGTGTGTGTTCTGACGTGCACACCAGCTGGTCCCAGACACACAGCCCTCTTCCCGTGCTGCAGCAGACCTGCGAAGCCCTTTCACTTCCTGGTGGACGCCCTGGGCCCCCCAGCCATGGCAGCCCTGCTCCCAGGAGCCTCCTGGCCCCTGGCCCCAGATCTCAGGGACCCAGAGAGCTCTGAGCCCGGGCAGTCTCTGGCTGAGGTGGGATTTGGGGGCCTCCCAAGCATGCCCTCAGGAGCCCAGATGCCCAGACCTTCCTGCCTTTCTCTCCCCAACCCCACACTCTGCCCTCCCTCCCTTCCCAAATACTTGCCCTGGAGGTGCTGTCCTGCCATCCAGACCTGTCCACCTTGGCTCCCAGACCCCTCTGAGCCTCCTCTCTCACCAGAACACTTCTCCTTCCAAAAGCTGGTGTGTGAGACCCAGATGATCTATCACCAAGGGGTGTGGTCCTTAAGGGACCTCCATTTCTGCATTACGGAGTCCCTTCCCATTTGCTTCCTTCTCTGCTTGCAGCCACATACCTAGATGGGTACGGGGGTGTCTGTGATTGAGTGGGGGGGGGAAGCCAGAGGTGAGGAAGGCAAATGCGTGTGGAGATCTGGCCCTACGAGAATTGGGAGAGGTAAGACACAGCCCCCAAGGCCTTTCCAGCCTTGCTCCACCCCCAAGGACAGTCAGGTGGCCTCAACAAAATCTGGGTTTTCCAATTCCACTCTTAGAATCTGGTTTAAGGCTAGATGTAGCCTGCTAGGCTCTGGGGTATCCCCTACCCCTCACCCCTCAGGGCCAGACCCCCAGGACTCAAGCAAGGCCTCCCAGTTGTATCAGCAACACTGTCCCTCACCTCCACCTCTTGGTCTGTCCTGAAGCCTCAGGTCTGTGTGTCTGTGAGGGATGATCTGGTCTCCTCCTCTGTATGGCTGGCATGGCCTCCATGGTTGGGGGATTTGTCCTGTGGGGGTTGCAGAGCCTCCTAGGGGGATGCCGGGAGGGCACCCCACAGTCAGGGGCTGCCTGGGGCTGATGGCCCAGGAGAAGCTGCTTATCTCCCAGAAGGGGTCTCCCTCCCCCATCTAGAGTGGGGGCCCTAGACCACCTGCTCTGGACAGCTAGGACTGCTCCCTCTGTCCTGCCCTGTCCATCCACGTGTGTGTCTTGTCCATCTCTGCTCCTGTGATATGGGTTGGTCCTCTGTGGCTGCGTCCAGGGCTGTGGGGTCCCACCATAGGTGAGCAGGGTGCTGGCACGGGGGAGGGTTGGGGGCCAGACCCACTTTTTGCCCACTGGCATGGAGTGCAGCCGTGAAGTCCCAGGGAAAGTGCTATCTGGGCTCCCCAGGAGCCACCCCTGCAGCCTCTGGGTCGTCTCTGAAGGGAGATTCTCCCCCGAGCAGCTGAGCGTGCAGCGCCCCCCGCCCTGGCCTTCCACCTTCCCCGGCCGGGCCGCAGTGGCTGCTGGGAGTGGCGGTAGTCCGCGGGGCAGGGAGGGTGCCAGGAGCGGGCAGAGGGGACAGACGGGGTGTGGGCAGGGGCCCTCCACACGGGCTGACTGAGTTGTTCGGGATAGAGGGCCAGGGTGGGCAGCGGGGGTCCGGAGTGGGGTCCTCGAGGCCCCCGGGGAAGCGAACCCGCTCTGAGGGCCAGGCATGGGTGTTCTTTTCTGTGTTGTTCACATTTTCTCTCTTTTTCTCTCTCTCCACTAATCATGTCTCTCTCTCTCTCCTCGTTTTGTTGCATGACTTGTGCCAGTTCTCGTGATTATACTCTGCTCGTGTCTCTCACAGACCGTCCCCCCGTAGCCTGGGACTCTTTCCCTGAGCCCCCGCTGGGCAGACCCCTTGGGGCTAACCCCAAGGAAAGGCCCAGCACCCCCCCCGCCCCAGCCCGGCGTGCGCCCCCCCCCCCCCGGTGCCCGCTGCTGGTGTGAACAGTAAGTACGTCGGCGCTGCCCAGAGAGCAGGGCAGAAAAGCCAGCCGTGCTGGCCGAGGGCCCAGACACCGGGTTCTCCTTGCTCCAAAGTTTAAAAAAAAATGACCCTCTTGTGGATGCTCATCTATCTCAGCCCATTTCAAAGCCTGGAAACCATCTCTGTGAGACGCTGCCCATGCTGCCATTTCATCATTGCGGGCCGGCGGGGCGAGTGGGGGGCCAGGGGCCGGCGGGGCTCACAGCCTTCTGGGGAGCGGGTGGGAACCAAGGCTCCCGGGGGGAGGCCAGGGTGGGGGCAGGAGGGCAGGGAGGCTTGGGTGCGCTGGCACCTCTGGCCTCTTTCACGGGTCCCCCAGGTTTACAGAGTTGGCCCCTCCTTGGTTTCTCTCTCTTCCAGCCACCCCAATGCTCCCAGTTTCTGAGAGCACCCCAAACCGCAGATAAGCCACCTGCCTAGGGAGGCTGGCTCCTTCACAGAACAAGACCTGAACACACCCACCCAGTCATAGCTTCCCCTCAAAGGTCACCGTGGTTGAGAGGAGCAGCATGCCCCAGGGGTGTCCTGGAGTCTTTCCAGGGAAAGGTGTCCAGCTCACACCCACCTTGGGACACCTGATGGCTGCCCCTGCCCGCAGCCCCTGTAGGGAAAACCAGCCCAACTTGGTGCCCTTGAAAGGCCCAGGGAGCTCGGTTCTCCAGGGGCAGGGCACTGAGGGGCAGAGCCGGTGGGCAGGGGCTCAGCACTCAGCACTCGGAGCCAAAGGAGGGGTGTCAGCTTCTACCACCCACCTTTGACCCACCCCCAGAACTACCGGCTGTAGATACCTCCACCGACAGACAGACTATGGCCGACAGAGAGACGGCAAACCCTGGCTCCCCTCCCAGACGGAGAGGCTGCTGGGTACGACTCGCTGTTTTCCCCTTGAGGACAATTTGTGCAGGGTACTAGGAGCCCCAGCTCCGCATCCTCATCCACTCTCACCTCCCCGATACTCCTTCCCTTCTCTCTCCCCGCTGCCTTCCTCCCTCAGCCCCTCCCCTGGGAGGGAAGACAGGGGCCAGCCAGAATGGGAGGCAGGCCGGGGCTTGTCTGTGCGCACACGTGTGTGCCCACAGACACGCCCCAAGTGCTCGGCAGCTCCCAGGCCCCAGAGAGGCCCCAGGCACGTGGTGTCGGAGTTACCTTGGTAACTGGCCTTTCTGGTTCAGAATAAATCGGGGAGTGAAGCCCCTGGGATTTGTCAAGAAACGCACTGTACGTGAAATGCTTTGCCATCTTGTACGACAGACTTTTTTTTTAAGTTCCAAAATTATGATGGGATTTTTTTTTGGATTTGCTTTACGAATAAACCTGATTGGTCCATTTCTCTTTTGACTGACTGCCTCTTTGTAGTGACATGATGTGTACACGGGCCGTGATCCCACCCACGGGCACGCTGAGTGTGTGCACGTGGAGAAGGATCACTCGTGCGTGTAGTTACATGATGTGAACAGGGTCATGGAGGAGGGTCCCCTCTTTAGTCTTTCAGAGAGCCCCCCCTCGTGTTCACACCCATGTTGGTGTTGCTGTCCCTTGAGGCTCTCCCTGCAGATGAAGTCTTTGAGGAAGCCCCCCGGGGGCCCACCGTGAGGACTGAGTTGCTCCACCCTGGCCTGGAATATTCTGCCTTGAGGGCAGAGAGCAGGGGGCAGGCTCCGTCCCCAGGACCTGGGAGAGGGAGAGCTCCTTGCTCTGGCCACGCTTTGCCCCCCGCCAGATGTGTCCTCAGACCTCTTCCCAGGTTCCTTCTCAGGCTGTCACAGACGCCAGGACTCTTTACCTGCCCGAGTCCATCCGCCGCCGTTGTCTTTACACGTCCATTTGCTCTGCTTTGCCGGAACGCTGCTGTGAGGAGGCAGAGGAATGGGAGGCCCTCCCAAATCATGGCCTCTGCCACTGCCTCCTGCATACATCCCTGCTGTGCCTCCGCCAGCTGACCAGGCCCGCTGCGGGCAGAACGGGACGGCTGACACTCGCGTGACTGGTGTGGGGGGTCAGCGCTGGCTGAGTGACTAGCTTAAGTCTGCGTGGGGGATGGAGCAGATTGAACGGTTGAATTGGGTCTGTGTGGGGACAGA
The DNA here is from genome assembly GCF_054177405.1 of Leptonychotes weddellii. NCBI lineage: Eukaryota > Metazoa > Chordata > Mammalia > Carnivora > Phocidae > Leptonychotes > Leptonychotes weddellii. The sequence continues at coordinate 35,258,721 of NC_138379.1, read as the reverse complement.
GGGGACCGCGTGACCAGGCCTGGTCTGTGTGGGGACAGAGG
>NC_138379.1:35207489-35258180 GCF_054177405.1 Leptonychotes weddellii | reverse complement strand
GGGGGGGGAGAGTTGATAGATGGGGTCTAGAAAGTGCTAGGGAAGCCTTGAGGAACTAGCTAGATGTGGATGGCCGGCAGCCAGGCTCTGGTCAGCAAGAGAGAGAGGTCTGAAAAGGCCACCTCTCTGGACTGGAGTTTTTCTGCGTGTCTGTCTTCTCCCTGAGCTCTGTGTCTGGCCCCTACCCATGACCGCATCCACACCATCCTGTCTCATCGGCCCTGCCTTGGGCCCTGGGCCCGGCCCCCAGCACCGCGCTTGCTGGACCCATCACCAACTCATCTTTTTGCAAACTTTGAGCAAACCCAGGAGCCCCCCCTTCCCTGCACTGTGGGCAGCCCACAGGCTGCCCGAATGAGCTGGGGACCCGTAGCCTCGTACTTCCCTCCATGGCCCACTCGCTTTTCTGTCCTCAGGGACAGGCTGCCCTTTGCCAATGCCCCACCTCTGGCCTGTCCCCCTCCCCCACTAAACAGTTTTCAGTGTCTCAATAGCTTCTGCTTATATGTTTGAAGATTCCAAACTGAATGGGGAGGTGGCGAAGGCCGCGCTGGCGAACGAAGACTGCCCCCACATAGACCAGGCCCTCACTCCTGATGAGGGCCTGCCCTTTACTCGCTCGGGCACCCGCGAGAGATACGGACCCTGCTTCCTCTTATCAACCGGGGAGTACGCGTGCCCACCTGGTGGAGGAATGAGAAAGGGTATGTAGGGGAGGCGGGGGCACTCTGCATCAGCTGGGCCGCCTCGCGCTCCTGCAGATGGGCGGGTGGGGTGGCGGGGGAGGGGTGCTGAGGGGCAGGCAGGCACGCTGAGGGGGGGCAAGGAGCAGAAAGAGCCCCCCCAGGGTTGGTCTCTGGAGGTCTGAGTCCCTTTCTCCCAAGTGGGATGTCAGGCTGGCAGAGAACACTTGAGGTCCCAGTAGCTGGGGTTGGAACTGAGCTGAGGGGTAGGAAGGGGTTCAGGGACAGGCTGGATGACTACGGGGCTGTAACCCTCAGGCAGGGGTCACCTGGGGATGTGAGGGGAGCCTTGACTCCTCCGGGCTGCTCCGGCAGATGGCAGGTGAGACCAAGAAGGCAAAGTGATCTCCCCTGTCCCTTGGTTGCAGAGAGCAACAGGGTGGGCCTGGCCTGGCCAGGACCCTGGGGGCTTAGCCACCCGAGGTCCGTGTTCTGGAAGAGCACCCTTTAAAGAGAATCTGTAGGCCAGTGGGAGGGGAGGCATGGAGAGAGGTGGCCTCAGGGCTTGGGGATGAGGCCAGTGTCATTGCAGAGGTAAGATGTGTGCTAGTCAGAATATTGCTAGTGGTAGTTAGAGAACTCACGGAGAGAAGGTTAAGCAGGACTCTGCGCAGCACCTTGCATCCCTGGTCACAGCCCCGGGTGTGGTTAGCGCCCCCTTGTGGTTGGTGAAGGCTAAGCTCCACGGTGGCCTCTGTTCAAGGTCTCCTTTTATCAGACCCTTATCTGAGGCTGACCCCCTGGGGTGAAGACTTCTCCTAGAGCTTGAGCATGGGCTGGAGAGAAGCTGGAGGCGGGGGCCCAGAGCACCCTAGCTCCAGGCTTCGGGCATTGGCCTGGAAGGTAGAGGAAGCCATCCTCGGCCAATCGGACTGGCTGGGCAACTCATGCATGTCTGGGAGTGCTTCACGGGCTCACACGGGACGCATGCTGACCGGAGTGAGCAGGCTGGGCCGGAGCCATAGTTGGTTTTTTTAGAGCAATAGTTGGTGTAGCCTGTGGCCATTCACGACTGCTCCGGTATTTGAAGCGGTTCAACAACACACAAGGAGAAAACACAGAATTTAAAATAAAGGGCCAACCCAAGCCCAGGAGAGGAGAGGCACCTACGCTGAGATAGGGAAGTCCTTCTGGTCGCTGGTGCTTAGTGTGCCCACCTGATCCGGGCTGGCTCCCGCTCCCTTGCCCTGCCTGGAGGTCCCTCGGACCCCAGTGCGGCATATACCCTGCCCGCATGGTGCTGCATGGTGGAGGGCTGCGGGCCTGAGGCGGGCCCATCCTTGGCACCTTCCATGGATAGGCCTGATGCTCCCCTTCGCAACTGGCTTCTCCTGGGTGGAGGCTCTAGGATCCGAGGAGCAGGGGTGGCCCAGGGGAAAGAAGGGGAAAGCAGGGAGGCTTTGTGTGTGCTCTGCCTGGTAAGTTCTCATGGGCTGCCTGTCTCCTTCATCTTGAATGCTGGGTCAGTCTGGGTGGCCTGAAAGAGCAGACAGGAGAGTCTCTTCACTGTGCTTCCAGAAGCCCAGGGAGAGTGGGACAGAAGAAGCCCCATCTCCCTGTAGTGGCCGAGGGAGCCCAGTGGCAGCCACCGTCCACAGGTGGGACCTGCTGCCCAGTCCCACAGAGGCGGGGGTGCCAGAGTCTTTGGGAGGCACGAGGGGTGAAGTGCCCCCACCCCCATCCACCCGGCCCTGTTCTCATGGAGTCATGACAGCGCTGAGGACTTGCTTTTCTCAGGAGAATTGCAGTGCCTCAGCCACATGCAGAGTAGGAAAGTTAGGGACTCGACCCGGTCCCCAGGAGGGAGAAAGAGAGGCGCTGGGCCGGCTCACTGCATGGGAACACCACGCCAGCTGGAGAAGACTCTGCCTGCCTCTGCATGCGGCTGTTCTGTCTTTCCTCCTCCTTCCTTAAAAACTAAGTACCAAGCGGGATGGGAAAGCCAAGAAGAGAAGCTCAAGTGTTAATTGTATTCTTTACATACAGATCTTTGCAAAGAAAGCCCTGTCATTGCTAAGTATATGCCGACAGAGGCTGTGAGAGTGACTTGACCAGGCGGCTTGGCCGAGGACACTGGTGGCTATTAAGCATCTGGGTGGACCAGCAGCCCCTCCTCACCCTCGGACAGAGTAAATTCACGCCATGCAGGTTTGCCGGACGAGTCCGAGTGGCCCAGGTCTTGTACTAGGACGGACGTAGCTTTTTCTACGGCCAAATGGTAACTGACCGTAGAGGATTTCTTTTCCTTCTTTTCTTTCTTTCTTTCTCTCTCTCTCTCTTTTTTTTTTTTTTTTTTTTTACATTTTATTTTATTCGGGGAGGGAGGTGGAGGGGTTCCTTAGCATGACTTGCATGAAGTTAAACAGAAAACCCAGCAAACCAAACCCACCAACCCCCTGCAACTGTAACGATCACCCTAAACAACAAGAAAAAAAAAAAAAGCAAAAGTCCTCTATTTTCTTTCAAAGCTCTTTACTTTTACACACGTTGCTGGAGCCAGACTGTAACGGCATTTGGTAGAAACCTGTACGTTTCTGGGGGTGGGTGGGGTGGGGGTGGGGATGGGGAATGGACGGCTTCCCTTTTTGTACACGAGCTCGAGAGTCAAGGTTCCAAAAAGGGCAGTCGGTCAGTCATTGGTCATATTGACCTCACCTTCATAGCGCATCTCTCACGCGGAAACTGAGAACTTTGCTCCAAATAGAATTGTGGAAACGTGCACTGCTGCTTTCTTCCCTCTCTGTCTGGCATGCTTGTGACCCAGCGGACGTCTCCCCAAGACCCCTGTCAGCGGCTAGTCTAGGTTGATTCTATCATCTTCTTGGTGTGTAGATCCAGTGTGACCAGCTCTCATAACAAGTTGTTCATAGTAAATAATCCGCACCGTACGGATCTTCCGAGTGTTCCTTTAGAGCACCAAACGATCAGGACCACGGGAGGGGCGGCCCTCCTCCACCTTTATTAAGGCACAACCTGGCATTGTATGCAATTTAGTACTTCAGAGTAAAAAACTGCATGCCCAATGTTATGCAAAGCGATTCTAGCATGAAATAAATTTTGTATCATGGTTTCTGTATAGTCTAAAGCAGATTTGTTTTCCTGAAGCAATCGGAGGTTTGCAGAGACCCACTTCTGCATCTTGAATAAATATAGTATTTTCCCAACAGAAACAGAGGACAGTAGCTTGGCTTTGATCTGATTCTAAAATTAGTGGTGGGGTGGGGGGTGGGGAAGGATGATATTTTTGAAAAACACATGCTTGAGTTGAAAAAAAATGCAACATCTCGAGCTTTCACTGCAGCTCGCAACATTTCCTGGAAAGAGAGCAATGCTGCTTTAGCTCAACACCCTCCCCTCCTTGGGCCCTGGCCCTCAATAATAAAAAGCTGACTTTTGAGATGAAGCACGGATTCTCGGATTTTTATTGCCCTGGGCAGTGTCGCAATTCGGTTCTGCCTGTCATCAGGCTGCTGGGCTGGGCTGGGCTGGGGTAAGCCTGAACCCTGGCCCCAAGGTGCTGGCTGTCCTCCTGCTGGGAAAAAACAGGCTCTTCCAGTTTGGTCTGGGGCGGAGACAGTTCTCAGAAGGCATGGGGCATACCAAGACTTGACCCTAAAAGGAGCACATCCTCTAGGGGGTTCGCTGACACGGAAACTTCTCTGCGAGTCCTGCCATATAGATGACTCCTTGAATCTGGCCATGTCAGAGCTCCCAGTCCCCGTGCAGACCTTCGTCACGTCCCTCGTAGGGCCATTCATGAATCTGATGGTGGCAGAGGCAGGGGACTGACTGACAGGTCTGGGTGCCCTGCCCAGCTGCACCCTGCTGGGCCCAGTTTGCCAGACCACCTTACTGCACACATCACACTCAGCCAGGAGGCATCTTGAAGGGGAGGAGCCCTCTCTCAGGGATCTTGATTTGCACGGGTTGTTCACTTGGTTTCTCATGAGGGATAGAGTAGGGACTGGGTTCCAATTCTTTTCTTATTCATTGGAGAATCCAGGAATGTTCAGGTGGAAAGTCCCTAACGGTCATGGCCATCAGCCTCTGAGCATTTTATAGATGAAGTGAAGTCCACAGAAGAGAATGGTCTTCCCAGGGCCACAAACAAGTGGGTGTCAGTCTCCCTGGATTTCAGCTCCCTTGACGCCCCCAGCATGGCCTGAGTCAGCCGTCAGATGGGTGGGTGGGAGGCTGAAGGTGGGGGTGAATTCTCACCCAGCAGTGCCTTGTCCCCTCGGAGGCTTTGCCTGTGTGGCCCAGGAACCAAGGGCGGGCGGTTGGTGGGGCAACGGGTACAGTAAGGCCCAAGGGGCCATGTAGCCGAAGAACTGCCAGGTCACACTATGCGTGTCACAGCCGTTCACAAGTATCGGGATGTGAAAGCCAAGCAGCCTCAGCTGCCGCAGGGAACACCGTGTTCACTCTACTGGGAGCCAGCTTGGAGGAAGCACCTCTGGTGGCCTCAAGTGGACTAAACACAAAGCCATTTGCAGTGTGGGTTTTCCGGGACATAGTAGCTAATGGGGGAAAGAGATGAACATACACCGAGCGTCTGCACATGGGGGGCATCTGGGAAACATGGTCTGATGACAGCCCACAGTAATTCCACCGGCCCGTTTTAGAGGCTAGAGGACAGGTGCAGAGAGGCTAAGTAACTGGCCCAACGGCACCCAGCCAATGAAAGATGAAGGAAGATTTTAACCTAGGCGGGCTGACTCCAGGGCTCAGGTGAAGCCGTCACAAGCTAACTGGGGTCTTCCTGGGACTGGAATCCGGAATTGATAGGAACACTAGCGTGGCTGGTCCTAAATCCCAGGGCCCTCAGGACCCGGCCTCCTGCCAGCCTTCATAAAGCACCGTGGGTATGAGGGAAGCGGCCACTTTACATGCTGCTCAGAGCCTTCCGTACACACGTCTGGCCACCTCACTCTCCTGCTTGAACCCCTGCCCTCACTCTCTCTGACCGTCCCACCATGTCCTACCTAATGTGCTAACTCCCAAGTCCCATCTATTACTAAGCCTCTTTCCTCGGAACTGGCAGATGCCCGGGGGGCGGGGGGTCAGGGGCAGGGAAAGAGCACTTTCCTCTGAGCCCCGGGCCCAGATTCACCTTTGCAAGCACAGCCTCATCTAGTTTGGATCTGACAGCCTACTGGAACCAAGAGGGTGGGGGTATCAAGGGAAGGGGGGTGCCTGTGGCCCAGAAGGGAGAGTATGTGGCAGACAGGTGAGGGTATGAACAGCCCACTCACATCTGGAATGTGGTGACCATACACAGTGTCCGCAGACGCCAGGCCCATGACCTGTGAGTACACGGTGGGGCTCGCGCCCCTCTTCTGTTCCCTTCCTCCTTCTCACGCGGGAGGAATACAAAGGCCGATCTACTTGGCCTATCAGAAAAAAAGGAATTTTTAAAAATGGGTGGGTATTTACTCGCATTGGCCCCCATGGCACATTAGCTAACCCGGCGGAGGATACTGACCTTCACTATCACCTAGTTCTGACTGCACGGTACAGTTCTCACCCACGTGTAAGAGACAAGCAGAGGGCAGGCGGGTGGGAGGGCGTGTGACCCCCTCATTCAGCCTCCCCACCCCATGGTGGCCCTAAGAGTGTACTCATCAGTTCATTCGTTAACACTTCCCGGGCACTTCCTCCGTGGATCAGGGCCCATCCTTGGTGAAGGGGTTCCAGAATCCACCAAGACCGGGTCCCTTGCTCTCGAAGAGCCCAGGGTCTGTTTGGAATGAGGGGCGTGGACATCTCCAAGTCTGAGAATGACCACAGGAATCAAAGGGTCTGGAAAACATCTGGGCGACCCTGTCGACAGCCCCCTGGAGTTTCCGGGCACTCATCAGGCCCAGCGGACGGGCTTGCAGAAAGCCCGGCAGCTGCCGTAGGGAAGGCACAACGGAGGAACCCGAGGTGACGGAGCCATCCGCGGTGTCGTCTAGAGCCGGGAGCCATTCACTGCGCCGTGTGCGGATGGCCTGCGCCCGCAGGCCTACAAGAAGGCTCTGAATCAGCTTCTGAGCCAGAGTTGGCTGACGCAGCCTGCTCGTTTCAGGCTGGGAAGGAGCCCTGAGACACGTCTTTCTCGGGAGAGGCACCGGGGCTCAGCAGAAGACTTGGACCTGGGACTTCTTCCAGCCGGTGCTGAAGGAGGCGGGAGGGAAGCCCATGCTGCGGGAGACAGCGTGCTGGCTCCCTGTGAGCAGTAAGCCCGTCTGGGAAGTATGGGCCTGGGTACTATGCCGTGTGGGGCTGCTTTCTGACCTGTGTGTCTGATGCCGATCATTTCTCCTGTAGGACCGTGGCGGGCGGCCAGTAACTGCGGGCTTGCTCCAGTATGAGTCATCTCTGGGCCATCCAATTGCTCCACCTCTGAACCGGGTGTAGGAATCTTGGCAAGAGCAGCTCCGAGTGCACAGAGATGTCCTTCTCATTGCAGAAGCGCTTAGAGCCCATTCGAGCCTCTGCTGGTTCTGGGAGGTGGGCACCAAGGGCTTTGCTGGCCAGCGCAGTGCTGTTTCTAGGATACAATATCGGGAGCAGGACTCCATGCACTGGTGTTCAAGGGCAGCCAAGGGCTATGGGTGGTCTCTAGGTTCAGGCCTGGGCAGCTCAGGATTGCCCCATCCCCACTCCACTGAGCCAACCCACTCCTGGTCCCAGGGGTGCCCCTCATCTGCCCCCCTGGTCTGGCTCAAGGCTCTGGATGGCTCACCTCCCAATTAGGACCCTGGGCCAGGAGTGAGGTATGTGGCCCCTTCCCCTTTATAGGCCTCTGTTTTCTCAAATGAATAATGAAAATGTTGGATAAGACCAGTGGTTTCAAAACTTTCTCAAGGACCCCTTGTCAAGTGAAATCTTGTGTGAAGCCCAATATATAATATAGATGAAAATAAAACTGCTGTGAATAAGGTGGAGGGTGGGGACCCGGACCTCTGTTCACATGGCTTTCCCTCACCCATGGCCCACCCGGTGGCCTCTGAATTCTCAGGAGACTTCTGGGGCTCTAACAAATGCACTTTGAAGGCCACTAGGCTAGGAGGTCATCTCCCTGGTCCTCTGATGTCCTGGGGTTTTGTAACTTCCTAAAGCTTAGCCCGCACAGAGCCAATCATCTCCTGAGTCACAGAGGGAAGGTGGTGTGGAACAGGCCACAGACTGGGCTAGCTAGCTGGCAACACTGCCACACAGTCCCCCCAGAAAAGCCATTTTCTAAGGCAGAGAGGCACTATGTCCCCCCAAGTCACAGCTGTCACCTAGGGAAGCCTGGGGCCTATGGTCTGGCCTGGTCCCCATTTTACCTGAAGGCCCTCCTCCTGCAGAGGCAAGGAGGGCCGAGGGGCAGATGTCAGGGGTTAGGGTCAGCCTCCCCTTCCCATGCTGTGGCCCATCCCTCATCTGAAACTACACAGCTTGGCTATTAATTATACAGACCAGATCCAGGCTCCTGCCTGGCTCGGATGAAGACACCGATCTTCTGAGAGTTCACTGGTTCTAGATTCCCTTGTCTGTCCCAGGCGTCTCCTCTGTTAGGTCTTCCCAGAATTCCTGTCTCTTCTTCCACTCACTCATTGCCACTTCCTTCCAGCCCCCTGTCCAGAGCCTTCTCCCTTCTCCCGGCACCTAGTCACCAAGACAAGAACTCCTTCCCGTCCGAGTACCCACCTGCCTGACCAGGGTACCTCCATCTCCTCGAACCATCCAGGCCCTGAGAGTCGAAGGCTGCTGGACCATAACAACCACGGGGAATGGGGCTGGGTTTTCTGTCCCCACCAGGTGAAAACAGGCCTGTTTTCCATGTCCTTTGGTGATTCTAGTTTAAATGTCGCTTAGAGACCAGATTCCCCAGCCATGCAACCAACTTGGGTTCTTGTTATTGCCCTCATGAGGGTCCTTGTTCCCATCTGTCTGTGTCCTTGAATCCCAGACACTGGCCAGGCGGCCTCCCATCGTCCTGGCCTGTGGTCAGCCTGGCCTGTGGTCAGCCTGGCCTGTGGTCAGCCCAACCATAGGGCCTCCAGGGCCCTTCTCAGGCCAACCCTACAACCTGACCAAGCAATCCTCTGGGAACACGTTGGGTGGGAAAAGTCACTTTATTTAAGGGCCTCTGTCACAAGCCCCCCATTTCTGGACCTGCCGGGCTGGCTCTGAGTAGAGGTGTCCGGTTGCCTTTCCTTCCAGTTTCTCTCTTTGTCCCTGGCTTCCTGAGATTCAGCGTCCTCAGGGGCATCCAGGGAAGAGCCAGTGACCAACTGAGGGAGGGCTGGCAACTGGCAGAGGGCTAGGGAGTGGCCAGCCCCACAGCCCACAAGGAGTCCCAGTGATGACCGCAGGGCCTGCACAGGCTTCGGGGCCCAGATGTCGGCTTCGGAGCCATCCCCGCACATGCCGTGCTCGTTCCAGCCCCAAGAGTAACACGTCCCTCCTGTGAAAGAGAGAGAAGACTGCTCTAGAAGAGGTTTTGAGAACAGGGCTGAAACACTCACCCTGGGGGCACAGGGAGCACCATAAACCCCAGTTTACACACGAAGAAACCAAAGTTCAACCACACTTGGTGGCATGCTCACTACCCCTGCTTCCACCCTGCCCCCCAGGGCCTTTTCAGTGTCTCCCACTCCCACCAACCCACAACCATCGCCGGCCCAAACCTGGCTTTCCTCCTTGGCCCTTCCCTCACTATAACCTCCTCTACCACCGGCCCCAACCCACCATGATCCCAGACCTGCCAACTCTGCCTTCAGAAATACTTCAAATCCTTCCGGGTCTCTCCATCTCCGCTGCCATCGCCTGATTCCGACCCCATTCTCCCACACATGAAGTCATGCCAACAGCCAACAGACTAACCGGGCCGCTCACCATCCACCCCAATCTTCAACGAGAGTCTAGGTGATCTCTGACAACTGCAGGTCTGATCACATCACTCCCCAGCTCCAAAGCCTTCAGGGACTTCCCATACGCTTCAAGGCCTTTCCTCGGCCTGCGAGGCCCTGAGCGATCTGGTTCCTGACTACCTTGCTGGCCTCCCTTACGAAACTCTCCCCCCACCCCACTGCATTCCAGAACCCGTGCCTTCTTCCACTTCCTTATGTAGGCCTCGTAGAGCCTTTCTTTCTCTTGAGACCCTCTCTATACTGGGTTCCAGACCTCCTCATCCTTTAGATTCCAGTTAAATGTCGCTCCACAGCCAGATTCCCTGGCCACCCAATCCAACTTGGATTCTTGTTATCACCCGTGGACTCTCCCCTCATGGGGGCCCTCGCACTTTGCGGTGGATCGATGAATTGTGTGGTGATGTGTGGTGACTGGTCCCTCTCACTGGGCTAACTGCTCTACAGGGAGGGAAGGACTGTGTATGTCCCGTTTACTGCTGTATCCCTAGCCTGGCGCTCAATAAGGGCTCACTGATGGGGTAAAAGATAGAACAAACTCAGTCATTGAGCCAGAGAGTCTCCAGGCCAGCATTCAAGGGCAGATTTCTCCAACAGCCTGTGATGTCCACACCCCATCATATGCCCTCTTTCTAGCTTTTAGATCCTTTCCTAGGCCAAACTCACTCATATTTTTCTATAGTCATTAAAAATATTTTTTGTCCAGTTTATTAAACTAATACATCTTCATGACAAAAAATGGAAAATATGGATGAGTGTAAAGAAAAAGCAGACTTTGAGTCTTGCCACTAGTATGAATATTTTAGTGAGACCTTTAATTTGTGAAATTTGTAAATATTTGTGTATATTTTGTCCTGCTTTCGTCCCTTACTATTAGAACACCGGTATTTCTCCACAGAACCACAAATTATTCAAAAAGTAAATTAAAAATACTTTGAAATTTTGAAATTGTTCAATATGCAGAAAGGTACAAAAAATAATTTAACAGAAAAGACACATACCCCATCCAGACTTAGAACATTAGTCAACATTTTGCTGTATCTGCTTCAACCCTCCCCTTAAAAAAAAAAAAAATCAATCATAAAGAAACAATCTAAGCCCCGCCTCCTATTCTTGCCCTCTAGCCACTTCTCCCAGCAAAGAGCCACTGTTTCCAAGCCGGTGTTCATTACTGGTATACTGGTTTTATACTTCCTACCTATATGTCCTTAAATACTGTGTAATGTTTTTAGGTTGTTTTAAAGATTTACATAAATAGTATCATTGAGATATCTTTTTTATACTTGCTCTTTACACTCAGCATTGTTTTTTGAAATTTATATGAGCCGATAGTTAGAGATCTAGTTCATTTATTTTAACTGTGCATAGTATCCCATTACGTAGAGGTCAGATTTTACTTATCCATTTCCCTTCTACTGGACAGTTGTTTAATGACTGTTGCTATTTTATTATGCAATATATAATGTACAACAATATTATACAATAATAGTAATTTGGCTTCTATTATAAGCAGCACTACCATGAACCTTCTTGAGCATGTCTCCTTGGTGTTTGCGCAGGGTTGGTCCCTAGAAGTGTGAGGGTGGTGGAGTCACGTGTTTGGATTTCGGTTTGGCCTAATGGCTGTCCACACCAGCTGCAGTCACGTCCAGCCCCATCAGCGATGGATCTGAATACTTCCTCTTTGTCTTTAGACTCTTGCTATTCTGCTAAGTACAATGCATGAATCTGCATTTCCCTGACTACTAGTGAGAGGGATTGTCACTTCTCGTATTGCCCTGAGTTGCCTCTTCTTATGAATGGCCTCTGCACATTCTTTACCTGTTTTTCTTTGTTTGCCCTTTTCTTACTGATTTGTAAGCTTTTTTGTGTATTCTTTTATTTACATGAATCTTCATTGTGCTATGCATTCTAAGTGTCTTCTCCCACAAGTCCATGGTATGTCTCTTCACTTTGCCTCTGGTGTCTTTTGTTAAACAAATTCCTTCAAAATGACTGCCTAATTGTCCACTGTGGAGATTCAACAGTTTCCTTAACCTGTATCCTATTATCAGACACACAGGTTGTTTCTAATCTTTCATTATTTGGAATAATATTCCTATGAACATCTTTGCATGTGAATTTTTGTCTATCTAATTGCTTTCTCAAATTAGATTCTTAGAATGGGAATTTCTCGTCAACTGGCATGGACTTTTTTGAGATTCCTGGGTGCTGTTTTGAATGCTTCCACAGTATTTTCTCAGAAAGGCCACCTGAATACAACTACAGCAACCTGGGGAAGTCTCCATTTCACTCCAGAATTGCCAGTATTTATTGCTTATTATAATGTTTAAAAATCTTCTCTAATTTGAAGACAGAAAAAGTATCTCATTGTTTTTATTGGTACTTTACTGCCATAGAAACTGAAAAATAATTCTTACGTTTCTCATATATTTGTATTTCCTCTTTTGTGTACTGTCTGCTTCGTATCTTTTTTCTGTTTAGTATAGAAGGCTTTAAGTGTCAGACCCAAGGGCCAGATGGTCTGGGTTCAAATCCTAGCTCCTCCATTTATTTTTTTATTTTTTTAAAGATTTTATTATTTATTTGACAGAGAGAGAGACAGCAAGAGAAGGAACACAAGCAGGGGGAAGGGGAGAGGGAGAAGCAGGCTTTATGTCGAGCAGGGAGCCCGATGCAGGGCTCGATCCCAGGACCCTGGGACCATGACCTGAGCTGAAGGCAGATGCTTAGTCTGAGCCACCTAGGCGCCCCTGCTCCTCCATTTATTAGCTGAGTGACCTTGGGCAAGTTACTTAGCATCTCTGTGCCTCAGTACCTTCATCTGTTAAATGGGGACTATAGTACTGTTACCATAAACTTGTTTACAAGAATTAAATCAGTAAGTACGTATGAAGTACTTAGAATGGTGCCCGGCACGTAGTATCGTATAAATATTTGTTATTGTTCTCTGTTAAGAACCTTCTTGTTTTAAAGATTTTTGTTTTAAGAATATTAATTCTTTCTCTGCCATATCTGGCATAAATATTTTTTCTCAGTTCGACTTAAAATTTTGTTTTGGGTCTTTTGATATAAAACATAAGCTTTTTGGTTCTTTATAATAAAATTCATTGATCTTCTATAATTTCTTCTACTGCTTCTAAGAATTGAAAGCCCATCCGTCTCCTATCAGGAAATATTCTTTTTTGATTTTTCAATGATTTTATTTTTTTTTAATCTTTACATTTCACTCTTTATCCACTGAAAATCTGTTTTTCACAGGGGGAGGCTGGCTGGCCCGGGATTACCCTTCCTTTTCCTTCCCCCCAGTAGGAAGGCAATCGCTGGCCAAAAGCTTGGGTTTGGGGGAACACAGATGTCTCCCTGTTTGGCCCACGGGTGAGGAAATGCCCACAGAGAGGACGGGCCCCGGGTTGTGGCTCCTACAGTGGTGTGAGGCCCGAGGTGGGGAAGTGCGAGCGGCTTGGTACCTTTGGGCCTCGCTTAGCACCTGGCGTGGGCTTGGTGCCCGGCCCCGGGGAGTGGCAGCAGCTGACAGTCAGCAGGAGTGCCGGCAGGAGGAAGGCGGAGCTGAGCCACCCCCGCACCCCCCGCACCCCCCGCACCCCCGTCTGCAGGACGCGGCACACCGGCTGGCAGGTCCCTTCCCTCCCGCCAAAGGACACTCGCACCGAGGGCCCAGGCCAGCCAGAGGCCTGCAGCCAGGGCTTTCATGCCCACTGGGTCGAGAAGCCTGGCCAAGGGCCAGAAATTTCCTCCCCCGATCCTTCCGAAGAAGCCTACTTGAAGTTAGGTGTTTTATATTCTTCATCTCATTTAATTCCAACAACCCCAGGAGGCAGCCGTGTCTCAGGGACTATCCCCCTTTCACAGAGGCTGACGCAGAGGTACCAGAAACCGGGCAGTGCGGCTCCAGAATCCGGGCCGACTCTGCATATGATACACCAGGCCTTGCCAAATTCATTCTAAAAAGGCGGATAGTAAATATTTTAGGTTTGAGAGCCTCATTTGGTTTCTGTTGCATATCCTTCCTCTTTATTGCAACCCTTTCAAAACCATTCTTGGCTTGCAAGGCCATCCGAAACAGGCCACAGGTCAGATGTGGCCGGTGGGCCGTCCTCTGCCAGCTGGTGGCACACACGTCCAATATACACTCTTTGCTGTGGGCTGTGCTAGGCTGTCCTGGGTCCCACACTCCCAGACATCCGCGTGATCATGGTAGCTCTGTCCCCGTCTCTGTCACAGGGCTGCTGGGGGAGGGCTGCATGAGGTGACATACATAATGCCCCAGCACGGTGCCTGACACTTGGTGACAGCTCATGCCCACGAATGAAGAGACCACGGGGAAAGGAGGGCAAGGCAAGAAAGACCACGCCGGGGTCCAACGGCAGAGAGGACAGGGAAGGGCACCGGCAGATGGGAAGGCCTGGAGTGGAAGGACAAGAAGCTTAGAGTTTCTGAACACTTTACACAAACTTCCTATGGGAAAAAACCAGGCTGCTGAACTTTGAAAGATTAGCTATCCCCTGAAGAGAAGACACCTTTAAGTACCAGCCCCTCCAGCGTTTTAGCATCGGTTTCCTATATCCCCCTCCAGCCTCAGCGAGACGCTACCGTGCAGGCCGTCCTCATAAGGAAGTGAGAGGGAGGAGAACGGCCTGCAGTAGGCCTCTCCCTAAGCTACCTGGAATACGGAACACCCAGTTTAAGACAGGTGGGTTACAGGATGATTCCTGGCTTTACAGAGGGCTCTCTGCCGCATGCCTGCCACTTACCAGGTCCTCGAGGCACGGAAACCCACCTGATTGATCCAGATCTACTTTACTGGCCTTGAGGCACATGACTGGGCCTTGGGTGGAAAGACCATAGTTACCGGGGGATTCCCTAGCCTCTTAAGAGTTCAGAGCCCCTGCTCATGGGGCTCAATGGAGTTGGCCTGAGCCAGGCTGTGACGAGTGCTGGGCTTGTGGCCCACCACACTTGCGTCAGCCCAAGAGCCCTGCGGGCAGTGGAACCTAGGGACTGGCAGGGTCCTGGCACAGGCTGGACACAACACTCAAATCTGTTCAGGCCTTGTGGCACCTGCCTGAGCTTCTTGGCAACCTGGGTCCTTACAGGGCCTTATGGTGCCGGGATTATAGCCCAGTGCTAGGCAGGAAGCCGCATTTCTGCTGGGGAGCCTTGCTGAAGAGGGGCAAACACCTGAGCATGTGTGGTAAAGCTTCATTCCGAGCCACATGATGAAGACTACATTTCCCAACCTCTCTTGCAGCTGGGTATGGCCAATGAGATGTCAGCCTGTAGGTTCTGTAATAGCTTACGGCGCCCGGTCTTCAGAGACGGATGGCATGCACCCTTTGCTCCTTGTTCTGTCTTGTCACTGGGAATGTGGACGTGGTGGCTGGCGCTCTAGCTGTCATCTCAGACCACGAGGATGAGGGCTGCCACCTCGGGATGGTGCTTCCCAGTCCCACACAAATGGCACTTAATCACCACAGCAACCTCTGAGGTGTTACGACCTCCGTTTTAGAGAGGAGGGAATGAGGCTCAGAGGGGTGAGATAACTTGCTCGTGGGCACACAGCCATTCTGAGCCAGGACTAGAATCCATAACTCCCAAGTCTCAGGCGCCTTCACTAATGCCAAACCATGTGAAGTGTAAAAAAATCACTGAATGCTTAGTGTATGCCAAGCCCTGTGATAAACAGTTCACTGAATCCCCCCAGCAAGACCGTGAGGTACAATCTAACATTATCCCCGTTTTCCAGAGGGATGGCACGCACCATGCAAGGTAACACAGCTGGTAAGAAGCAGAGCTGGATTCAAACCTGGGCAGTGTGACCCCGGGGCCTCTTCTGTTAACATACTGTCCTCTCTAGCAAACACCGTGCTCCCCAGGTAATTAGAGAAAGGTACAGAGTAACAGCCCACCTGCGTGGGGACCAGGTCAGCGGCGGGAGGCAAGAGCTGGAGCTGGTGAGAGAAGCACTCTGCAGAGGGGCACAAAGCTCACTGAGCCCTTGTGAGCGCTGGGGCCTAGGCCTGAGGAGGCCGCGCAGGCCCTGCCCCTCCCACCTCGGCCAGGGTGGAGAAGGGAGGGAGGAATGTGGGCAAAAAGCCGGGCAACTGAAAGTTCGCCTTGTCTCCTGTCAAAGACCTCGAGCATCAGGAGGGGCCGCTCTTCTGTCATTCCAGGCAGAGGGGGACAGGACGGGTGAGGTCTGAGTACCCTCCCGGAGAAGGCTCTAGATTCAGGAAGCTGGTAAGTGTCAGTGTGGCCCCAGATGGCCTGGGAGCTGAGTAAATTTCTGAAAGACTTCTGAGTGTCCAGCCATCAAGCTCACGTGGATCCCACCCCTCTGGAGGTAACTGCTGGGGTGCTCCCTAGGGTCCTGCTGCGTGAGCAAGGAATGGCGTGTGAAGAATCCAGAATTCAGGCTTCCTGAAGTGTTTTAGGTCTAGGTGGTGACTTGAGGATAGAAGGAAGTTCAGGTTCTCACCCTCTCTTGCCTGGACAACTCTAACAGCGACTCTATCCTTTACGCAGAGGCGGCTGGCCCGGGTGGGGGGCTCAGACAGCAGCACAGCGTGGACTAGCTCCTGTGGACAACCTCCCATCTCCCACCACCAAGGAGCCCAAGACCAGCATTCTTAGCTGGCTCTCCAGGCCCTCTGTGGTCTTGGCTGTGTCACTTCTCTTCCCAAGGCTCTGCTCCAGCCCCACAGGCTTGCTGCTGCTTCCCGAATTCACCCAGGCCTTTCACACTGTCATGATTTTGCTCAGACATGTGGGCATGTCTTCCGCTTAGGCCCTGTGTTGGACACAAGACCTAGAAGAGGAAAATTCAGTTCCTGCCTTGGGGCCTCCAGTCCACTGGGGAAGACAGCCATGAGAAAAGAGGATGGTGGGGACCCAGGGTCTGTGTTCACACAGAACCATGCACAATAATGTTAACTGCAACACTGTTTGTAATTGCAAAAGACCAGCAGTGGGGGCGGGGGGGAGGAGGCGGATGGAGGCAAAATATTCATCAATAGAGGAGGGTTTAAAGAAACTATGATTTGCCCCTACTACCTAGCTACTGTGCAGCTATTAAAAATAAGGAGGTAGCTCTCTATGGCCTGATGTGAAAAATATCTAAGACATTTTAAAGAGAAAATCAGTTGCAGAACAATATAGAGTATGATTCAATTTATGTAGATCCCCTATATATGTCTAGATGTACAGATCTTGAGGAATACATCCCCAACTGAGAAGAATCTCTGAGAAAGAGAGGGAGAAATGGGGGGAAAGGGTGACCAAGATTTTGTCATTTGTTCAAATACTTTAAAAAGTAGTAACAAAGGATGATGATAAAAAAAAAAAAAAACCAACAGCATCTCTAAGGGACAGAGGTAGCACAGAAGAGGATGACATCCTCTGTTGGGGAGGGGAGATGGGTGTCACTGAAAGTTCCAGAAGTTACTTCTTAGCTGGGTTTTGAAGGACGAGTAGGAGTTCACCAGTCTTAGAGGGTACCCACTGAAATTTGCCCACTCTGAGTTCCTTTCATTGATCCCAGTGGCATTCTGTTTTGCTGCAGAAGTGAACGGTGGCTGGGTGTAGGGCTGGGTCCCACTGGGCTGTGGGAAGGTTGTTAATTTCACTTCCTCTGAGCTCCTAAAGCACCCAGAACCCTCTAAGCATATGCACCACCCCCCTCCTGGTTCTACAGGTATTTATATTTGCACTTGGCTCACCAATCTGTGAGCTGGGATGGGAGTGGGGTGCTGAGAACAGGGCACACTCATCAAACAGTCCTCAGGCCCATGGGACAGGCGGTCAGGATACGGCTACTTTCCCCTGCCCGCAGTCTGTCTGGAGAGCAGCAGGGAGGGGCAGACACATACACATAATGCTGAAATCGGGTGCCATCGACCCCAGTCCCATGCCTGCTTGCTTGCCTTTATTCCCTGGTCCGTGGCCAGAGCTGCCACCTGGTTGCAGGGCTCAAGAACAGAAAGCTGCAAGTCTCTGTCCCTGGTCACCCTGCCCGGACGAGGGGCAGCTCCTACAGAGAGGCCATGAGAAGGCTGTGAGGACAATGGCCCCACCAGGCCCAGCTGAGGGAAGAGGCATGGGCAGTGCAGGACCCTTCCAATAATTAGTCTATCCATCACTCTCCAGGGCCAAGGACGCCCTGAGGCAGGAGCTGAGGCAGCAGGAAGAAGCCATTCCAGAATCAGAAAGTGGGGCTGTTCGCCCACAGAATCACTCTGGAGATGTTCTGGGATTGGGGCCCAAATTGCCTCAGGGAAGGCTGTCAGTGGAAGCAGTCTGGCCTAGGGGCCCTTCCAGACCAGCATCCACGGCAGCACTGAGAAGATGGGGGTGAGGCTGAAGGCGAGGAGGAGGAGGGCGGGGTGTCCACATGTAAGAAAAGATGAGGGCCTGTGGAAGAAGGGATTCGGGGAGGTAACATTCCAAACATGGCCACTTCTCGCCAGCCCCGTCACCTCGCACTGGAACTCTGTGAGGGCTTCGTGCTGGTCTCTCTGCTGCCCCTCCTGACCTCACTATCTGTCCTCCACACAGAGCCTGAGTGATCCTGTTAAAACCTAAGTCAGACGAGGCTCCGCTCCACTCAGAATCCTCCAGTGGCTTCTCCGCTTACTCAGGTAAACAACAGCATCCTCTGACCTCAAGTCCCACGTGTCCCACCCTGCTGACATCACCATGGCTCCCCTGACTTCTTGATCCTCAAACAGTACCCACCTGAGGGCCTTTGCACTTGCTGTTCCTGCTGTCTGGAATGCCCTTGCTGCTGATAACCACAGGTTCACTCCCTCATGCTGCTCAGGTACATGTTCAAATGTCACCTTATCTGAAAGGCCTTCCCTGACAACTCTATGGGAAATAGCTATCTACACCCCACTCCATCTTTGTCTCCTCATCTGCTTTATTTTTCTTTATATTTTTATTATCTCTCTCTCCTGACCAGAACACAGCTCTTTGAAAGCAGGGACTCAGTTTTGTATGCTGCGGTATCCTGGCACCTAAATGGTGCTTAGCATATATTCGTACTCAATAAATAAATACCTGTTGTGGGAATGAACCAACGAACAAATGAACGAACGAACGAATGAATGAATGAATGAGTGAATGAATGGCTAATGAGAGAATGGAGCTGCCTTGTTCTCTCCTGGAGGGCCAAAGAGAGCATTTGGATGTGGGGTGGGAGGAGATGCTATGGGCAGACCGGCTTCGGCTCACTATCGGGGAGAAGGCTGGAGTGGCTGGGAGGCTGCCCAGGGGAGCAGCGGGTGCCCTGCCCCTGGAGGTTCCGAGCCCCCGACCGGCGTGGGCCCTCCTACGGTGGGCAGAGTATGGGATGAGACAAATCAGAAGTCCTTCTGACCGTGGAGAGCTTGTGTGGTGGTGTGGATGGGTGTGGACGTGTATGAGAGAGGGAGGAAGGTGGAGGCCGAAGAGCAGAGTAGGGGCATACCCACCCAGGCCCCAGGCCTTCAGGCTGGCTCCCCCACACCAGACAGACGAATGGCCTTGGTTCAGATGATAAAGAGAAATGTGATGAATTTCTGGGTTTGCCCTCATAGGTCTCATTTTGAGGCTGCAAGGCTGGGCCTGCTTGAGAACCTCTTTTAAAACCTCAAATCTCCAAAAGTTGCCCCGTTCTTTGTCAATTTCTGTCCCATTACCTAAGAGGAAACTGAGGCCCAGACTGGAGGTCCTCGCCTCCATACCTTCCCGCTGCTCTCCGCTTCCCCCTCTGCACCGCGGCAGGCACCATGTGTGATGGTCAAGGGCAGCCCAGTGAGGAAGGTCTGGATCAACATTGCATGGGAGAGAAAACGGAGTCTGGAGGAGGTTCGGAAAGAGCTAAGCTGGGAGAGGCAGAGGCCAGCCTTCCCGCGCCCCCCCACCCCGAAACCTCCCCAGGGTAGGAGGTGCTGGGGCTGCTGGGGCTACCGTCCCCAGCCACCTGTGCAGAGAGCATGCTCTGGCACGCGGCACGCTGGCTCCACTGGGGGACTATTCTTAGATCTAGGGAGCTAGGAATGATGGATTTAGAACCTACGAGGTGGAAACGTGTTGGCCTGTTTTATAAACAACTGAAATCCTCCCCCACGGACTGTCTTTCTGAATTCTGTGTTCTCTGCGGGACTGCTGGCCCTCTGGGCTTCCTGGCTGTACCGGGAGAGGGAATAGAGAAGGCAACTAGCCTTCTCGAGGGCCTGTGAGGACCACAGACGGTGCTGGGGCTTTTGCATGACCCATCCCACTTAACAGGGCCGTCCTGGGAAGATGGCAAGGTGATCACACTCTGGAGGAGGAAACAGGCTGGGAGAGATGCTGGAATGAGCCGGCCTGCTGTACAGCCTGGTCCCGCCAGCAGGGGTCTGGCCCTGGTGGGTGGAGCGTTAAGGGCACGGGCGGCACCTCTGGAGTTCAATCCCTTCACGTGTTGCAAGGGGCTCTCCTATCCTCTGAGATTTCTTCGCTGGAGGTGACATATCATCCCCTGTGCAACTTGGTGGCCTGTCCTCCCCGCCAGCCAGGGACCCCGTTCTCCATAGGTTCCAGGTTGCCATCGCCCCTCTCTGAGTGTGTCCCCAGACCTGGCCAAGGGTGCCCCTCTAGCCGTATACTTGGTCCCAGAGGCTGCCTCTATCAGTGTAGCCCGAGGTCACCTTAGCTGCACTGGAGTCCAAGCCTGCTGACTCCTGCTGAGCCCACAGCCCACACGTATACTCCTAAACTGTGCTCGAGAAGCTGTGCTGTACCCCCTGGCCTGGCCTGCGTGCTGCTCTTCTGGCCCTGGCCGGGACTTTCAACTTGTCTCCATTAATTGTCATCTTGTTAAACGAACACAGCGATCCCCGAGGGGCACCCGCAGAGAGGCGGGGGCACAGATGCAGCTCTGGGACCAGGGGCAGTGGGACTCCTGCCATTTCTGGAAGCTGGTCACCGACAGAGCGTCTCTATGCTGTGCTCCCCGTGCCTGTTTGGGAATCACTAGCGTGCAGGACAGGATGCTGGGAGTTAGAGCGACAGCGGGGGTGGAGGTTAGAAGGTCTGTTCTGGAACCCAGAGCCAAGGCCAGACGAATCCCCATGCAGGTCAGAAGATTAGGGCTCTAGAGAGAAACTGCTGGATAACACAAACCTGAGAAGGAATTCTCCCTCCCTCTCCAGTCACTTACTGAAAGCCTACTGAGTGTCTGCTCTGTGTTTGGGGCTGCACCCGGTTCAGTTCAATGCTCTTGGCACACAGCGAGTAGCCCTCAGACAGCACGGGTAGCCAGGTCTGGGGCACCTAGAAGAGAGGTGGCCAGTTCCTCAGAGGGACCAAACCCTCTTGGGAAGAGAGTGTGGCTCTTATTTATCTTTCCTTTTACAGATAGTAAATTTTTACTGAACTTTATGACAGTCAAAAAGAAAGAAGAAAGAAAGAAAGAAAAGAAAGAAAGAAAGGGAAAGAAAGGAAATATAATAGTATGAAATAGTGAAAAAAACTAAAGGATTAATCCTTTTAATTTACCTTAATATATTTTTTTCCTTTTTAGAGCATTCCCAGAAAAATTGAGCATAAAATACAGACAGCTCCCCGTCCCGATACATTCACAGCTTCCCCACTATCAATGTCCCGCACCTGAGTGGTACATTTATTACAGTCGATGAACCTACCCTGACACCTCATTATGGCCCCAAATCCACAGTTTACATTAGGGGCCACTCTTGGCGTTGTGGTACATTCCGTGGGTTTAGACAAATATCCAACGACATGTATCCACCATTATAGCATCAGACAGAGGAGTTTCACTGCCCTAAGTCCTCTGGGCTCCACCTATTTATTTATGGTTTTATCCATCAGAGTGAACACATGAGTGGAGAAATAGTTCTAGAGCGCCCGAAGGTTCACGAACGGCTCTAGCAGGAGGAGTAGAGCAGTAATAAGTCCTCCAGGGGCGCACAGTCTAATGGGGGAGCAGCAAGCAAGCAGACACACGAATCAACAGGATGCAGCTAGTGAGAAGAGCTATAAAGAAACAGAATGGAATGATACGATTAGGACAGGGGGTCAGGAAGTCCTCTCCAGTGAGGTGGCCTCTGAGCTGTGACCTGGAGGACGAGAAGGCACCAGCCACACAAGCACCTGGAGGAAGAGCTCTCCAGGCCGAGGCAACGATAAATACAAAGTCCCGAGGCGGGATGTCCTGCCAGTTCCAGGCCAAGGAGGCCAACGCCTGTGTGGGGCCTTGGGAGCTGAGGTGAGGTGGGCCTTGGGAGGGAGGGGAGGCCTGCTGAGGAGTTAGGAGTTTATTTTGAGAATGCTGAGAGAAGCCACTGGAGAGTTTTAAGCAGGGAGTGGTAAGACCTGACTTATATTTGAAAAGGCTGCTCTGTGAAAGGGAAACAGGGAGACATTCAGGAGGCTCCCGCCCTGCAGAGCACCGCATGAGGGGGCAAGACTGAGCAGGCTGGGGGCAGAGGAATTGACTCTGCTTTGATAGGAGGGTGTCTAGGACCTGCTGATGGACTGACACAGGGAGTGAGTAAAAGGGGGATTCACTACAGTAGCGCTGTTTGTGAGGTTGAGGGGGCTGGGGGAGGGCCAGGCTTGGCGAGAAAACCCGAGAGTTCTGTTCTGGACATTTTAAGGTGGATGTGCCTATTAGACATGAATGAGTGAATGAATGAAAGCAGACTTCTGGTAAGCCTAAGAGATTAGGAACCCGAGTGAGAAGTGGGAAAGCGTGGGAATGACAAACGTAGGTGCTCCCCAGTGAGCAGCGGGCAGCTCAAGAGCTAACGGTGGGCTTCTGAATCCATGGGGCCTTCATTCGGGGCTCAGTTTCAATGTCACTTTCTCAGAGAACTTTCCCTGACCATTCAACCCCATCCTGCTATCCCCTCACCCTGCTTTATTTTCCTTCCTGGCACATAACACCCCATCCTATATTTACTTGTCTCTCTACTAGAATGAAAAACTTCATGAGAGCAAAAATTTCATTTTGTTCAACGGCTGCGTCCCCAGCACTGAGAATAGTTATGGGTATATAAAAGGTGTTCAATAAATACTCGTTTTAGGAATGAACAGGTGTTACTTGCCCCAGCAGGAGCTCATTCCCTTGAGAGGAAAGCCCAGTCGAAGAGCTGGGCAGGCCTCCCCGGGTCACGAATCCAGGGGAAGGCTTGGGGGTATGCAGAGGGGCCAGTCGGGGCAGCCTGTGTTGAAGGGACACGAGGTTTGTAGAGTGCCTGCAGCCTCAGTTGTGGGGAAGAGAGACATTACAGGTAATCACCGGTCAGACTCAACCTTCGGCTCTCTCAGCCGGCCTGGCCAAGTCTGTTCCAGCTCTTTGAATAAGCACCCACTGCAGCCCCCTGCAGGCAGACCCCCCACGTCCCCAGACCAGGAAGAGTCCGCTGGGCAGCATGTATCTCAAGTTCTCACTGGATGGGCCCGAGACTCTGGAAACAGCTGCTGCCCCTCAGTCGCTATGGAGTCAGACAGGCTTGGGTATGATCTTGCCTGTCACCTGCTGTGTAGATCTGAGCTTTTCTTTCTTCATCTGTAAATAAGGACAATCATCTTTCCTTTACAATTTGTCTTTTCCCGAAAGAAGGTGTAAAGTGCCCAGCGTAGAGTCCATCCTGTGATACATGCCTGGTTGACACCTGTTCCCTCCCCCATCGCCCCAGCTGCCACCGGGTGGCCTCGTGCCTCCTGCCCAGGGTCCAGTTCCCAGCCCTCCTTGGTCTGCTCTCTCTTGCTGCCGGCAGTTAGTACATTTGGGAGAATCCCCATGATCAAAGCGTGCCATCCGTCCTCTCCTCCCGCCCTCAAGACCCCTTGCATGGAACAAGTAGGTGACACCTCACACGAGTTCTAGCTGAGACAGCTCAGATCGGTGATTGAGGTGTCCCAACAGGCACAAGCCACTGAGCATTGCTATGGAAACCATTCTGTTATTCTCCACGGTGTCACTCGTTTCCTGGCTCAGCTGCCTTTGTGGCACAGGGGAAAGGGCAGTGGATGAGGTTCCGGAGGATGAGACTCCTAGGGGACCTCTGCGCCTATGGGCTGCATGAGCGAGCCTAACTCTCTGCTTCTTGCTGGGTCTTACCTTCCCCAGCTCTAGGCAGTAGGCCACTGTTTCTCAAACCGTGGCCTAATGACTATCTGCACTTGTTAACAGCCACAGTTCCATAGAAGAAATATGGACCCAAAGAGCTTTCATTCGGTGGATCACCAGAGCTGAAGTCAGAAGATGGGACCATGCCCCTGCTCCAGCAGGGGAATGCAAACCTTTTGTATATTATTAAGCCATCTCTTAGTTACTATTTACACCATATACGGTGCCCAAAGGTTGAAGGACTCTATTCCTGTCCTTCAAGAAACCAACAATCCTGAGAAGCGTAAGTCCCAGGCCACAGGGCAGCTGGATCTGGGACTTGAGCTGCACGGGACCCTGGCCTGTGGAGACCAAACAGCACCAAAGCTGAACACACCTGCCAGGAGTGTAGAGCCCACCAATATGGGCAGTTCTTTATTCCGAGCATTCATCCAATCCACCAACATCCTTCTACCATCAATTCTAGATGCGGTACTATCTGGGTGCTCATGTGTACGAGGAAGGAGAAGGAGGAATGAGCAAAGATGAAGAAGATAGTCCCCATTTCTTAAGGAACTCCCCATCTCTTACTAACCCGTATTTCCTGAGCACTCACTACATTCCGGGAATCCTGCAGCACCATTTCCACTCTCTCAGTTTGCACCTCTAATACCCGGGTGGGCAGGCATGTTCAGGATCCCTATTTCACCCCTGAAGAAGGTGAGGCTCAGGCTCCCCTGGAAACTGAATGGTGGAGCCAGGACTCAAACCAGGTCAGTCTGTCTCCAGAACCTAAGTTCTCAGCTCCTATGTTCCATGGCCTCTGTATCTCAGAAACCTCAGGCAAGCATCTTCCTCTCTGGATCTCAGTTTGTCTATGAAATACAGAGGCTCAGTGATGCTAGTGGGTACAAGAGATAAGGCAAACACTTGTGAGCCAAGACAGAGAATAGGAAAATGGCCCCCTGAAGTGAGGTGTGAGGTGCAGAGACCAGTCCCCATACCTCAGGAAAGGAAGGCAGAGTGTCCTCCACCCACTGTCTGGGGGGAGTGAGGTCACCATGAGGCTTTTGCTTAAGGCTCAGAGCAGCAAGTTACAGAGAGGCAAGGCTGACACCTGTCCACCTCCACCAATGTCTTTTCTCCCACCAAACCCAACTGCCCACCCCATCTGCCTTCCCGGCTGGGCCTTTGTTCATACTGCTCCCCCTACTCTTCCTCATCTCCTCTTACTTTCTTCCTCCAGGAGGTCTCTCCTGATCCTGCGGCTCTCCCTCCCGGATAGACTAGAACAGACAGAACAGATAGCTTTAACTAGTTAAATGCCATTTCACCAAGAAGCCCCCATACCAATGGAACAGCATTTTCCTTTAAGATCTGGTCCTCGGCACACGGCTCCCTGTCTTCACAATTTGCTCTGTCTCTACTGGAGAAAGAGCGGTGGCCCTTCTCCATCTGAATCTCTCACAGCAGATGTCAGTGAGGTTGCCTGGAGAGTCTGGAATGCCCCGTTGCCGTGGTAACAGCACACCAAGGTTCAGGATGCTTTATCCCCCATGCGCTGTCCTGGCAGTGCCAAGCCAGGCTGCTGGTGGAATCGTCCTTAATGAGCCAAAAAAAAATCCCATTAATGGACAAGCAACTGTTCCACTGGTGTTGAGGTTCAGCTCTTGCAAACACACTTGTGGGCCACTCAAGTGGCTGTTGGCTGATAAGGAGGCGAGACCCCGGCTCTCTGCACTATGGCTCACTTGGGGTAATATGGTTTTTAACTGGCTCAACCAACAAAGCAGGCCCTCCCCCACTCCAGCCCCCAAATTACCACTTCTCTTGTTTGATGCTGCCAGCCAGGGATCTGCCTGCGTGGACCCTGGCAATTAGCACAGCACTTGCATTTGTTGGGGAATTAAGAGTCACTGATTAGTCTAATTCCACGCCATTTACAGGCAGTGAGTATCAGCCTGCGATTGACTTTTCCCAACAGTGGCCCAGAGGTGGCTAGATCATAGCCTGAGTCTTAAATGGAGGCAAGGGCCTGGTGAGCCAGACTGCGAACCAGGAGGAGAGACAGGACTCACCTCCAGGCCTGGCAAAATGTCAGCCATTGCCTCCCCCAGTTCTGCCTGCCTAAGGGAACCAAAGACCAGAAGAAGGTGTCTCCAAATTGAGGTCACACCTGTCTCCAAGTCAATCCTGACCAGAAAGGGAGCCCATTTCCCTTTGACAGCCTCCCTGCTGACCCCCACTGGGAATGCCCAGCCAAAGGACTAGTGACCCCTAAACTGAGGGTTTCTGAGGCTAGAGGGTCTGAGTTAATTGTAGCTGGATGGGCAGGACCCTGACACTCAGCCTACACTCTGTTGCCATCTCACCACCTAATGGCTGGAACCTTGTATCTGTCCCCCAAGTTGATGTCTGGCTGGATCCTCTTGGAATCTGAATGCCCCACGACAATTACCTTAAGATTCCTGCTCTCAGACCCCTTACCTTCCTGCTGAAGGATCCCCAAACAGGCCCTCCAGGATATGTAGCCTCCAGGATACATTCCCAGGATCACAGAGGTCCCTATACCTTGGATGGTTGATCCTTATCCTGACCTAGCAAGAGCCAACTCCATAGCTAGTATGGTTCCCCTGGGTTTCTACCCTCTCCTGCCAATTTGCTTATATGCAGCAGAGAGGAGGCATGAGTACGTGGAACTCACTGACTATGTGCCCATGGACACTGGGTAACTTCCAGATCCCTTCAAGGAACAGCATAGGCATTGAGGCCTTGCCTGGACAGGCCTTGATGACGGAGCTTCCCCTGATTCCAACGTCCCTAATTTCAAGCTTGCTCAAAAACAGGGGGCTAAAGTAGGTCTTTCTAGTCACTCAAAAACAAAAACAAAAAAGACATTTGACTTTACCTTGATAGATGCCATCAGGGATACAGAATGAACCATCAAGGAATATGTAGTCTAGGTGATCAGAGACTTCCCGACGAAAAAAGACATGTTAAGGGATGGGGAGGAAGGGCCTTCCGAGCAGGAAGAACGATGTGAACACAGGCCTTGCTGGGAAGCTAGATGGAGCTGGTAGAGCTAATGGTGGTAGCTCGGCTTGGTGGAAGAGGCAGTGCACAGACAGTAGAAGGAAATAAATTGGGAATGACAGGTAGGGGGCATATCACTGCAGATAGCTCAGGAAATATAATCCTCAAAATGCCTGACTACAGATTTTGGACTTTATCCAGCAGCCATTGGAAGCCACTGAGACTCTTGAGCAAGGGAGCAGCAGAATCAGAGCTGTGCTTCAGAAGCAAAATCTGGATAATAACTGTCATCATCATTGTCATTGTCGTCACGGTGGATAACACTGAGGGAGCACTTGGGCTGAATGCGGAGGAGGGGCCACAGGAAGACCGGCTTGGAGGCAGAGGCAAGGTCCAGGGGAAAGAGCATGAGCGGAGCCCGCACTGTCTCAGATGCGGTGGGATGCAGAAGACGGACGGTGGGAGAGAAAGCAAGGAGGCAGGACCCAGAGGGCCTGGCATCTGTGAAGCTGCGGGTTCGGAGGGGTGACAGGAGTCAGCCTGAGCCAGAGGACTGGGAGGATGGAGGTCACAGCTAGGTCTAGGATGTGAGACTCTCTGATTCATAAGCCTTGTAGATGGATCTAGAATCCACTCCTAAGGACATGGTCAAAATACCCCTCCTGTCACCCTGACTTCAGGAAAACATTTGGGGAGGAACAAACCATGACAGAAGGGCAGCTCTCTTGGGCAGACTTACTCTCCCACACTCCGCCCTGATCCTACCAACCAAGAACCTGCTGGCTGAAGCGAGAAGGAAAGGGCCCGGAGGGGGTGTCCTCTCCTAGCTTTGACCCTTGCACCTTCTTGTTTGGAGGTCTTTCTGTCACAAGAAGCATCAGACTAGGGCCCCCAGATAGGGAGGGGGCCCTGGTTTTAACCCACCTTGCTTGCTTCTCTGTCTTTAGGGACTACTGCTACCTGTGCCAATGGGGATGAGGGCTCTCAGAGGGATGGCAAGAGCTTCCTCCTCCAAGACTGCTCTCACTCCTCATGACCCACATGGACCCTCTGTTTTGATCAGGAGGGCTTTCCACCCTGCTCCACCCTCCCCCGTGCTCCACAGTCTCTGGCTGTGCTCGCACATGCTCCTTCCACTTCTTCCAGTCAGGAAGGCCCTTATCCATTTCTCCTGGGCCAGTCCAAATCCTTGTCTAGCCTTCAAGTCTTGGCTCCAGTCCTCCTTCCACTAGAAAGTCTACAACGAGCACTCCTTCCCTGAGCTGAGCTACAGCACTTCGAAAAGAAGTTCCAGAGCAGGAAGGGAACTTTGAGATCACTGGCCCAACTCTCTCAACGCGACCCAAGAGGACACTGGGCACTGGAGAAGGGAAGAACTTGCCCAAGGCAGAGGGACTAGGATTAGGTAAATTCCCTGGACAAGCCTCTCAGGAACTTCATGGCTCTGCTTTGTTTTGCCTGTCCATAACACAGATTGGGGTCCATGACATTGGGGGGGGGGGATGCCTCCTGTATCTCTTCTCCTCTGGCACAGATCCCTGGCTTGCGGGTAGCTCAAGAAATACAATCCTCACTAGCCAAAGGCTCAGGAAGGCAACAGGTCCTGAAGAAAATCAAGACACAGGTGAAGAAGGAAGAAACTCCTCCTTCCAGCGATTCTCCACTGTTCTGGGATACAAGCCAAGCCTAGCCTCTAGATTGGGGTGGGATAGAGATGATGCATTCAAAAGGACTATTACACCCAAAAGAGATTTCTGCAACCAATGCCAGGGTCCCAGCCCAGAGCTTCCTGGGAGAGTAGCTTGAGAGGCGGGCAGAAGGGGTCATGCTGAGGCCAGCCTCCGACCTGGGGGCACTAGTGATGATGGTCATACCAGCTATGGGAAGATTTTTCAGTTAAAGTTGAATCTTCAGGTTTTTAGAGTGAAAAGGACTCTTCAAGATTACCCAATCCAATTCCCGAATTTTTCAAAGAGGAAAACTGAGGTCTTGGTAAGGAAAGAGACTTGATCAGGTCCTACCATACCTCAGGGTCACAGCCAGAACACAGCTCCAAACCTCTTCTCAACTGGGTCCCACGTGGGTGTGGAAGGAGAGCACCCGGGGGGGGTAAATGGCCACCAGGACTTCCTACGCTGTTTTTTAAAACATCCAAACTCAATTACTGACTAACAGGCGATTCAGGTTTAAAGAAAAGTGTTAGGTTTGACTAAGGCTCCAAGTGAAGAAGTCACTTGCTTGAGATCATGCAGCTAGAAAAAGGTGGTGCCAAAACTCAAGCGCAGATTGATCTGGTTCCAAAGTCCTTCCTTTTCCCACTGGCTCATGCTACCACCCACACCGCCTCTAGGCTTGGAAGAGAGGAAGAAAGACAGGATAGACAGACACGCTGAGAGTCTGCCAAAGGATTCCATTGGACAGATACTTCCTAGGGGAGCCCCTCTTTTGCCTGAGATCCCGAGCCGGGTGCTGGAGACACGGAGAGGAAATGAGATCCAGAAGCGAAGAGACTAGTAGGAAACTCCCAGGGAGATTCTAAATGAGCAGTGATAAAGGTTGGAGGAGAAGCACACACAGTCCTTGAAATTCTAAGAAAGAATGAGGTTGAGGAACAGAACAAGAAAGGGATGGTGCGAAAGAACTGGCCGGCAGGGTCCTGCCTGAAGATGCGCGTGCCCTCCCCACCCCCTCACCCCCACCCCACCCTGGGCCACAGTCCTATCTTTGTGCTCATGGAGCATAGCGCCATGCCTAGCCCACAGAGGCAGGCACGACAGAGTTGCTGAGTCAGTACACAGATGAATGAAACTCTACCCAAAGGGAATTGAGATGCAGCTCCAGTCCCTGCAGAGAAAGGGCCTGCCCACCCAGTGGGGTCCTGCACCCCCTCCATCTGTAGAAGGGCAGGAGGCAGCTGGGGGGTCCAAAAATGCTGACACAGAGAGGGACAAGAGCTTCCAGCCCCAACCGACTCCTCCATGGCAACGAGCTGACAGAAAACTGCACAGGAGACTGAGAAGCCAGTTTTAAAATAAAGACACAAAACACTCTGAGTCTAACATCACACATGCAAAGCAATAGCTCAGGCTCCCAGGCCCTGAGGAGGGGTAGGCACAATCATGAAAAAAGGTACCTCCTTCCAAGCCGCCCATTCCCCCGCCAAGGGCCCCCTGTGCCTCCCCTCCTCCTGGGTACTCTTCCAAGAGCTGCAAGCACAATCTCTCTTGCTTTGCACTAGATGCCTCAGGCACTGCGTCAGATCTGACAAGCAAGGGGAGAGGCTCCTCCGGGGCTGGAGCTGGCCAGGTCCTCCAGCAAACAGGCTGTGGCAGCCGGCTTCCTGCCGCACCACACCCGTGGTCGCTGCCGCAGGGGGCCAAGGAGGAAGAGCAGGGCAGAGACCCCTCTCCTCCTTCTGTCTCCTGATGGTCCAATCCTGCTTCATCCTTCAGGGCTCAGCTGTATTTGCCTTCATCTCTCCAGGATGACTCAATCGCACACACCTTCCAGTGTAAATCCAAAGCCCTGTTTACATTTCAAATATAAAACTTCTCATTATACTTCTGCTTGCAGAAGTCGACAAGACAGTCTACTTTGCATTATACTTCTGCTTCCTTATTCTGGCCCCCTCCCCCCAGTAGAGAGCCTGGTCTGTGATAAAGCCTCAATAAATGTTTTCTGAGTTGAATCAATAGCACGAGAAAACATTTTAATTTGAGTAGCTGGAGACCAGCCCTCCTTCGGTGTATGGGAGTCCATGCACTGAGACTAACTTGTGCCTCCAAAGCCTTGGGTGCTTTGGGAGCATGACGGCGGTATCACCCCCTCTCTGATGCTGCTGTCCTTCCCGCTGCCCCCCGCCCCCGCCACTGGCTTTCTGTCTACTCAACGTGTGCTCTCCTTTACAGTTCTATAGCCATTACCATATTTGAAAGGATACCCCCAAACAAGCTGGGTTCAATTCTAGCTATATCGCCTCCTGTCTGTGCGAACTTAGGCAAGTCATTTAATCTCTTTGAACCTTGTCTGCAGAATGGGAACAGTCCATTGCTGTACCCATATCCTGCCTACCTCGTAAGATTGGCAGGAGGAGCAGAGATGACAAATTGTGGAGAGGGCTCTAAAAGCTATAAGGTAGGGGCGCCTGGGGGGCTCAGTGGGTTAAGTGTCGACTCTTGGTTTCGGCTCAGGTCATATCTCAGGGTCCTGAGATGGAGCCCCGCAGACTCTGCTCGAAATTCTCTCCCGCTCCCTCTGCCCCCTCTCACACATGCTCTCTTTCTCTCTAAAATAAACAAATAAAACCTTAAATAAAATAAAGTAAAAGCGGTAATGTGGTATCTGTGCAAAGCTAAGGTGGAGTGGAGTGTGGTTTCCGGGATTTTGTGACAGAGGAAGCTGAGGCCTAAATTCAGGGAGTGACTTGTCCACGATCACACAGGGAGGTACTGGCAAAGCAGGGTCCAGGTCTAATTCCTGGTCCGGAGCTTTTTCCCTAATCCTATGCTGCCTTACAAGTCCCATCCAGGCATTCTTTGGCAAAAGCAATTCCGTATTCCATTAAACTGAGAAGCACTTTGGATCACCTGCAGAGTATAAATCTCTGAGATGGAATGGAGTCCAGCTCTCTCCTTCCAGGCAGAATGCCACCTGAAACATTCTAGGCAGGGAGTTAACTCTTACTCGCCCACCAAGCCTTTCCTCGCAGTCTCTCCAGCCCTGCACCAGAAAGACCATCCTGGCACGTCAAACAGTCTTGCCCGGCTCTTCAATCCAACCCCACAAAGAAACACAATGAATGCCACACCGCAGGTACTGGAGAAGCGGATTGGGAACAGCCTGGACAGAACACAGAGGAAAACTGGTATGGCTCTGACTGCAGACTTCAATGGAAAACCACGAAGGCCGCTCCAGCACTTGATTCAGGAAGTAGGGACACCGATTCCCTAGGGTGTGAAGTCAGCAGAAACAGATCTCAGAGAGATAGGAGGGACACACAGGCCTCACTGCCCAGATTCTAACCACTTCCAGGCCCACATGCCAGAGATGTCACCGAGTGAAGCCTCTTCAGACCTCAGCAATGACTCTGAACAGGAGGAAGAAAGAGAGGGAAGGGAATGTCTTTGTTGAGAACCTTAGCCCTTTCATGGTGTAATGATTAACTCTGTGCCACTGTGGCTAGCTTATGGTGACCAGTTGTTTGGTTAAACACCCGTCTAGATGTTGCTGTAAAGGTATTTTTTTTTTTTGAGATGTGATTAACATTTACAATCAATTGTGGTGGGCCTCATCCAATCAGTTGAAGGCCTCAAGAGCTAAGACTGATGTTTGCTGAAGAAGGAATCCTGCCTCAAGGCTGCAATACTATACAACCCTGTCTGAGTTTCCAGCCTTCAGATTCAGGACTGTGACATCAACTCTTACCTAAATCTCCAGCCTGCCGGCTTGCCCCAAAGATTTCAGACTTGGCAGCCTCCACGATCATGTGAGACAATTCTTTAAAATAAAGATAGATAGATGATAGATAGATAGATAGACAGATAGATAGATAGATAGATACATAGAGATCAATCAGTCCTATCAGTTCTGTTTTTCTGGAGAACCCCAACTAATACATGAATACATGTGAGGTTGGGTGTTTTCATCTAGTTTACTTCATGTAATCCTCAAAAAAAGACATGAGAGGTAGGTTTTTCTATTCTGATGTTTGCTTACAGATAAGGAAACTAAGGTCCAGAGAGTCGAATCACTTGGTAAGGGAGACCCCAAAGCCCATGCTTTACCAATTTCATCACAGGGCCTGAGGAAGTAGAATTTCTCTGAAGAATGCCAGGACAAGAATTCCTCACAGATAGTATTGCTGATTCCTGAATTCTCCTTCTCCTTGGGGATGCAGTTGATGCCAACAAGAACTGGGGGTATGAATAGGTTTGCTCATTCAAGCAGGACATGGTCTTTAGGCCCTCCATTCTTCCCTGGGATGTGTATCTGATTTGGGATTTGGGTCTGCATCAGTACTCCAGGGTCTCACTGCTTTTAAAGCTGAGCTCTGAGTGTCAGGGGAAGACACGGATTTTGTTAATCTATGAGTGGTCTTCTTCCTGAAGGCAAATCCAGGCTGGAGACTATTTCCATCTGACTCCTGGTGGGAACACGGGTAGACTGTGTTCTCTGCCCTAAAGGGGTTGTGTTCCCTGGGGTGGGGACGGAGCAAGCTCCCTTTGCTCTAACCCCTCGGGCTGCCCCTTCCCCACCCCAGGCCGCTCACCACTGTCTCCGGGGAAGCCAGAGACTTCTTCCCCCGAACAATGTTAGCCCAAGGATGGATGAACCTCTTCCTCAGCTCCCACTAGTGTAGCAGAGGCAGGGCAGGATCTGCGGGTGGAAGTTTACTAAATGGGAGGGGCACTGAAAAGAAAGAATCCCAGCAATCCAAGAAAACATCTACAGGCAGGCAGGGCTGCCAAGATGAGGTTTCTGACTCTTTGCTATCGCCTCTCTCCCTCCAAGGGGAGAGACATACACCGGCAGCAGCCTTTGCTTCCTGTCATTTGAACCTCCCGCAGTTCCCACTTGGTCACTGTCTTGCTTACTGTCAGTGCTTGCTGACATGTTAAGGCACACAGAAGACATGATCATGTCTGACACACTGGCTGAAGGGAGAGGTCACTGTGTGGTCCCAAGACTGGCTCCTGCCAGACGGGGGTCATGGTCCTCACGTCCCGGTTGGGGAATCTGTCCTTGTGCCTTGCTGCCCTTGTGACCCAAGTCAGGAGATCCAGAATCGACTCTGCCTTCTGCTTAGGCCAATGCTTTCATTTCTGGGCTCCGCTCTGGGTCCTACTTCCTCCTCCGATAATGGCCTAGAATGTGGTGACAAGCATATGACATCACCTCTCAGATGAAATCTCAAATAGAGAAGTGGCCTTACCCATTATAGACCAAAGGGTCCTCCTTCGAGGACCAGGAAAAGTACCACTTTCCCTCAGGAAGCCTGCCAGGACAGGTGCATTGTTTTCTGTATCTATCGAAAGACCAGGGATCCCTCCCCTCCTCTGTGGCTGGTGGTACTGTGCACCCCTTCCTCCCCCCATAAAAGAGTCACATGCATGTTTACAGTAGCCACTAGAGCTTACGGTCACCATCAGCTGGCTCTCCAGGGAGAGGCAAAAGCTAGTGGTAATAACAATAATAACTAGCATTTCCCGAGCATGTACAATGGACTAAGTACTACTCTGAACACCTCACATGCATTAACTCACTAATCAATCTTCACCACAACTCTGAGACTTAGGTCCTTCCTTTATACCCATTGTATAGACAAGAAAACCAAGGTGCAGAGAGAGTCAATGACTTGCCCAATATTATATAACTAGAAAGTGGCAGAGCTGGGATTCAAACCCAGGTAGTCTGGCTCGATAGCCTTTAATCCAAACAACTCTGCCAGGTTAGTTCTATTAATCCTGTCTCAAAGATTGAGGAAATTGAGGTTTGAGCACTGGACTAAGATCTCACAGCCAGTAAGAGGCAAATCGAGTATTCAACCCAGAGGTCGCATCCCTTCTCAAACTCTCTCTGGTGAGGATTGTGTTGCAACCACCCCAGGCTGAATTCAGGGAGGCCAGCTGACTTCATTCATCCCCAGGGTTGAAAGGCCACAGAACCAGGAATGGATGTCCACTGCTATCAGGAGGGTTCTTCCAGCAGCTGACTTTGAATGAGTGAGGTTTCCAAGGTACTTTATATATAAAGATTATATATACACATACAATATATATAATTCTCTCCTTCCCTTAGATGGAAAGAAGGCCTTATTCCCGCACACACACTTTCCGGTTACTGTATCTAAACACTATATGGTTACAGCTTCCTGGGCGTCCACTCTACCCAGGTGTTGCTCTAGAAGTGGTCTCACAGATGAGCCTACTTGTGCTGGAGACTGAGTGAGACACAGGAAGCAGAGTCTCCCAGTGGAAGGGCAAAGGCTTAGAGGGACCCGGAGCTACCAACCACTTCCTGTAGGGATTTAGGCCAAGTTTCTTAATCTTTAAGAGTTTCAACTTCCTTACCTATAAAACAAACAAAAAGAAAGCAGACAAAGAAATTCTTCCTTTCAGGGTGGTTATGAGAAAAAAAAGAAGTATGAAATTTTACAGCAGAGAAAGAAAAATGTTTATTAAGCACCTAAGATGCACCACACTCTATATGGATGTATCTCGATTATACTTCACAAAAATCCCATGAGACAGCTATCTCCCCTTCATCATTAAGGAAATTGAAGCTCAGAGAGGTTAATGCTTGTTCACTGTCACATAACTAGTTAGTGGCACGGCTGAGTCGTGAACCTCAACCCTCTGGCTTAAGCCTGGAAGCTTCACCACCACACCAACTGCCTCTCTACGAAGGCCCAACAGGCTCCCCAATTCGAATTCATTGCAAGGGGGCACATCAGCCTTTCCCCGTCAGCTTGGCCCTCTCCTACAGGACTGAGGTGGCACAAACCTCCCATCCCCAGTCTTGGTTTCTGTGAGGTTTCCATAAAATGTAGGAATGGAAATTCCATACTTGTACTTGAATGATCAAAAGGAAGAGCCCTTTTGCCTCTTCTCTCAGGTTTCTGGTGGGATTCTTCCCTAGGCTTTCAGATCCCATGGGAAGGAGGAGAGGCCATGGTGGTAAGATCGCAGGGGTTTGATTCTGAGCAACAGAGGCTATTCCTTTGCAGAGCCTTGAGCACCCATGCCTGGGAGGTGGCAGCTGCTGGTGTCTGCGAGATGGGTACAGAGATGGGCCTTGGCATCACCAGGCCCAGGGGGTGACTCAGCACCAGCTGGCTCTGGCCCTCTGCCCCTGCAGGACAAACTGCAGAAATTCACGGGTCCTCAGAGCGGCTCTGACGGGGCTGTGTGGCCTGGCTCTGTGGAGTCCTAGCAGCTCGTGTGGTTCTACCTTATGCCCATAGCTCCCGGTCACCCAGCCCTATGGGGTCTGCCTAAAAAGATCGAGAAGAGGTTTCCTCTTCTCCATCCTCATTTTTGCTGTCCTAATTTAGGCCCTCATCATCACTTACCTACCACAATAATATTAACTGACATGCGCTTGAAATGCATTTTTTTCTTCTTCTTTCTTTAAACAATTGCACTAAAACATACCTAACATACAGTTTTGCCCTTTTAACCATGTGTCAGTGCACACAGCTCAGTGGGCTGAGGTACACTCACACTGTGCAACCGACACCACATCTCTGCATCTTCCCGCAAGGACTCTGTACTCATGGAATAATTACTTCCCATTTCTCCCCCTCCTCAGCACCTGCCACCCACCATCCTACTTTCTGTCTCTCTGAGTGTGACTGCTCTCAGAACCTGCTATGGGTGGGGTCACACAGCATTTGCCCTTTGTGACTGGCTTATGTCACTGAGCACGAAGCCCTCGAGGTACACCCATGTTGCAGTGTGCGTCAGAACGGCCCTCCTTTCTAAGACTGAGTGTCCCATGAAGTGCATTTGCTTATTTAATCCTCCCAAGAGTCCTCTGAGGTAGATACATTATTATGTCCACTGTACAGAAAGGAGATGGAGGGAGAGAGAGACGAAGTGCTTGGATCACTCAGCTGACAGGGAGCAGAGCTGAAATTGAGGCCCAGGCACTCCAAAACCTTGTGCTTCCCTCTGCAGTGAGCCCCGCGCCTTCTCCCCAACATCCCCCCTACTCACAGGCCTCCTGAGCTCCACTCCCCATCAGGGCACCGATCTTTCTAAAAGGCCAATCTAATATTTTCACTGCTCTCCTTCAAACCCTTCCTGGGTTCCCCTGTCTATGGTGATCTTAAACCCACTAGCACAGCCTTCAGGCCCGGCCCTGACTCAACTCCCACCTCCTTTTCTGGCCTTTCCCCTCCACTCCCCCAAACCTTAGTCCTCAGCACCCAGACTCTGTGCCTTTTCACCTGCTGTTCTCTCTACCTGCAATGCCCACTCCCCAAATGAGGCAAACACCGACTCATCTTTGAAGGCCGAGCCTAAGTGTCCCCTCCTCCTCCCTGGATCTCCCCAGGCAGCTTGTCTAGCTTTCTTCTGTGCTCCTGTCGAACCCAAACATCGCTCTGTAGGAGAACTGCTTGCGCGCAATTGGATGGGCCAGTTTAGAGCCCCGCGTTCCACGCTTCGGCCGCGCTGGCCAACATATTCGAGGATGAAGACTTCTTTTCAGTATCAGAGAACCTCAGGACCTTTCCAGACACACTGATCAAAGCAACATGTAATAGTAAGAAGTCACTATGAATTCAGTAAAGCTTTTAAATGTAACTGTATCTGAGTCAATATGACACTACCTCTATATATTTGAAAACAATGCTGCTTATTGGTGTATGTAGCGATTTGGGGACCTTGTTCTATACTCTGGATTCAAAGTGCCAGGACTTACATCTTGTGAGCCACTGCTCTGGCCCAGAAAGTGAGCTTTTTGATGCAATGGAAGTAACACTGATGCCCTCTATTACATTCTGGGCTGTGCCAGTCACTTCTCATTTTTATTTCCTTTAAATCTCAAAAAAATCCATATTTTTTCCAGACAAGAAAACAGAGGCTTGGAAAGGTAAAGTTTAACTGGTCTGAAGTCACACGGTGAAAGAGAGGCAGCGTGGGATTTGACACTCCATGTTTTTCTCCTTTGCCAAGTTGCCTCCAGGGTAAGGGCCACAAGGTATCCATCTCTGAGTTCCCAGGGCCTCCCTCAGAGCAGTGCTCAGGAAATGTGGCCCCACGGCTGACACAAACCAGAGAGCCCTTCCCCCACACATTCTCAGCCCACCTCCACCCCCCCCCGCTCCCCACCCCCCGGCTTGTACCAGAGTCTCCGGTCTGGTTTCCCCAGCTGCAGGCGAGCACAGAGAGGGCACGGTGCAAAACTCAGAGATGGCAAAGCATGGCCCACTTCTCCTCTAGGTGCTATTTCCCTCATTTAGTAGGTACCCCTGCCCCAAGCCTGGCTCGAGGCACCCCCTCTTCATTAGCAGCCCTCAGCCCCTGCTCCTGTCCCTCCCCCAAACTTCCTGTCCATCTCCACCGAAGCCTGCTCTCAGCTAATAGTGGTCTCCGACTAGTTCCCACCAGACCTCAGTGCTGGTAGAGCCAGGTGTGGGCTTCCCATGGCCACTTGTGTTTTAAACCAAAGGACAGGTCCCTCACAATCTAGCTGGTCAGGAGCCGCAGGAGGAAAAGGATGGGTTTCAAAGTCAGACATCTCCTGGTATCCATCCCTGATTTTGCTCCTTCCTTTTTGAATGCCCTCGGGTAAAGAACTTAATTTCTCTGAACCTTAATATCCTCAGGTGGAAAATGGGAATACAACCAATCTCACTGGGTGAATATCTAAAGGCTATATAATCTTGCACTGTGTGGTGGGTTAGTGGCCCTCCAAAAGATATGGCCACATCTTAACCCCCCAGAACCCGTGAATGTGTCCTTATTTGGAAAAAGGGTCTTTATAGATGTGATTAAGTTAAGGACCTTGAGACAAGAAAATTGTCCTGGATTATCCGTGTGGACCCTAAGCACCATCACAAATGTCCTTTTAAGAGAAAAGCAGCAGAGGGTGAGGGGATAGGGTAGCTGGGTGATGGATATTAAGGGGGGCACGTGTTGTGACGAGCACTGGATGTTATATGCAACTAATGAATCGTTGAACACTACATCAAAAACTAATGAGGTACTATATGTTGGCTAACTGAACATAATACAAAAATTTTTAAAAATAAAATAAAATAAATAAACATACACACACAAAGAGAGAGGGAGAGAGAAAGGCAGAGGGACTTCTGACACACAGAGAAAACTGGAGGAGGCAATGTGACCTTGGAGACAAAGACTGGGGTGATGTGGCCACAAGTCAAGGAATGTCAGCAAAGGGCACCTGGGTGGCTCAGTCGGTTAAGCGCCTGCCTTCGGCTCGGGTCATGATCCCAGGGTCCTGGGATCGAGTGCCGCATCGGGCTCCCTGCTCGGCGGGGAGACCGCTTCTGCCTCTGCCTGCCGCTCCCCTTGCTTGTGCTTGCTCTCTCTCCCTCTTTCTCTCTGACAAATAAATAAAATCTTAAAACAAAAAAGAGAAGAAAGAATGCCAGCAGCCATCGGAAGCTGGAAGAAGCAAAGGACACGATCTCCCCTAGTCTTTGCAGATGTAACTGTGTGACTACGTTAAGGACCTTGAGATGAGATCATCTGGGATTATCCAGGTGGGCCCTAAATCCAATGACAAATGTCCTTATAAGAGTCAGACCGGAGACACAGACACACTAAGGAGAACGCAATGTGAAGACGAAGCAGAGAATGGAGTTCTGCGGCCACAAGCCAAAGAATGCCTAGAGCCACCAGAAGACAGAAAAGGCAAGGATGGATGCTCTCCTGGAGCCTCTGGAGGGAGCATGGCCCTGCCGACACCTTGTTTTCAGACAGAACTGTGCCCCTCGGATTGTGGTACTTTATTACTGCAGTCCTGGGAAACGAACACAGCCTATCTCCCTAACTTATCACATATCACCCCTTATCTCCTGCTTTATGTTGGGAGCCCTACAGACCACGTGTACAAGAATGCAGGCTTCTGGGGGTGTGCAACTTTGTCTGATGAGGGTCACTACTGTAACCCTAATGATTAGCATGGTGTCAGGTACATGGTAAAGGCTCAATCCATTTGTTTGAATAAATGAATGAACTGTAGTTCTCAGAGGGCAGGCGCCGTATGTGATTTACTTCTACATCCTCAGCACCCTAAACATAGTACCATGCTCTATACATGCGGAACTACCTCCTCCCTTCATATATTTTAGCACTGAAGGAGCGACTCTCTGAAAAAGGGGCAAATCTTACCATGCTGGTACCCAGACATAAGCCTACAGCCTTCAAAGAGTCCTTCAGTCCTTTCTAGACCTTGTTTCCAAGTTCCTTCTAAACAGAAGCCTTGGAGAGAACCCATGACTGCAGAATCCTGGGGATGATATTGTTTAATTAAACGGAGACTCAAGTCACCAGCCTCTGGCTCAAGCTGAGCCTCTGGGACCTGAGCAGGCAACATTTCATCATTAGGAGGAAAGGAGATGACAAACTCTTTCCTGAAAGAACCCAGCAGGCAGTCAGAATTACTGGATGTGGATAAATAAAACCATTATTTCCAAATACATATCCCAGGCAGCACTAAATGCATTCTCCGTATCACAGGCAATACTAAATTTAGAACTGGCAGTTTGAATCATATGCCGATTCCTGAAGAGAAACACCAAATTCAGGGGGGAAAAAATCAAGTGAGATATGAAAATAAAAATGCACTCTTAGTCCCTCAGAGCAAGCTGTCAAGACAGGTGAGGGAGAAGTTTCCTACACAGAAGTCTGGCTAGAAAGGCACTGGATTGGGGGGGGCGCGGGGGGGCGCCGCGCTGGGTGCCACAGGGGCCGGAACCTCTGGGGAAGCCTCTGGAGCGCCTCTCTGCGCGGAACTGCAGGGGCAGGAGGGCAATCCGCACGCTGAGCAATAACGTGGGCACACTGTTTCCGAAGCACTACCACACACCGTCGCACTGAAGCCTTCTCTCAATCCTGCAGTGAGGTGCCGTCACCCCCATTCTGCAGCTGAACTGAGCCCAGAGGGGTGAGGGGACTCGCCCAACTCATACAGGCAGGGAGCGGGAGAACAGGGACTTATTTTAATCAAGTTCTAATTTTGGAATAGTCTTAGATTTACAGAGAAGTTGAAAAGACAATACAGCTCCCAAATGCCTCTCCCCGAATAGGGGGGCCTTCTTACTAACATCTTACGTGACAGTGTGGCATCTCTGTCCTAACAAAGAGACCACTATTACTCACTAAATGCTACACTCTGTTTAGATTCCCGGAGTTTCCCCCTACTGCCCTGCTCCAGAACGCCATCTGGGACACCATGGAAGGCTTAGCTGCCATGTCTCCTTAGGCTCCTCGGGTCCGTTACAGTCCTTCCGACTTTCCCTGTGCTTGCTACCCTTGACTGTTTGAGAAGTACTAACCAGGTATTTTGTAGGATGCTCCTCAGGTTGTTTTTTCCTGACCTTTTACTCATGGTTAGGCTGGGGTTCACAGACGTGAAGTGCCCTCCTCATTGCGTCATATCCAAGGTACATAACATCAACACAATTTATCACTGATGCTGTTAACCCTGATCATCTGGCCTCAGTAACGTTCGCTGGGTTTCTTCACTGTAAAGTTCTGCTTCCTTTCACCAGCCGTCCCCTGTCTACTCTTTGGAAGCAAGTTACTGAGCAGAGCCCACACTCAGGGAATGGGAAGTTAAGTTACAGCTCCTTGACAGGGGAGTATCTACATAAATTATGTGGAATTGTTCTGTATGGGAGAGCAGGGATTAAAATCTGGTCTATGTGACATACCACCTAAAATATGCCCCCCCTCCATTTTTCTCTCATTGCATCCTGTTTTTTTTTCCTTGACAGGATTTCTCACAATTTGCAACTACATATTTATCAATGTTTCATGTATTTATCAATTTGCTGCCTAACATCTGCTACTCCCTGTGTCCCCAGGTTAGCAGGCATCATGAGGTCAGGGACAGTTTTGCTCATTGCTATGTCGCCAGGGTCAAGCAGAATGCCTGACACTTAGTAGACGCCCAATAAATGCTTGCAAAATCCTGGTAGTATGGCAACAAGATGATGCCATCCCTGCCCTTGGGGCAGGCACACATGAAAAACTTATTACACAAACTTCCAAACATACACAGAAGTAGAGACAATATCCTACATAATTCTTAACTGCAAGCAGCTCATGATGAATATTAAAATATACACATAGGTAAAGTGCACAGGAATATAGGATAGGGAACATTCTATGCATCACCTCAGGTATTTCCAGGAGGAAACATTTGGGTGGGCCTGGAAGGATGGATAAGATATTAGGGTGTCAAAGGGCAGAGGGCATAGTTCAGGTAGAGGGAACTGGAAGGCAGGTGATGGGTGCAGGCACATTCAGGGAATGGGGCTAGGGACAAGGTGTCGGTGAATGGGGAAGAAAAGGTTGGGAAGGCGGCTGAGAGCAAACTGAGCTGCTCCCTCCTGCCAAGTAGGGGCACAGGCTACCCTGCGGACGACAAGAGGCAAGAGGACGACAAGGCTACCCATCTCCTCTTGTATCTTGCTCAGGGTACCAGTGGCGGCTCACAGGCTCTGAGAAGTGGGACTGTTTCTGTGACTGAGAAGCTCATTTCCAGATTGCTCATTCCCCAAAGCACTCATGCTTCTTGAGGCAGAAACTACTCGTTATCTACTCAAGATCCATTCTCCCCAGATTTCATCCAGGGAAGCCATGTGTCCAGTTAAAAGACTAATTTCCCAGTCTTCATTATGATTAGGTGTGGCTATGTAACTAGGTTCTGGCCAATAAGTCGTAGGTGGACACTGCTGGGTACCACCTCAGGGAAAATGCCTTAATAGGGCTACTTTTTGTCCTCTTTCCGTCTACCTGCCTCCTGCCTGAATATGGATGTGACAGCTAGAACTCTAGCAGCTATATTAGACCACGAGAAAACCTTGAAGAAGAAAGCCTGCACTAAGGAAAGTGAAATAGAGAGAGAGAGCTATTCATACAGCTATTACACCAGCCCTGGGCTGAATATCACCCAGACTTCTCATATATGAGTACATCAGTCTCTTCAGGCTGCCATGACAAATACCACAGACTGGGTGGCTTAAAGAACAGAAATTTATTCTCTCACATTTCTGGAAGCTAGAAATCTAAAATCAATGTGCTGTTAGGGCTGGTTCTGATGAACCCTCTCTTCCTGGCTTACAGATGGCCTTCCCATTGTGCCCACATGAAGGGAGAGTGATCTCTAGTGTCTCTTCCTCTTCCGGAAGCAGCATGGTTTCAGTTTCCTTTTCTAGAGCAGAGAGCTTGTTAAGACTGTGAGTGATCACTTCAAAATGGTGCAGAGACTGGGGACTGGTAAATCCAGAAAGCTCTGAAGCTTGGACATTAGGTGCAGGACTTTATGAAGAAATATTAAGAAGACAGGAGTCCAGAGAAAGGCCAGGGTAGGTGGAAAGATGAAATATCGAGAATGAAGTCAATATGACTCACC
The DNA here is from genome assembly GCF_054177405.1 of Leptonychotes weddellii. Classification (NCBI taxonomy): domain Eukaryota; kingdom Metazoa; phylum Chordata; class Mammalia; order Carnivora; family Phocidae; genus Leptonychotes; species Leptonychotes weddellii. The sequence goes on along the minus strand of NC_138379.1, from coordinate 35,215,266 downwards.
CAGGAGTTCCTTTCTTGGTACATCACAACAGGTGGCATCTTATGAGGGAAAGAGTATGGCTTTGAATCCCGACTTTGCTACTCACTACCTATAAGCTCGGTAATTTGGGGGATGTTAACAGCCCAGAGCCTTAGCTGCCTCATGGAAAGTGAAGATGATATCTATCTACTGTGGGGATTAAATACCAAAACATTATACAGAATACCTCTGCCAGAGTGCAGTAACAGTAACAACGGCCTACATACACAGGTCTTATCTTTGCCCGGCACTGTATTATACACATGACATGAGTTCTTTCATTTAATCTTCACCAGCAGGTAGATGCTATTGAAGAATTTAAAAACTGTTGGTTTCTCCCCAAAGCGATGCCAAGCCACATCCTTGGGCATTTTTAGAAGAAATGTACCAGTCCTTGGAAGGCTCTTCGCAGATCCATCCCATGCAAAGCAGCTGTATTGACAGCTATTTTGTAACCATTTGCAATCCCCAAAGTTTGCTGCAAATGGCACAGACCTTTAACTCCCAGGCTCCCCAGCGGGAGTTTGGAGAACTCAAAGAAAACCCTACCAAGAGCCCCTTTCTAGCCCCCATTTAATGGGAAGAAAGACAGTGAAGAACTTGGAGCATGCTATTGAAAAAGAGAGTGACCAGGCTGGGCAAAGGAGGGAGTGGGGAGTCACTGTTCAATGGGTAGAGTTTCAGTATGGGAAGATGACAAAGTTCCAGAGCTGGATGGTGCACAACAATGTCAATGTACTTAATGCCACTGGATTATACATTGAAAATGATTAAAATGGCAAGTTTTGTTTTGTGTATTTTACCACAATAAAAGTTGTAATAGTAATAGTAATAATAATAATAATAATAAATAGAGTAACCATGGTAGTGAGTGGTCTAAAACCCACATAGGATAGAAAACACATGAAAGAACTCAGGTATTCTTTAGGCATAAGTTTGGAAACCTCTGGTTTTCAGAATCATGATATTACCCACTCGTTATCAAGCACACCATATATGTAGGCCCTCTATCCACATTATCTTTATTCTCTAGTAGGGCTCTTCAAGGCATTTCTTGCTTAGAGAGATCAGGTGACCAGCCCAGGATCATACAACTAGAAAGCAGCACAGAGATGGGATATGAAACAAATCAGTTCAAAACACCATGTCCTTCTATACCATGCTGCCTCTCACTCAAATATTGAGTAGATACCTGGATTTTAAAATGCTGATGATTTCTTTTAATCTTGTTGTTCCGAATCAGGGTGTGGGGTATAGGAAGGCCAGATGTCCATCTTCTTGAAGGCTCCACCCAACCTTACTGCATAGGTGCCCTGCTCTCCAGGGGTAACATTCATTCTAGTAAGAGGAACCTGGAAGACCTTTGAGATTAGAAGCAGCAGAAATACCAGGCTGACACTACCAAGGGGACTGCATCAGGACCCATGGACCACAGCTAGTTCCCCTGGCTGCAGGGGAGGCCATCGGCCAACAGAGAACACAAAGCAATCTCCAGATATAGCAAGAGCTACTGAAAGCATTTCCCTCCAGCTTCCCCAAGTGTAGTCACCACATCCCAGAAGAGAAATTTGGGAGAGGAAGAGGAAGGAAGAAGATGAAGCAGAGGAAGGAGTAGAGACAAGTGAGAGGTTCTGAAGGTGACGGCTTCTGTTCACATCCCAGCCCACTGTTCTGTTGGTAAAAGTAAACTTGTAATCACTCTAAAGCCAGCACATAATCTCATGACTGCCTTGGGTGTCCTCACAAGTCCCCAGGCATCACCGTCTGTTTTTCAGTGCCCTCCCTCCTGCCACTGAATCTTGCCCTCTACAGACAAATGGGTTTGGGAAATGGTCCTCAGGTCTAAGTCAGTATCACAGGCACCCATAATAACAAAGGTATTATGGCAGAGTCAAGGGATGAGGGACAGGGAAATGGGTTTTCCATAATCCTGGCTGTTGATCAGAGACTCCTAGACACTGACCCTGTTTCTTCCCTACTGGCCAAAACGTAGACTTGCTGACCCCGAGTTTGCTTCCAAAAGCAGGAGAACTCTTTGTAAGAGAGGTGTTTGTAAACATTCTCTTAAAAGAAAACAGAGAGGGGCGCCTGGGTGGCTCAGTCGTTAAGCGTCTGCCTTCGGCTTGAATCATGATCCCAGGGTCCTGGGACCGAGCCCCCGCGTCGGGCTCCCTGCTCAGCGGGGAGCCTGCTTCTCCCTCTCCCACTCCCCCTGCTTGTGTTCCCTCTCTCGCTGTGTCTCTCTCTGTCAAATAAATAAATAAAATCTTAAAAAAAACCACAAAAAACAGAGTAATTATTAAGCTCTTCAGGAACGATAAGCCAGGCCAAGATCTGTGCTACAGCAAGAAGTGGCTTTTTCTTGGATGAGGTGGGGCCTACTCTGCATGGACAGCATCACCAGAAGCTGCATGCTCCATTATGGAGCCAGGGGCCAGCGAAGGCAAGGTTGAGATACTCCGCATCTATCCTGTCCTGCCCGGCCTCCTTACTTTCAGGACGTACCTGTATCCTTGGGTTATTAAATCAGGAACTCAATATAATCTTGTAAATGGTGTGTGTGTGTGTGTGTGTGTGTGTGTGTGTGTTCATTTCCACCAATACAGAGACTCTCACTGCCTGTCTCCCATTCTCTTTCCAGAATCTCCTCATGTAGCGATCTGTGGTACTCATCTGAAATCGGAACCCAGTCATATGAGCTACACGGCTGCCCTGCATCGGCAGCAGGAACCACTCGCCAAGAAGGACCTCTGGAATCCTGAGCGGAGCTGCGGCTGACCAGCCCTGCCACATGGATGGAGCGGGAGTCGGCTGGGCTCCACTCCACGACAGCTCTTGGCTGTCGCCGGCTCACTGATTGTGGAGGATCCGGCACTTATTTTAGGCCCTTATAAATAATACATTTTGTCATCTTGATTCTTCAAGGCCCTCTTTTAAGCTATTTTTTCCTCTTTGGGAAAACCTCTTTTACTCTCTGAGACAGAGTTGTTCATAAATCAAGAGGAGTCCCAAGTGACCGAAGCCTGAATTCCTGACTTTGGAAAGAGTGGGAAGCCACCAAACCTCACTAGTCAAGGAAGAAGCTGGCCTCACACAGGAAGAGTATCTTCAAGGATGAAAACAAATGCTCACATCTCTGAGGCCTTGACCTCTGCCCCAGGAAGTCCTAGTATCAGACCTTTAAATATCACCTCCAACTTCTGCCTTGCTAAGAGTCCCTACAGGTTAGGTACACTAAGGAAAATGTGAAGAGTTCTTACCATCTGTAAAATGGAGACAAGGCTACCTGTCATGCAGACTTGTTCAAGTGCCTGGCATAAAGTCAAAGCTCAGTATGTGAGCTCCCCTTGGACTCTCTCTGTCCCCTGCAGCTCTCAAGAAGATACATTTGTACCTTGAAAAAGTGTCATTGTCCCCCCTTCACTGACTAGTAACCACTGAAGAAGTGCTCTTTAATTAATATGGCACAAAGAAGCTCATCTGTACAGTAGACAGAGCACTAACCTTGGAATTGGATAGACCAGGGCTTGAATCCTGGCTCTGCTACTTGTTATGTGATCTTGGTTAAGTTCCTCAGTCTCTCCAGACTTTAGTGTCTTAATCACTGGGGATAAATCACTAAGTTCAGAGTCCCTTTTAAACTTTAATGGGCAGATGAATTGCCAGGGAACCTTATTAAAATACAGATTCTGATCCAGCAGATCTCAGCTAGGGCCTGAGGTTCCGCATTTCTAATTAGTGCTGGCCAAGGCCAAGGCTGATGGTTTGTGGATCACTGAACAGAAAGGATATACATGGTCAGGGCACTTGGCAATGTCAGTTTAAGTTCTGATTCCTTATCCAGTGTTGTTCTACCTTAAAATGCACAGAAGGTCATTCTACAACTCAACTTAGACTATGTATTAATCTTTGATTCTTTATAGGTAAGCCAAATACTGATTATTTATCTAGTAAAATAACAAGGGTTGGGGAAAACCACTTGTCACCAATCCTCTTTCCCCCCGAACCAAAAAAATAACCAACAAAGCACAATACATCAGCTGGCTGATGTAAAAGGCAAATTTACAAACACACCTCCAATAGAACTTAAAATCACTTCAGATGAAAACTTCTCGGGGTAACAATGTAAACGGCACCCCTCCACACACAAAAAGGCCTTGTTTTAAACCCCAGTGTTTATGACTAAACCAAAGCTTTGACTTACACTGAAGGCAGGTTTTGGGAGGATGAAGGAGGAAGCAGTCAAGACCATTAAGTCCCTGAGATTGGTTTGATGGGAGAGGTGGGCAGGAAATTGATGAGAGAATTTGATGGAATGGAAGAAGGAAGCCAGTGGAAAGGACTGTGAAAGAGGCTTTCCTTCTTGGAACAATCACACTTGTGTTCAAGACACAGCTCCAGGGTCACCTCCTTGGTGATACTTCCTTGGTGACACCTTCCCTGACAGCTGGTTCCTGCTCTTGTTGCCAAAGTACTAATGACCACCTCTCTACCCCACCCACCCCACCCCCGGAGCTGGTCTTGAACTGTATAATTGAATGCTCATTTCCATGTTGATCTCCAACCCTTTGAGGCCAGGGACCAGTTCTTATTTATCCCCATATTCTCAGCCTGGCACAGTGCCCGGACACGTATTAGACATGTATTAGGCACCCAGTGAATGATGCTGATTTGAATGCATGAGGTGGAGGATATTAAAGAGAAAGCTTAATGACCTTGCTTAAGGTCTTGCTTCAAGGTTTATCTTTCCTGGAAGTATTCGTTCGTATGTTCATTCTCCTGGTAAACATATGCTTCAAGAGTGAGCACTCAGACCTTTTACCAGTTTTCAGTGTATTTTTATTTGAGAAATGTCTCAAACTTTCTTGAGCCCAAGATTGTCAGCTTAGTAATATATACAATAATTTTATATACAGTAATTTTTACAGTAATATATATACACACATATTAGTTTTATATACATATACATATATTTACGTATGCATATATATGTATATGTAAAGCTTTTAGCATTTTTCCAAAGTGCTTTTCTATTTTCATAGTAACTGAATACATAATTTCCCCATTTTCAAACAAGGAAACTGAAGCCCAGAAAAAAATTAAGTGATCTAAGGAAGAGTCTCAAACTTTAGGTTCATAAGAATCACTTGGGGCACTTGTCAAAAACAGAGCCCTGGTCTCCTGCCCCCAGAGATTCTGATTCAGTAGGCGTAAGATAGAGCCCAGGAATCTACATTTTAATACTCCCCAGGTTCTGGGGCAGAGGGTCTACAGACCTGGGACCAGGCCCCCCAGATGACTAGAGCTCACCCCAGTGCCTTCCTCAGGCCAGGTACCTGGCATATTCTAGAGCTCAGTCTCTGTTGAAGGTTGTTTCAGGGCTTTGGTTCCAAACCTAGAGTCATGGGATAGGACACAAGTCATACAAGATGGCACCTTCACAGGGCCTGGCAGGAAACCTAAAACCAGAGACACTCAGATGATGATGTCAGTTCTCACATCCCACATGTAAAACCATGAAGCCCTGAGTGGTAGCTGGGAAATGCATCACATTCCTGAAGATGTAAGACCTAGAAGTCCAGGTTCTGGAAAAGAACCAGACCCTCTAGGCAACAGGGACAAAAAAAAAAGAAAGGAAAAAGAAAAAGAAAAGAAAAGAAAATTACAAAAAGGCTCAACTTAGGAAATACTGAATTTGTTGGATATATTTATTTTGGATTTGTACCCCTTTTTTCTCACTTCAAGGTAGCTTACCAAAAGGAACCCAATGGTACAATCCAGTAAAGAACAGCAACCAAAGAAGAACAAGCAGGTGTCTCCCTCTTGTTTGCCTTCCACATGCACACCCTGCTGACTGGACCTCTGCCTTGTCTCTCCCATCAGCCCCTTCTCATCACCCACTGCCATGGCCCTGATTATAGACCTCAGGTGTTACTTTCTTCTGAACTTTATATAAAAGCCTCCCCAGGCTCTCCCTGTCGCCCTTCCTTTTCTCTCAATCTGCCTCCACCAGAAAGACTCATGAATCTCCCGAACACAGATCTCATCTTGGAGTAGAAAAGACCGCTGTATCTGAATTTATAAGATCTGGTTTTGGCCCTATGTCCAGCTCCATCGTTAACTAGCTCCCTGACCTTGGGTTACTAACTTCCCTTTCTGGGATTCAGTCTTTACGTGTGAGGCAGAGGGCTGCACTGGCTCATCTCCAAAGCCCTTTTCAATCTTAGGATTGTATGCATATTCCTGCTTAAAAACTATTAGCAACATCTTAGTGCCTGTAGAAGTATATACACAACTGCCTCACCCTGGAACATTTAAGGAAGCCCTCTGTGATCTGAATGTTTGTGTCCCCCCAGAACTCATATGTTGAAACTCTAAACCCCAGTGTGATGGTGTTTGCAGGGGGGCTTGTGGGAGGTGACTAGGTCATGAGAGTGGAGCCCTTGTGCTGGGGTTAGTGCCCTTATAAGAAGAGACACAAAAGAAAGCTTGCTTCCTCTCTCTGTGTTCTCCACCATGTGAGGACACAGCAGGAAGATGGCCATCTGTGAACCAGAAGGAGGGCTCCCACCAAGAACCTGACCATGCTGGCACCCTGATCCTGAACTTCAAGTCTCCAGAACCATGAGAAATAAAGGTTTGTTTAAGCCACCCAGTCTGTAGTATCTTGTTATAGCAGCCTGAACTGACTCAGACAGGCCCCAGCTTCTTTTAAAGCATTATTCCCCTTTATGCTCCCTTTGTTAGAGTCAAAGTGAAGTATTCCCGTTTCTTAAACATGCCTGGAGTTTTCTGCTTCCTCAACGCTTTTGTCATTATTTTGGAAAACCTACCACACCGATTTCAATGTGGACAATCCCTACATTTTTCAAGGTCCAAATACATGGATCTCTTTTAGGTTTTCCCTCCATGCCCCAGCCTAAAAGCAAACAAACTCTCCCCTCCGACTGCTGGTACTTCAGCTGGCCCTGTCACAACCTTTTCTGGGCCTGGCTCACACGCAAGGGCGGGGCCTGCGTGAGTCTCCTCCCCACTTAGCACAGGGCCCTGCACAGTGAAGGGTTTGGTGAGTAACTGCAGGGGTAAATGTCAGAAAGCAGATGCTCTCATTGTAGTGAGATCCTGAATTTCAGTAGCAGCCAAGGCAGAGAGGGTCACACGGGCAAACAGTTTCCAGTCTTACAAAAGAAAGAATATATATTCTTGTTAAAGTCAACAACTTTTTCTTGAAATCAACTCCAAGGCTGTGAGCCATAAAAAAGGGGCCACTGAGTTTGGCCAAGCAGTGTATCCACTGCTCATTAAAGCCAAGGGCTGAGTGCCTGAGGTGACTTTTCCCTGCCAACAGTAGTTTGGGCTGAGGCACTCAGTTTGGTGGTGGCAGGCTGACTGGGAGCTCCAGGCAGCCAAGGAGCACGTCCTCATGCCCATGGTGGCTCCAGGAATTCTAAGCCCTACAAGGTGTGGTAAAAGACAGACTTCTTGCTTAAATGATGTACGTGAAGGGATTTCTTCCTCTGACCTCCCCGGGCCCCGGATCCAGCCCGTCCCAGCTTATTCTCTGCCCACCTGAGGTCACAGTCAAATATGTATATGTTTTATCTCCCTGTCTAGACCGTCAGTTCCTGCCTGGAAGGATCTCGTTCATCTTGTATCTTGTTCATCCTCCTATCTCCCACATGCCTAGCACAAAACCCTGCTCATAGCCAATGTCAATAAATGTTCTCTGGATGGATGCTCAAATTTAGATCAAATTGAC
>NC_138379.1:35198545-35207389 GCF_054177405.1 Leptonychotes weddellii | reverse complement strand
TGAGAGACGATGGACTCTGAAAAACAAACTGAGGGTTCTAGAGGGGAGGAGGGTGGGAGGATGGGTTAGCCTGGTGATGGGTATTAAAGAGGGCACGTTCTGCATGGAGCACTGGGTGTTATGCACAAACAATGAATCATGGAACACTACATCAAAAACTAATGATGTAATGTATGGTGATTAACATAACAATAAAAATAAAAAAAAATCCCCAGTCAGGAAGACAATATTTAATTCATATGTTTTTCCTACAAAATGGACAATCTTGCTGTTTAATATAACCTAATACATTTTCTTCACAACTCAGAGACAGGCACAGGTTCTGTTTTTAGAAGGCATATCTGAGATGTTGTAAAGTAGTGCTTAATTTTGATATTTTTTTTTAAAGATTTTATTTATTTACTTGACACAGAGAGAGACAGCGAGAGAGGGAACACAAGCAGGTGGAGTGGAGGAGGGAGAAGCAGGCTTCCCGCAGAGCAGGGAGCCCAATGCGGGGCTCGATCCCAGGACCCCAGGATCATGACCTGAGCTGAATGAAGGCAGGCGCTTAATGACTGAGCCACCCAGGTGCCCTAATTTTGATATTTTATTCTGATTACAGTTGAGGCCTATCAGAAATATGAGCGATGACTTGGCTTGCTCTGAACCATTTTATGCATCATCCTAGAATCCTAGGACAGCACAGTGAAGGGCTGCAGACCAACCAAGTCATTACATGGCTGAGAGAATGGAGGTGAAGAGCTGGGCTTAGAACCCACGTTTGGTTGGCTGGTTCGTCGGTTTTCTTTGCCCTGTTCATTTACTCAGGTCCTGTGTTAGGTGCCAGGGATACGGAACTGGCATAGACAATCATAGCCATGACTGAGTTCTCAGATTAATGGTCACTTCCTGGTCCCTTGGCCCAGGGCATTTTACTTTCTTCAAAGGAGCAATGTGGCCTCTTTAAGAGAGCTTCCTGGGGAAAGGACCAATGTCAGTTGGACAAGAAAGCCTTGCATTTACTAGAGCACAGCACTTCCCTACAAGTCAAGGGCATCCGTTCCAGGGCTAGCGGACTGGAACTCCTTGAAAGCCTAGTACTTTCTGCCTCAGCACCGCCCCCTTGGAATTCATACAACCATGGCCACACTCAGAAATATCTTCCTTCAGACTAGACCGTTACTTCTCCCTTCACTGTTCTCCACCACATCTTACACAATGTAGGCAACTTATACTCGTGGCTGATGAGACAACTGTACGAGGTAGTTTTGGGTCCTAAACACTTCCCCTTTAAACTTATACATAGACTCATCTTCTTTGGGGAATGGAGAATAGGCCTCATCCTCTGCCAGTTCTGGCTGACTGGAAGTGACTGCCTTATGTGCTATGTTGAGAATGTTTCTGAGGCTGCATCCAGACGCAGTAGGAAATGGGGATCTGATTGATTGGCGGTCTATGGGGGAGCTATTTGCTTTCCACTAACTAGACCCTGGCTTTAAAATCTCTGTAGGTCCCCTTGTGCCTAAAGGATTAAGTCCAAAACTGTCAACATGGCACACAAGACTCTTCATAGTGCAGTCAACAACCTTACACACCAGCCTGTGCCTCCGCCCCACACACTCTATACCCCAAACACGCAGAGATGTTTTTTATTTCTTGAATACACCCCACTCCTTCAGGATTCTGGGCCTTTGCAAATGCTATTCCTTTTTTCTAAAATGCTCTCTCTTCTTACCACCCCTACCCCTTTTTTAAGTAGAGAACAAATAGATATTCATGTTCATAAGCTGAGTTGTTCCTGGCCATTAGTTGTATTATTTTAACTACAATTTTTTTTTAATTGAAATAGAAAGTACAGTTGTCTCCTTAACCCCTTTTAATGCCTGGTTTCTTTGTGAAGCCTTCCCTTACCGCATGAAAAGTTAGCCCTCTCCTTTGTGTTCCTATACCCCCTTGTTTGTCCTTTTGCCGTTATACAGACTGAGATTTATCTATTTATATTTCTACCTCCCCCAAGAGGGTAGGCCCTCAAGAGCAGAGCCCTATCTTGTTTGCCAAAAGTAGAACACCAGCCACAGATAAGGCACTTGCTACAGGACTCATGAATGAATGAATTCTTTGAAAACGTCTCCCTTTTTCACTTCTCCAAGATGTCTTTCCGAGATGCAAGAATGAGCCCCTACCCACAGTGTCTCAAACTTGCAGAGATGCACCCTGGCAGTGAGGTCTGTCACCCGTCAACATGTCCTCCCCTTGCCCCCGGCTTAGGAACTGAAACTAGGTATCACTTAGATCTACACTAATTGGGTACTGAGTAGACTGAGCAGAATGGATTACTTCATCTAATCCTTCATCAAACCCTGTTGCCCTAACTTCAACATAATCACAAATGTATCTGATAGTCTCTGCTGTCATAACCCCGTCCAGACCACTGTCACTCTCCTGGGCTATTATAACAGCCTCTTAACTGGTATCTCTGCTTCCCTGTTTACATTTTACAACCCATTCTCCACTTAGCCACTTCAGTTTTCTTTAAGATCACACCACTCCCTTGCTTAAAGCCCTTCAGTGGCTTCCCACTAATTCTAGGAAAAAAAAAAAAATCCAAACTCTTGTGGCCTCCAAGGCCCAACATGATCCAGCTCACGCTCTCTGATCTAATGGCTCCTCCCTCTGGCACACTGTGTCCCAGCCATCCTGATCTCCATTTTATTCCTCGACTGGCCAAGCCCTTTCCAACACCGGGTCTTTGTTCTCATGGCTCGCTCAGCCTGGAATGCTCTTGCCCTGGCTTTTCATTTGAGATCTCAGCTCAAAATGTCACCTCCTCAGAGTCCTTCCCTGACTATTCTATACAAAATGCACAAATTATCTCCCAGTTACTCTCCATCCCAGAGCTCTATTTATTTCATTCATGGTACTTAAAATCTAAAATCATCTTACTGTCTTATTTTTTTTGTCATTGACCTCTCACACGACACTATGAGTTCCATGAAAGACAGACCTTCCTCCTTCACTGCCAAAGCCACTTAACACGGGGCCTGGCCGAAAGTAGGGGCTGAGGGGCTGGAGGCTGGGGTGGCTCCGTGGGTTAAGACTCTTTATTTCGGCTCAGGTCATGATCTCAGGGTCGTGAGCTCGAGCACCACGTCGGGCTCTGCGCTCAGCATGGAGTCTGCTTGTCCCTCTCCCTCTGCTCCTCCCCCCACTCGCACTCTCTCTCAAATAAATAAGTAAAATCTTTAAAAAAAAAAAAAGTAGGTGCTACATAAATAAATTTTTATTGAAAGCCAAATGAATACATTTATGAGGATCCCCAAAGACAGGGCTCCTATTTTTTTCCCCTGACCTACTGCATACTTCTCTTAAACATTAAATTATGATAAGCTGGAGAACATGATGCTGGGAGTCAGGAGACCTGGATTCTAGGTCACTTCCATGTGTGGCCCCTCATGAAACACAACACAACAACCTGAAAGATCCAGGCAGGAAGCCAAAATAAGGAAAATAACCTGTATTTGCCTTCGAGAAAGTCAGGAAAGGGGAGAGCCCTGCATCTGGAGAGGCCAGAACAGGCTTTAGCGTTCCAGAACACACCCTGGAGCAAATGTCAGGGGTATGGTGCAGCATGCCAGGGAAGGATGGTATTTCCTGAACTGGCAAAAGACTAAACAGGCGGTATCTGACAGGGAACTCAGATCAGAGGCTGCAAGTGGCCGCTGGGGAGTTGGCGGGGTGTGATGAAGAAAGCTAAGGAGAGGACTTCAGCATGATCTCAGCTTCTAAATGTATTAAATGGGATGCAGTGGAAAGACGGCTGGATTGGGATGCAGAGGGGGAACTAGAGAAGGCAAAGGAGCTCTGACTGAGCAACCCCTCCCCTGCAGGCTCTGTGCTAGGCAGTGCACCCACACGACCTCATCCAGTCCTCGTAATCACCCTCCCAGAGAGGGAGCCATATTCTCATTTTATAGAGAAACTGAGGCGCAGACAAGTTACTTTAGCTCTGAATTTCAGGATGCTTCTCCACAAAATGGGTCATAATAAAACCCATCTCACAGGTCCAGTGTGAGAAAGCAGGGAGACAGAGTGGGAGACCACCTACATCGCACCAGGTGCTTTGTCAATTTTACTGTTACTATTAATATTAATAACCACTTGTAATATCAATCACTAGCTTGAGCAAGGTCACACAGCTCATGAACATCAGAGGTGAGATGCAAATGCTGGATGGGGTTTTCACTGTCAGGCTGCCCGTAGAAGACCAGGAATTGAAACATAGCTTTGGCAATAATTAGCTGTGTGACCTCAGATAAACTATTGCACCTTGCAAGAACCATGCTCCGTTCATCTGAATAAAGAGGCCAAGAACTCCAGCTACAGAGCCTGCAGGGAGGCTGGAGGAGTAAATAACCAGTGAACATAACTCTGCCTTGTGTATGCAGTTGGGAACCATGATATCCGTGATAAGTACCCCAAACGGGGACAAGTGTCTTCAGGTTGGCATGATTCAAGTGTGTTACATGGTGACACATAAAGCCAGAGCCCTGCCTGGAGTGCCAAGGATTTGCCAGCAGCAAATGGTCTTGAGTTTACAGCGATTATATTAGCTCCATTCAAAGGCTAGTCTATAGCTTGTTAATGTTCCCCTGGAAAATAAAAAACAGTGTGAACTTCCTAAGACACCATCAGAAACCTGCTACAGGATTTTATCCAATACATTAGGAAAAGAACTCATAAAATCAGCTTTAGAATAGAGCTGGCGTGAAAAAGGGACATAGCCAGAATTCTTAAGGGGGTTGTATTGCAAGCAATGTGCCACCTTCAGCACCTGAAAGGATTTTCTGGGGGTGCCTGGGTGGCTCAGGCGTTAAGCGTCTGCCTTTGACTCAGGTCATGATCCCGGGGTCCTGGGACTGAGTCCCGCATGGGGCTCTCTGCTTGGCAGGGGGCCTGCTTCTCCCTCTCCCACTCCCCCTGCTTGTGTTCCCTCTCTCACTGTCTCTCTCTCTGTCAAATAAAAAAAAAAAAAATCTTGAAAGGATTTTCTGTAATGAAAACTGAGTGAGTTCTTTGGGGAAACTTAAGCCAGGTGGGCTGCTTGCTGAGCGGGTGTCTCCTCAGGCAGAAACAGGACAGTGTGTCCCTGCCCACTCCAGGCTGCCAGGGAGCTGACACATGCCCTGCATATGTGCTCTGGGAAGCAATAAATATTCTGAGCAGAGCATGCAGATCCAGGCCATGCGCGCACACCAAAGAGTTGACAGCTGATCAGAGGTACCGCAGGCTTCGCCCATTCTTACATCCTGGAATGCTGGTTGCGAAGCTTAACTCATTTGACCCTGGTACATACACAACTCTGCAAGATATCATGGACCTGGTTTGGCAGACTGGGAGAAGGAGGTGCAGAGACCAACTCGCCCAAATCACACAGAAGAGGTGGAACTGGGATTTAGCCGAGGTGCTTCTGAGTTCAAGGGCCCTTCAAGTCCTTGACAGACTTACTCGTCAAGATGAAAGGCAAAGCCAGGAATCAGAGAATCTGAAGGGATGCAATTCTCAGCCCACCATCCCACCCTGGGAAGCAGTCTCTCTGTCCCATTTGACACATGGTCAACCCTCTGCAGGGACATGTCCCCTAACAGGGGCTCACCATCTGCTCCCGTTGTAAGAGGTTCTTTGTTCCACTAACACAGAGAAGGTCAGCTTTCCTTGAGTACCTGACTTGGCATAGTTTTTCCCCTCCCTCACTGCACGTTAAATACACCAGAGGATTTTTAAAAGGACGCCTATGCTCCCTTTCATGATGGTAATCACTCATGTAGCTCATGAGTTTAGATTCTCGCCAGGCAAACATGTTCTTAGAGCACGTATCTATTCCACTTGGATATTCATAAACCCTATCACGCAGTGCCAAGGCTGGCTGCGTCACTTTGCTGCTCCCCTCCCCCAACACCCACCCCCCCCTTTGCTGGTTGAACTTTCTCGACCATTCCACGGGAGGACACAAAGCCTGCTCTGCCCCTTCTCTCCCCTCACAGGGACACAAAGAGATGCTCTCAGACAACAAACCAGAGCACATGGCACAGGCGTGGGGTGGGTGGTGGGGCTCAGACTGCCCAGCTGAGCCCCATTCAAAGTGAAAAACTGGCATTGATGTAGTTACTGTCTAGGGAGACTCTGCAAAAGACAGGAGGCCTAGATATAGACCTGGGAGTCACAGCTGCAGAGGGAGCCCCCGACAAACCAACTCTCTGAACTCAAGGACATGCCCCCTTGATAAAATTCAGCAGCTCAGCATCCTGGAGATTTAGTATTCAGAGAAAGGGCAGCATCCTGCTGGCATCTTTATGATCACAAGAACAGCGATGCCAAATGGGTTCTGGGGATGTCACTTCCAAAGAACCAGGGGTCCTTTCTGACTTGGCATTGTGCCTGCCACATCGTAGATATATATTAAGAACAAATATTTTAATAATAAATGAATAAAGAAATGAATAAAAGAACACACATCAAACACAAATATCTCACACACAGATTTGGGGAAAAAAGCACCTCAAACGACATGCATCAATATCTGAACTGTTTCCCCAGAAGCAGACTCTCCCCAGACTGTTCATGGGTCAGACTTCATAGGCTGAATTCTCTCATGTGTCCTTTTTCAGGATATTCTGGTAAGGAAACAGAACCACGAGGACCCACCATGGGTCAGACTTCATAGGCTGAATTCTCTCATGTGTCTCTTTTCAGGATATTCTGGTAAGGAAACAGAACCACGAGGGGAAGCAAACCAGGTGTCCTCAGACCAACTGGACTAAAACAAGCCTGACCCCCACAGAGGCTGGATCTGGGTTAGACTGCCCAAAGGCATTCCAAGGCCATTGTGTCCTAACATGGATGGCCCTGAGCATGGAACATCTGTGCGTGGATGTCTAAAAGGCACCTCAAACGCAGTGTGTTCAGATTCTCAAATCGAGAGATCTCTACCCAAACCAGGTTTTCTCCCACCTTTTTTGTTTTTTTAAGCTTAGAATAGCAGGAAACCTGGTGGTTGGTGTTTTGGTCTTTTTTAAATTTTTTATTTAAATTCAATTTCGTTAACATATAGTGTATTATTAGTTTCAGGGGTAAAAGTTAGCGATTCATCAGTTGCATATAACCCCCAGTGCTCATTACATCACATGTCCTCTTTAATGCCCATCACCCAGTTACCCCTCCTCCTCCCATCTCCCCTCCAGCAACCCTCCATTTGTTCCCTATAGTTAAGAGTCTCTTATGGTTTGCCTCCCTCTCAGTTTTTATCTTATGTTATTTTCCTTCCCTTCTCCTATGTTCATCTTTTTGTTTCTTAAATTCCACATATGAGTGAAATCATATGGTATTTGTCTTTCTCTGACTTACTTCGCTTAGCATAATACCCTCTAGTTCCATCCACACCATTGTAAATGGCAAGATTCCACCCTTTTTGATAGCTGAGTAATATTCGTGTGTGTGTGTGTGTATCTCACATCTTTTTTATCCATTCATTTGTTGATGGACATCTGGCCTCTTTCCATATTTTGGCTATTATGGACATTGATGCTATAAACATTAGGTTATATGTGCCCCTTCAAATCATTATTTTTGTATCCTTTGGATAAATACCAGTAGTGCAAACTGCTAAGGGTACCTCTATTTTTAACTTTTTGAAGAATCTTCATACTGTCTTCCAGAGTGGCTGCACCAGCTTGCATTCCCAACAGTGTAAGAGGGTTCCCCTTTCTGCACATCCTCGCTAACATCTGTCTTTTCCTGACTTGTTAATTTTAGCCATTCTGACAGGTGTGAGGTGGTAGCTCATTGTGGTTTTCATTTGTATTTCCCTGATGCTGAGTGATGTTGAGCATTTTTTCATGTGTCTGTTGGCCATTTGTATGTCTTCTTTGTGGAGAAATGTCTGTTCATGTCTTCTGCCCATTTCTTGACTGGATTTTTTGTTTTTTGAGTGTTGAGTTTGCTAAGTTGTTCTTTATACTCTTTCCTCATAGCTATATCTAAGCCATCAAGTCCTGCAATTCTACCTCCTAAATATCTCAACCCCCCTCATCCCCTCATCTCTGCCATCACTACTCCAGCTCTGCCCAACATTATTTCTCACTGGGACGAATGCAAAGCCTACTCTGAACTCATTTTCCCACAACCACTCATGTACCCTTCAACCCATTCTTAAGATCACTGTCAAAAAGATCTCTTGTAAATACCAAATTGGTCATATCACTCTCCACATGTGCAACACACACATATTTTGCTCCAAAGCCTTGAATGGTCCCAACGCTATTAGAATTAAGAAAAAAAAAAAAAATCCTTAACAAGGCCCTGATTTCCCTTTCCAGTTTCTTCTCTTCTCTTCCCTGCTCTCTATACTCAAGTCATACTGAGTCTCTCAGTTCTCTAAAAGCACTAAGCTGCCTCTCACCTTTGGGGCCATGTTGGTACATATGCCTAGAAAGCTTTCTCCCCAACGCCACCCATTCCCTTCACCTCATAAACTCCTAATGACCCTTCAGATCTCAGCCCAGATGTCACTTCCTCAGCAAATAGGTCAGGATCCCTGTTATATGCTCTCATGGCAGCTTGTCCCATTCTCTCATAGCATGTATTCTAGTTTGTAATTTTTTTTTCCCAATTTTTTTTTATTCTTATGTTAATCCCCATACATTACATCATTAGTTCTAGATGAAGTGTTCCATGATTCATTGTTTGTGCATAACACCCAGTGCTCCATGCAGAACGTGCCCTCCTCAATACCCACCACCAGGCCAACCCATCCTCCCACCCCCCTCCCCTCTAGAACCCCCAGCCTGTTTTTCAGAGTCCATCGTC
>NC_138379.1:35181776-35198045 GCF_054177405.1 Leptonychotes weddellii | reverse complement strand
CATCCCCGCCATCTAGTTTGTAATTTTACATGACAGGTGCAACTAGTTCAATAGCTCCATGCATGTGGTATTCATGCAGTCCTCCTCATATTATGGGGTGTACATTATTAATCCTATTTTGCTGAAGAAGAAACTGAGACTCAGAGGGAGCTGGCTAAAACATGGTAGGGCCAGGATTTACACCTCAGTCTGACTCTAAAATCTCTAGTCTTAATTACCACCTGCTGCCCAGTAAAATGGAGCTAATCATACCTATTCATAGTGATGTCATGAAAATTCCAACACAGTAGGCACTGGGTAAGGGGTGGCTGTTATGATTATTGTGGTGTTGGAGGCCTTGTGGGGAGATCATTTACCATTTTGCCCAGGAGAGAGCTAATCTGATTGCCGTTCTGGGGCTGAAACAGTTGGACTTGGTTTGAAAAAGAGACTTTTATGAAAAGCAGCATGCTGTGGCAGTTCCAACACCGAGGATGTGGAGAGGGGAGCTGATGTGCTAACAAAACCAACCCTAAGATCTCTGGCCCCGGGAACTAACCATTCTGAATGAACTCGGGTTTCTCACGGTAAGCCCAGACATTGGGCCTGCATGGGGAATCCAAACCTACAATAGTTCCTTGAATTTCTTTCG
Source organism: Leptonychotes weddellii (assembly GCF_054177405.1). NCBI lineage: Eukaryota > Metazoa > Chordata > Mammalia > Carnivora > Phocidae > Leptonychotes > Leptonychotes weddellii. The sequence continues at coordinate 35,197,414 of NC_138379.1, read as the reverse complement.
CTACTTCTTTTTCTATGTCCCTGGAGCAGAGTAAAAGCGAGAACACACTGCGTTTGGAGTCAGATTCCAAGTCTGAATTCTGACATATCGAGGGCTAAGCAAGCAGGGATCCACCAAGGCGCCTGGGCCTCAGTCAGAGCCTCAGGGTCCCAGGAAGCCAGGAGACGACAAAGGACCACATGTCATTCTCTCGACCTGCTTGGGGCTGATCCACTCTTCTGAGTCCCCCCTTTTCCTGTCACTCACCTGTGGCCATGTAAAGGAAGAAAGCAGCCAAAGGAAATGAGTTCCTACTATATGTCAAGAACTTTTACATGCATATTCTGATGTAGTAAGTTAATCCTCACAAATATCGTGAGCAATAAGAGCTATTATTCTCATTTTATAACAAAGGAAACTGCATTTTAAAGAGATTAAATGACCTGGGGCAAATCACTACACAGTAAGAGGTGAAAGAGATTCAAATCCAGTTTTGTTAGGTTCTGAAATCTGTATTTCTATTTACCATATCAAAAGACTAAGAAACCTGAGTGTACAGGAAGAATTCTGGAAATTACTTGGATGTGCAGAGTGGTAGCGAAGCCCATTTGTTCCTTCCTTCCGTTTACTAAGCACCTCCTTTGTGCCCGACATTGTGCTGGATGCCAGCGATATAAAGGTGGGCAAGATATGGCCCCTGCTTCTCAGAGGGTCACAGCATAGTGAGGGAGGCTCTCCAGGGAAAAAAGGCTAAGACAACATCAGGAAACTGAGCAAGAGAGAGAAGGCAGAGGATTCTAAAACATCAGAACCAGATGGGGTTCTTGGAAGACAACTACTCAAAACCTGGCTGCATCACCTGGAATCACCTGGAATCACGTGGAAGATCATTGGAACTAAAAATTTCCAAGTATTCAATTCCCAGTTCCACAAATGTGCAAGTGGGCCCGGGAATCAGTACATTTCACCATTATCCTAAGTGGTTTGGTAGAACTGGCTCCCAGTCCCCTTCACTTGGCAGGTATGAGAGCAGACGGGCACAAAGGGAACATGACTAACCCAAGGACACACAAGAGTCCATGCTTCAGACTCAGGTCTCCAGCTCCCAGCCAAATGACTTGAAGTCATTTTTCAAAACTTCAGAATGATTTACTTTTAAGCATTACATATGCATTTATAAATGCACATAGGACATATTTTATGCACATGTATAGGCAGTTCTTTCGGGACAACATTACGTGCCTACTGGAAAAATAGTTTTTACAAACGCACAGTGTGGAAAATAACACAGATCAATTTAGAAGACTAAAATAGACATACAGAATGGATATAGGTTTTCATAATCAAAACCAGTATTCTCTGCCCTCTCCTACCTCTGACCACCTCCATCCTAGGGGAGCGCTACAGAGCAATAAATTTTATTAATTAATCAAGGACAGTGCTTCAAGGTACAGGTTCCCAGACTGTGATGAAGGGAAGGGAAAAGCAACTGACAAACAAGCACTTCAGGTTGGCTAAAGCCTTGTATACCTACAGCACCTTTCTCCACCCAGGAGGGGACATTCTGGTCACTGAAAAATTGCTGAGCCTCCTGCTCCTCACTTCTCCACAGGCAGCTCAATTCCCTTGCCTCCCTTGAATATCAGAAAGATCCTCTGTCCTTCCAGCCTTAGATTCCTTCCACCGGATACATGTAGGTGACAGGCAAAGGTCAGAGGTATAGAGGTTCTGAGGCTTGAGGGGAGGCAGGCCTTTCTGCAGGTGTTCTGTGAGCTCACTGAGGTACTGCTCACCAGCCACCTCCACTGGGTCTCCTTCTTTTTCAGTTTCACTGAGGTTTGCCCAGACTGCTTGTTGGAGCACTCTGACAGCAAACTCTGCATGCTCTGCCTCAGTTTCCTCACATCCTGCTTTGTGGTAGTCTTGCCCGATTCCAATCCCATTTACCAATATGCGTGTCATCTTTGCGCAGGGGCCCTGCCATTCCAATTTTAGCATATGTGCTGCCGAAGCGAGCCCCCAATTCCATCACCTTCTGAGGCCCAGCTACCAGAGCTAACCCTTCCTCTTCCACTCGCAGGCCCCAGGCTCCGCAGAAGCGGTGGTTAGAGAGGCAGGTAGGAGACTCAGCAGAGCTCCGTGTTAGAGAAGCTAAATGCAGAAAGGGTTCCAAGGAGGGGTGCAAGAGCAGTGCTGGGTGGGGAGGGGGCCTCAGGAGGACTGGAGGAGAGGTGGACTCAGCTCCCTGGCCTCCCCACCCTGGCTCTGTCACTGATATGCGAGGCAAGTCACACCCTTCTTTTAGCCTCATTTTTCTCATCTGTAAGTGAAGAAATTGAATTAGCTTGTGTCCATGGTTCCCATCCAGATTCTGAAATTCTATTTTTCTCTTTTTGGCATTGGATACAAATGACTAAGATTGACACTATGACTCAATAATAAATGTTTCTAACCCAGAACTACAGATCCTGAAATCTGAGAGCTAGAAGAGATTGACCAATCCAGTTTTTTCTTTCCTACCCATTTGATGATAAGGGAATTAAGGCCCAGAGAGGGGACTATAAATTCTCTGACAGTTGGGACTATCTGTCTCATTCCCCACTGCATGCCTGGCGCATTTTCAAAATGTTTGTTGAATGAATGAATGAACAAATAACCTCCCTCCAAGGTCATGCGCCCTGGCCTGGGGGCAGGGAAAATATCCTCACTCCTTGCCTGGAGGGAGGGAGCAGGATAAGACAGAAGCCTCAGGCTGCTTCTGGCCCTTGAAGGTATGGCGCTCTCCAGCTGGAGAGCCAGAACAGAGCCAGGAACAAATTCTCAAGGCTGGTGGTGCCAGCGGCGGTTGGCCACAGAGTGGGCTTCTGCTAGAGTCCTCCGTGCTGTGCATAATGAATCACGATATGTCAATTACTACATTCTGTTAACAAGCTGGTGTCCGCCTGTGCACCGCCAGTGAGTGCCCTGCAATTTGCCACAGATATGTGGCAGAGCAAGTGGGGCAGGGGATTTCGAGACCCTCCAGGCCCAGGGAAATCAGGTGGTCGGTTTGTTTTTGGCAACTACTGGCCGCAGCGATTGGGCAGCAGTATGTAGGGATGTACGTTCTCCTTTCTAGGGAGCAGGTCTGTGTCCCGGGTACCCTTTCGTGTCCTGGAGGGAAAAGGGTGTCTGACTCAGATAAGTCCAGCCAGAGGAAGCCAACTCTGTACTATTTTGCCTGAAGTACCTGCCAATATGGGGCAGGGGTAGAGTGGGAATTAAAAAATCCCCCCCCACCCCAGCATGGTTTGATGGCCTGATCATCTATTAGCAGCTCTGAAGTCACAAACAGGATTCAAAATTTGGCTCTACTGCATATGAGCTCTGTGACCCTAAGTAAGTCTCTTAATTTCTCTGTGACTCAGTTTCCGCATCTGCAAACTGGGGATAATAATACCTACTTTGCAGATATTTGCAAGGACTAAACGAGATAATGCGTATCAAACCCAGAATAGCAGCTGGTACGTAGCGGGCGTGCAATTCATGAGCCTCCTACCACGTTCGAGATGTGTTCTGAAGGGATTCTCATCTCTGGAGGAAGACTGGGGCCAGGACCTTGGCAAGCCCAGACCAGTGTGTTTCAGATGTGTGTGTGAGCCCCTCCGCCCCCGCCCCCCAAGTGGCTCCACGGTGACGGTGACAACTGCAGTCATGTGAGGATGTCAGAAGTGCCTTCCTCACCTCCACACTGGCTGCGCCAGAAGTGAAGAAGCCTCCCGGTGAGAGGGGAGGCTGCTCATTGCTCAGGAGGCACCGCTGCTGCCCCTGACCTACTTTCTTACTAAAAATAGCCCCTCTTAGGTCACTGCCGCAAACTGAATTCCACTGCTCCACTGCACCCCGGAAGCAGGTGGGTGGGCGTCAGAGCACATTTGGTGAGCCCGAGCCCCCGCCTCTGCAGCCCGTGGCTGCCCACTACGCACGCTGAAGGCACACAGCTGCGCGCCGGCCGATGGCTCCAGTGCCCACCCCGCCCCATGCCGCCGTCTGCGCACAGCGGAGCTGCGCCTGGGGGGGCGCGGAGGGAGACAAGGGGCGCTGACCGCGGTTCCAGTGCCTGGCCTCAACTAGGAGCTCCACTGCGTTCGTTTTACTTCACCTTGAGCAAGACACTTAACTTTCCTTTGCCTCGGTCTCCTCATCCATAAAAGGGAGCTAATAAAACTGACCTCGAGGTATTGTACAGATAAGACGTGCCGTACGTAGAGCGTCGTTGGCAAAGAATAGGTGCTCGATAATGAAGCGATGACAGTTACTCTCCGCCGTCTGGCCGGCTGCGCCACAACGCCCTCGTGCTGAAGCCTCTTACGGCAGCAGCGGCCCGGGCCGGCAGACCACCCCGAGAACCAGACACAGTTCAGGCTGAAAGCTCCTTAGAGGCAGTTAGGTCAAGGGCTCCCACACATGGCTAAGCATCACAGTACCAAAGTGGCTCGTGAACAATACCGATTCCCGGGGCACCTGGGTGGCTCAGTCAGTTAAGCATCTGACTCTTGATTTCGGCTCAGGTCATGAGATCCAGCCCCACATCGGGCTCCATGCTCAGCTCGGAGTCTGCTTGGGATTCTCTCTCTCTCTCTCTTTCTCCTCTGCCCCTCCCCACCACGCTCTCTCTCGCTCTCTCTAATAAATACATAAATCTCTAAACAAACAAACAAACCAATACTGATTCCAGGTCTTTGCCCTGGATTTTGGGATTCAGGACACCTGTCTGGGGACACAGGAATCTGCATTTTAATAAGCTTTCCAGGTATCTGTGATGCACTGCCAGGTTTGAGAACCTTTGAGTTAAGCCAATCACCTCCTTAAAAATAAATGGGTAAATGAATTATTGTTATTTGTCCTCCATTATAAGGATAATGAATGGCCATTACAAAATATGCATAAAACATGGAAAAGTAAAAGTAAAAAGGGAAAAACAATTCAACCAACATGTACTGAGTACCCATTAAATGCCAGGCCCTCTGCTAAGCAGTGGGGATTTGGCAATAGCACAGTTCTGACCAGGACGCCTGGGTGGCTCAGTTGGTTAAGGGTCTGCCTTCGGCTCAGGTCATGATCCCAGGGTCCTGGGATCAAGTCTCACATTGGGCTCCTTGCTCAGCAGGGAGCCTGTTTCTCCCTCTGCCTGCCGCTCCTCCTGCTTGTGCTCTCTCTCTCTCTCTCTTTCTCTCTGACAAATAAATAAAATCTTAAAACACACACACACACACACACACACACACAGTTCTGACCCTCAAGGGGCATCCAGTCTATGTGCAGAGACAAAAATAGACACAGAAGACTAATACACATGTTAGATCCTTCTTACAAAATGTACAGAAACAGAGATGAAGGCATAATTTACTTTTTCTAGGAAGGCAGAGAAATTTAAAACTGGCTTGGAAGGAGAGTAAGTATTCACCTGCTGGCCAAGGGAGGAAAGGGCATTTCAGAAGGAATAAACAGGACATACAAAAGCACGCACAGTGTTTGTTGGGAAAATGTCCTAAGGTCACCATATATGGCAAATGGTGGCACAGGGGTAGCTGGTGTGAGTGACTGTGGCTAGATCATTAAGGATCCTGGAAGACATCAACATTGTTGCCTACATTGGGAAGTATGATTTTTTCCCACTACATTTTTTTTTTTAAGATTTTATTTATTTGACAGAGACACAGCGAGAGAGGGAACACAAGCAGGGGGAGTGGGAGAGGGAGAAGCAGGCTTCCCGTCAAACAGGGAGTCTGATGTGGGGCTCAATCCCAGGACCCTGGGACCATGACCTGAGCCAAAGGCAGACGCTTAACGACTGAGCCATCCAGGCACTCCACTACATTTTTTTTTTTATAGATGCCTTTTTGGTTTCATTCTTACATGACCAATGCTGGTACTCTTAGTAAATACTGCAAATTAGTCATGGAGATAAACCATAATTTATCCAATCCCAATTATCAGACATTTAGGCAGCTTCTAGTTTTACTAAATTGTACAAACACCATGATGAGCCTCTTTAACCATAAAGCTGTTTCCATATTTAAGGTCTTTCCTTAGGAGACAATTCCAGGATATGAATTAATAAATGAAACTGAATGGGCATCTTCAAGGCACTTGATTAATAGTTCCAAAGGATTTTCCAAAAGTGGTCTGTTTTTGTAAATGAGGAGGTAAGGCCCAAAGAAGTTATATGTCTTGTCCAAGTCACACTGTTGAATGGGGGTGGAACCAAGAGCAATACCCGAGTCTCCTAACTCCTAGCCCAGCATCCTTTCTTTTACATCACATTGCCTTCCTACAGATGAGGGCTGAAAGCAATAAGATCTATTCAGCCAATGCCTGTGATCACTTCTAACTAAGGATTTTAGGTTAGCAATGTACATGGGTAGAATATTAGAGTAATATGTATGTTTACATACAATACACATGTGAAGTTCTATATGAAAGTCTATTTTTCTAACCTTATCATGTATGCTCCCCCTGCAATTTCAGTTTCTGTTCTAACCAAGCCAAGCATATCTTACACTGTCTGACCTCTGTACCTCTGATCCTACATGAAATGTCTCCTGTTCACCTATTCAAATTCTATGCATATTTTAAAAAGACAGACCTACATGATCCAAAAAGCATTTCCAGACTGTGGGCATTTACCACCATAATACCCATATATGATACTTATTTTATTGCTTTGTAGTACCTCTGGTATTGATGTAAAATTATTTAAGTTTATCTACAAAATAAAAGTCTGTCTCAGGCCTCTGTTATTAGAGGTAAAGCAAAAAACCCCACACCCTCCTAAAGTGATGAGAATAGATTCACTTAAAAAGGCACTTCTAGAGTTTGATTGGCTCAAGACAGGTCAGTCTCGTACCCTGTACCTTCCGTATTGCTATAGCAGACAGACATCTGGGTAGACTGGAAAGGATGGGAAGACTAATAGTGCCCACGTGCGAGCACCTACCCTGACCAGGCACGGTGTCCGTGGCTTCACATGCATTACTTAGAACGACCTTAAAATAATCCCAGCAAGAGAAATGATTATTCTTGCCATTTTACAGATGAGTAATGGTGGGACCTGCAAGGCTGAGTACTTGCTCAAAGGTCAACACCATTAGAAAGTGTCAGAACTGGGATTTAAACCCAAGTATGTCTGACTCAAAGAACCTGTTTTTTTTTTTTTTCTCTGCTTTACTACACTGTCTCGGCAAATGTCATTTCAATTCTGGCTCTGCTATGATCCATCTCTACAGTCCCCAGTGAGGATTCAAGCCGAGTCCTAGCTTTCTCACCTGTGAGATGAGGATAATTATCTCCCCATCCTGCCCTCCCTCCCAGCACACACACACACACACACACACACACACACACAGAGCTGTTGCCATGACTGAAGGATACGAGTGTCAGAGATCCAGACAGACATATAATTAAAGTCGTGAACATTACAACAGGTCATTATGACAATGGCTGGAGACCCTGCCAAGATCCTCTGTCATTTAAGAAGGATTTACTGACGCTCACTAGACAGCTTCTCCTAGCTCCAGAAAGTGATTGGCTGCAATGCATTCCATAATGATCTGCAACAAGACCTGAAACCAAGAAGTTAATACTCAGAAAATCCATTAGCCAAAATACTGCGTTCGCGGAGCACTCTAGGGAATCATGGTTTCCCAGGACATTTTCCTGCTCCATCATTTATATATATGTATATGTACACAAACCTCTGTGTGCACACATACACATCTTTTACCAGCAGCCTGTTTCCAGAAAGCGGGATTCGGCAGAAGGAAGGCTGGGCTCAGACTCCCCCACCACCAGGGGGCCGGTTATAATGGGTTTGGGACATTAATTCCAGTTTTGTAGAGGCTTCTGGTACAGTGTCAGGAGACCTGGCTGGGGTGTCAGGAGAGCTGGCTTATAATTCAGGTTCTGCACTTACTAGTTGTATAACCTTGGGCAAGAGCCGTGACCTCTCAGCCTCCATTTTCTTTCAGGAAAATAGGGATAATGCCTTATCCTAGACAAATGAGTTAACCTCCCCGGACTGCTGTTTGCTCTGCTCTAAGACCGATGCCCCAGTTACGATGTGTCATGGGCTCACTGTGTGCCTGGTCCTGTGCTGAGGCTCTGAAAGCATTCTTTCACCCATCCTCACCGTCCTAGGAGATGGGAACTATTATCTCCATTCAATAGATGCGGAAGCCTACACTCAGAGGAGCTCAGTAATCTGCCCCACGTCACCCGTGTGTGGCTGCAGCGTTAGGATTCAAACCCTCGTCTCTCTGATTTGAAACCCTCTGCTCTTCGCCATCAAACCAAATTCTTGCTTACCAGGGAGCTGTTGCAGGTGACATGAAATAACATTTATTACTGTAACGTGTGCATCTTGAGAATGGAGGGGAGGGACAGGAACTGCGGGAGAAAGATTTGATGTTGTGCTCCCCAAATTCACGAAGTCAGCCACACAGTGAACATGGGCAGGGGTGATGGATGAAATCCTCACAAGCTGTAACAGCCAGAGAGCTGAAGGCCAGTTTAGCAGTGAGAGGGCCCTCCTGAAGACCAGGACAAAGTGCTCCTGTCCGAGCATCAGCACGGCTTCCTCGAAGCTCGTGATGTCCAAGGTGACCATGCTAGACACAGAGGAGGAGGAAGGTGTGACTGTGAAGGCAGGATAGCCCCCTCCCCACCCTCACCCTGACCCCCCCCGCTCTTGCACTGAAAGGCTGAAGGGACACTTGAGGCAGACACCACATTTTTAAACCTTAGGCAGCATCGAGCTAAAAATAGAGCTGTGAGTCAAGTGTCTATTACTGAGCCCTCTGCCTCTGCACTCTGGAAGTCAGACCATTTCACTCCTCATCAACCCCACCATCCCAAGGCGCTCATTGTCACAACTCGGAGACTCAGGGAAGTAAGCGTTACTGAGAGCCTAATGAGCACCTGCTATCATGCTGGGCCCTTTGCCATCTCCTCTGAGCTGCATGACAACCCTGTGAGGCAGGTGTTATCACTCCCATTTTATAGATGAGGACACTGAGGCTCAGGTTGGCATGAGGACTTGCCCAGGGTCACTCGGCTTGTAAGTGGTGGTGCTGGGAACAGAACCCAAGTGAGTCTGGATCTGGAACTCATGCTCTTTCAAATAAACATGCCTGCTACATTTTAAAGAAAGAAGGTGAGCTTCACTTAGGTCTAGTGACTGATGAAAGCAACAGTGCTATCCAGTTCACCTTATGGCTCTGGGAAGGACGTGGCAAAGCAGCCGTTTGCATGATTCACTCCTGTGACTGACAAGAAGACTCCTCTTTTATAGCTTTGGCAGCTGCTCAATCTACGTGGCCACCCCACGCCCTCCAGCCGGCTCAGGGGGGTGGAATTCTTTATATATAAGAATGTTGGTGGCCTCCTGCCTCAACGCATGATCATCAGACTTTTAAGCGATAAGAATGCCAAAAATCATAATAAAGGACAAGAGGAGTCAGGGTCGGGGGAAGATAACAAGAGAGGATTTTCTGAAAAGCAGGGTAGTTGGTACAAACACAACAGAATAACCCCCAAAGTTTATGAAAACACTTTCTTAGCAATTTCTTCATCCAATGCTCCTAACACCCTGGGTGGTAAGTGTCAGAATCTCCATTTTATAGGTGATGAAAATGTGATTCCAAAAGATTAAGGTCTAAGGTCCCAGGTCAGACAGGCTGGGACAAGAACCTACATCTCCTAATTCCCACCCAGGGCTTCCCCCAACCCACCCACTCCTTAAAGTTGTGAAGACAGAAATCTGTGAGGCCTGTAAAAGAAAAACCCTGTAGTCTCGCTCCCCTGAACGACAGGACCAGTGAGGGTCGAGGCCAGAGAGAAGCAGCATAATGTCCAAAATTCTAGGCTTGGGAATCAGAACCTTTTTTCAAATCTCACCTTAGATATCTACTAATTGTGTGACCCTGGGCAAGTTACTTGATCTCTCTGCCTTGACTTCTTCACTTGTTGTGGTGGTTTTTTAAGATTTATTTATTTGAGAGAGAGAGAGTGTGTGAGTGGGGGGAGAGGTAGAGGGAGAGAATCTTCAAGCAGACTCCCTGCTGAATGTGGAGCCCGATGTGGGGCTCAATCTCAGAACCCTGAGATCATGATCTGAGCCAAAACCAAGAGCCAGATGCTCAACTGACTAAGCCACCCAGGCACCCCTTGACTTCCTCACTTGTAAAATGTGGCTAATAATAGTACCTATCTCACATGGTTGTGGTATCAATTAAATCAAAAAGAAAAACAAACAATATATGCCCAGTGCCTGGCACCAAGGCAAACACCTGGTAAGAGTTAATTGTCACTGCTGTCATCATTATCGTCATGAAGGAAGGTGCCCAGCACACTGCTTGGCCCATAGGAGGTACTCAATGAATACTGTCCCATCTCCTTCCCCGTACTCCCACACCTCCCAGGGCAGAAACTCCCCATCCATTATCTGCAGACCTGTTGAGAGGAGGTCTAGGGTTGGAAGTTGGGAGAACAGAGGGTGCTTCTTCCCAGGCAGGCTGATTGGGCTGGCCTCCTTTTCTGGGGCAGTGAGCTGCTACATGAAGTCATTAGTCATACTTCGTGCTACATGCTTTCAGGTCATTCCCCAGACTTTAGTGATTCCATCCTGGATTTTCCTCAAGGAGACACAGCCCTCATGTGTATGGGCTCCTCCTGAGGACCAAACCCTCACAATGGCTTCTTGACATCTAGGGAGAAAGTCTTGCAGCTGGGCAGATCCCTGCAAAACATGGCGAGGAAAGCCGTTTCTGCCCGGGACCCAACTAGTGTGGTGGCAGGAATAATCACAGGATGGCCACATCGATGTAACAGCATCGAAGGCATGATGACACCATACCCTAGAGCAGGGCCACTTAGCAAAAACACCATCCATATAGACATGAAGAAAAAACTACTTAGGTAGTCCTGCTTCACTCACCTTTCTCTACAGAAACTACCTGACCTCTCCAAAGAGTTAAAAGTCTTCACCCCAATCTCCTACCAGGTCGTTCTATCTGGATGTTCCATAGGCATCACACACTCAGTTATGCTCAAAAATACATTCATCACCTTGCCTCTAGCCTGCTCTTTCCTCTTTCCATGTATTTCCCTTCTTGGTCAATGATGGCACATCCACCCAGTCTACCAAGCAGATCACTGGATACCATCCACGATCCTGCCCGTTTTTCTCCTTCCTTTCTCAAGCCTGTTCAAACTGTGTCACTGAATCCCAATAGGCTGAGCTTGGTCTTTCAAATCTCTTTTTACTTTCTATCTCAGTTTCTCAGTTTGCCACTACTCATTTCAGGTCCTCATCAGTCCTCCCTTAATGTAATGCTCTGGCTTCTCTACTCATCTCTCTGCTTCCAGACCCTCTCCCCTTCAACTCAGCCACCCTCCTGTCCCCAGAATGATTTAAAATAGAAGTTGGACCATGTAACAGTCAGTTTTATGTGGCATGTGTACCCAGTTATTCAATCAAACACTAACCTAGGTTTTGCTGTGAAGATATTCTGTAGATGTGATTAACATCTATAATAAATTGGCTTTATGCAGAAATTCTTCCGGATGATCTGGGTGGGCCTGATCCAATCACTTGAAAGGCCTTAAGAAGAGACCCCTTTTGCAGTTTGTCTTCAGGACGGCTCCATTGCTTGTCCCACTGACAGTTTAAAGGCAACATAACCATCAAGTTCGCCTTCTCCCCTCTGCCCACATCTCTGCTGCCATGGCTGGCTCCTTGGCCTTGACCTCACTGCAAGCTGACCAGGAATCAGCTAGGCAGTTACACCCAAGACTCAGAATTTCTACCATTAGGCCTGCTCTTACATTTATACCCAGTTAAATGTTACTTTGTTGGCTTTAGCTCACATTTCCACCCTTGTTTTGTTCCTGATTTTGTTATTCTTTGCATACCCTCCCAGTTTTCTGATATCTCAGAAAGTGGAACACTCATTCTTCTCTGCCTTCATGGGGGCAGTCTGAGGCTGGAAACTTTGGCAGCCATAAGAGATCCCTTTGCAGGTCTTATCAATCTACAACTGAATAATCTGGGAGAATATCACCCACTAATTACGAATCCCCCATGATGGATATCTAGCCCCTCACAATGTAGAGTATCCAGGACAATGCTCTTCTCCTTGAGCAAGTTACCTAACCTCTCTGTGCCTTAGTTTCTCCATCTGTGAAACAAGCATACTAACTACCTAACTTACGTTTAATGTAAAGAATCAATCAATAATGCATATAAAATGTATAAAACCATACATGGTCCATGGTAAGGACCAATAATGTCAGCTATTACTGCTATTATGGTCAATAAATATTTGAGAGTTGGTAATTTGCTGTGTTGGCTTATTTTCCCTTACCTTCCCCCAAACCTGAGTTATTGAAGTCTTTGCCTTTTTTTTTTTAAAAGATTTTATTTATTTATTTGACAGAGAGAGACAGCGAGAGGGGGAACACAAGCAGGGGGAGTGGGAGAGGGAGAAGCAGGCTTCCTGCTGAGCAGGGAGCCCGATGTGGGGCTCGATTCCAGGACCCTGGGACCATGACCTGAGCCAAAGGCAGACGCTTAACGACTGAGCCACCCAGGTGCCCCTCTTTTTTTTTTTTTTTAACTGCAATTGAGTTCATATAGCAACCCCTGAGAGAGCCTCAAACCCTGGAGAATGAAAGGAAACAGGTCTACTTTCTGTGTTGTACTGGGCTGCATGTGAGCTACTGCAGAGGAGGGAAACAGAGGACACAATGTGTCTAGTGGGGACAAGCAGTAGAAGTCACCCAGAAGTGAGCCGAGTGAAGGGCTCCACATGCCATGGCTGCCAGGTCACAGTGACAAGGGTGGGGCCTTTGGAGCTCATCTCCAATGTTACTGATGCTCCATCTCCAAGGAGGTGTGGTGATGCCAGCTGGAGTCAAGACTTGGGGGTTGTCATCCTGGACTTAGCCTCTGACTTGCTGTGTGACTTTGGGCAAATCATTTCCTCACTTAGGCCTTCATTTCCTCTTTTGTGGGGATTAGGCCATCTCTAAAGTCTCCTCTACCTTTAAAGTATGTGGTTTTATGACCCTGGGCCTCTTCTTAGATTAGAACAGCTAAAATTCTGCTCCCCTCCCTCAGGAAGGCAGGCCCCTCCCATAGTAGAAGCCCATAAACATTTGGAAAATTAAAATGCATTTGTCTAAGAGTCCCTATCATTTTACTTGGGGTTTTAGTTGTTGTTTGCCTTCTGTTATGTATTGCCATTTGCTGAATTTTTTACAAGTCAGTTCTCAACTGATGGAAATAAATTCTCTTCATATGCAGAATTTATCTAAGGGGTGCTGCCTGAATAAAATGAACAGACTCACAGAACTCACAAAACCCACCATTGCAAAGGCCCCGATGTGGAGGCTCCCACTCTGGGTGGCTTACCTTCCATCGACTCGTGGCCTGCCTTGCAGTCTCTGGGCCACTCTGGGGCCACTTCCTCTGCCCTTTGCAGCTGTGGGCTCCAAAAGCAAGCTACGAACTTCCCACTAATCAGGACAGACTAAGCCCAGGCTTTTATCTCTACTCCCTTCCAAAGCCCCATTTAACCGACTGGAAAGAACTAAAGAAAGTATAAATCCACCAAGGAAAGGAGAAGGAGAAACAACAGCAGACAAGATAGCACAACACATTTCAGATGAAGAAGAGATGGAGGAGGTAACTAACTTCTCAGAGTGGAGCTGGCTGCAGCCCAGTGCAGGCTGAAGGGGACAGTGAAAATGGAACCCACTTTTCTTACAAAACTTGGGGAAGCCTCAGGACTGAGAGGCACCAAGTGCCTTTGAAAGTGGGATAAAGACAGAGCTGAAATCAGAGGGACTGGCTGAAAGCATATGTATGGCATGGTTAGGTTCTCAGATTCTTCCCAACACACACAACCAGGCAACCTACTTCCTAAGCCAACACTAGATATTTGTTCTCTGGAGAAGCTGACCCAGGGAGGCCCTGGACTCAGGAAAAAACCAAAAAACCAAAAAACAGACGCACTGGATGGTGGGAGTGACGATAAGGATGAAATAAACAGTTTCAGTGACAATCTGTGTATGAGGGATGGGATCCCATGTCTCCTTCCTCCATCCTGTTCCAGAAAGTCAACAGCCAGGCATATATACGCCAAGGCAAGAGATTAGAAAAAAGCCCATAAATACTGATCTCTGGAGGTCCACGAATGAAAAAGCTTCCCTCACTCCTCTGCCCCTCATGCCCCTCATCTTACAAGGAAGTCCACCAGTCAGTGAGCCCTCTCCAAGCACACAGAGCCTCACTTAGTGTCTCACTTTCCAATATGAACAGACAGCTAAAGATAACCACGTTTCTAGAGAGGAAAACCTCTGCAACAGTCCAGGCCTCAGCACAAGACAGACTACAGCTCAAAGGAGCAGCAGGGAAGAGTTTTACAAAGGAGCCATTCACAGAGGCAGGGACAACGGCCGGAAAACTACTCTTTCTTAGGGAGCTACTGGAACATGCGCTCCACCAAAGTAAGAGACCAATCTCAAAAAGGAGGAAGACACGGAGCAGATGAAACAGGGTTTAACACAGGAGAGGGTGGGGTGGGGGTGGGGACACTGCTAACAGACTTGACATATTTGACCATATGAAAAGAGTATCAAGAGGTGAAGAGGCAGGCACCTGGGTGGCTCAGTTGGTTAAGAGTCTGGGTCTTGATTTTTGGCTCAGGACATGATCTCAGGGTCATGAGATCAAGGCCCGTGTCGGCTCCACACTCAGCACGGAGTCTGCTTGAGTTTCCCATCCTCTGCTCCTCCCCCTGTTCATACACACTCCCACACACTCTCTCTCTCAAATAAGTAAATAAATCTTAAAAAAAAGGGGGGGGTGAAGAGGTGTTTTACAGATATTTTGGGGGCATTTGGGAAGAATTAGTGGTTAGTATATAGAAAATCAAACAAAGGAAGAGTAAAAAAAAAACAAACAAAACCAACAACCAGGCAATACCCCCGAAAAAGAGAAAGTACAGTACAGGAGCTGTATCGTGATACCTTACTTGGCTTAGCAGTGAGAATGGTATTTACATTGATCTTACTAACAGACTAACGACTTCAGTACAGTGGGAGGATGGAGGGAGAGGAAATGGGGGCGGTGGTATAAGATAATTAATTTTTATTTATATTAAGAAATCAATAGATACAATTTGCTTTATTTATTTACTTATTTATTTATTTATTTAGAGAGAGAGAACAAGAGAGAGCGGTGGGGAGGGGCGAAGGGAGAGGGAGAGAGAGAATCTTAAGCAGACTCCACACCCAGTGCCGAGCCTGACCTGGGGCTCAATCTCACAACCCTGAGATCACAACCTAAGCTGAAATCAAGAGTTGGACACAACCGACTGAGCCACCCAGGTGCTCCTAAATTTTAATTTATATTAAGAAATCAATAGATATAATTTGGCTTATTTAAAATTGATAAGTTAAATGAGCATTTGATTTAGAAACACAGAGGTAAATACCTGAAAAGAATTCAAAATGGCTGGCTCTGGGAATGGGCCTTGGGGTGGGAAAAGGTGAGGCAGAAACTGCCATTATTAAGCCTTTTAGTATTTTTTTACTTTTTAACTATATATATATAT
>NC_138379.1:35166106-35181276 GCF_054177405.1 Leptonychotes weddellii | reverse complement strand
GCCTGGGTGGCTCAGTTGGTTAAGCGACTGCCTTCGGCTCAGGTCATGATCCTGGAGTCCCGGGATCGAGTCCCGCATCGGGCTCCCTGCTCGGCGGGGAGTCTGCTTCTCCCTCTGACCCTCCTCCCTCTCATGCTCTCTGTCTCTCATTCTCTCTGTCTCAAATAAATAAATAAAATCTTTAAAAAAAAAAAAAGAGAAGCATTCCCTTAATGCCATGTTAGGGGCAAGGAATGACTCTATGGAAGAACAAAACCCAGAAAGTGTCAGAGCTGGAAGACACCTTGAAGATTATCTTACACAATTCTCTTCTTTTACCCATAAAGAAAAGAAGGCCCAGAGAAGGAAAGGGGCGAGCCCAAGGTGACAGCAGCTGGTCTTGCCACTCAGGTCCCGTGGCCCAGAGCTCTTTCTACTACGTGGTGCAGCCTCTTAATGAATCTATAAAACCATGAATGGCCAAATGGGCAAAGAGAGCATTGCTGAAGCCCTGCCCAGAGAGAGCACTTTGGAATGAATAGTCATAGCTGTTCTGTGTTAAGGGCTTTCAGTGCACCCAGGAGGAAGAGGGATTCCAGAGAGATAAGAGGCAGCAGGGACAGCACCACAGGGTAGGTGTATTTAGGGCTCCAGCATAAGCCAAGGCCTTTGGGTGCTAAGGGGTAACACTGTGAGTCTAGGGGTTCATGGGGCCACCCAGGCTCAGGAAGCTTGCTCAAAGGAAGCACAGAGCAGGCCCACAGGCCTGACTTCCTGGTCACTGTCAAAGCTGTCCCATGCTGTCCATGGTCCCCTAGGTGCTATGCTCTGAGGACAGGCAATAGGGCAGAGGCTGACCTCAGCCCCTGCAGACAAGTACTATCAGTACTAGCTCTGCTATTGCTTCTTCCTGGCTTCTAAAGTCACCTGCACACTATAAAATTAGCTGGTGCGGCCTGATATGCTAATTAAGCCAAAGCATGACCCCCTTCAGGGATGTGGAAGGATGATGGGGGAAAGTTTGAACCTTGGAGTCAACAGATGCTAGTCTGAATCCTGGGCTCCACCTCTTTGAGTCTTCAATTTCCCATCTGAAAAAACAGGGACAATGCTCATCTGTCTATTTTCTATCCTGCATGGTGATGATGAAATGAAATGATATATGAAAAATGCTCAGAATGGTGCCAGCACGTAGTAGGCACCCAACTACTGTCCATTTTCCTTTTTTTTTTAAAGCCTTTTATCTTCTGCTATAACTGTCAACTTCTGAAGTGTCTTCCTAAATGACCCATAATGGCTCCACACTGTCTGTACAATAAAGTCAATGCCCCTCAGCATGTCATTGGAGACCTGGCCCTAGCTGACCCTCAGTCCTGATGGTTGGCCACTGTCCCTCAACCATGATTCACTCTTTAAAGCCTTCCTTCCCTTTGTTCATGTTGGTCCCTCAGCACACAAGGCTCTTTACCCTTCCTCTGCTCAAAAGCCACCTTTTCTATGAGGGGTTCCAAAATTAATCATTCCTCCTTTTCAGCCTTTCCTCTAATTCTTATCACTCTCTGCTTGGGATTCTTTCAGTGTTTATTAAGTACATATTATATGCCAGACTTAATTCATAGGTGTCTTTCCCACTCAATGTGAGCTCCATGAGGTAACAAGCATCGGCTGTATTGCTCCACGGCACCCAGAATGCCACACGGCAAGCTGCCAGCCACTAGTAAGGGCTGAAGGGAGGGAATGAGGACAGTACTGTGCGTAACAGTCAGTCGGTATTCAACAAACAGGAGCAGCACCCCTGCAAGCAAGGCAGGCAGAGACAATTCAGTCCATTAAGAGGTCCAACCCATAAAAGCACTCTGGCTACCATATACCCATGCTGTATGAATTCCATTTATACTGGCAGTGGGGAAGAGAAGGGAGCCCTGGTATAGTTAGGGTTCTAGAAACAGTCCCAAAGAGAGACTCTGGTGGCGTGGACTAAGCAGTAGTAGTAGAAATGGAGCAAAGTAGACATTCTCAGGATACATTTAGAGGTAAAGTCAGCAGGACTTAGTAAGGGATTCGATGTGAGGATGAATGAGGAGAGGAGAGGAATCAATGTGGCCTCCTAGATTTTTGGCTTCAGCAACTGGGTCGATGGTGATGCCATATACTGAGAAAAAGACCCAGTAGAGATGGTCTTGAAAAAGACAAAAGTTCTATTCTGGGCACATTACACTGGAGACACCTATTTAAAATTAATGTGGAGATGTCAAATGGGGACCTGGATATATAATTTGGTGCTCAGAGAAGAGGTCAGAGCTGAACATAAAAATTGGGAAATCATCAGCATACAAAGTTTTCAAAGCCATGGGTCTGAATGAGGTTGACTGGAAAACCTGCAGAGAGAGAAAAGATGGGAGACCAACACAGAGCCCCGGAGCCCTCAGACCTTCAGCATTCGGGCAGAGGAGAGGCGGAGCCCATGAAGGAGACTATGGAGAAGCAGCCAGTGAAACAGAAGGAACCAGGAGAGCAGTGTATCATGGACACCAAGAAAAGTAACTGTTACTAAGAAGGAAGATGAGTAAGTTTTAGAGGTCCCTCGTACAACATCGTACCTACAGCTAACAATAGCATATCGTACACTTAAAAACGAGAGTAGACCTCATTAAGTGACACGACAATAAAAAAATGTTTTTAATAAATTAATTCTTTTTTTTTTTAATGTGCAACACAGTTGGACATGAGGCCAGACTTGAGTAGTGCAGCAGACTTTAGAAACATTTCTCGCATGGGGATCCTCAGGCCCAGAAAGGGAAATGACTGCCCAGGATCACATAGACAGCAGGTGGCAGACAATGCTGGGAACAGACCTCAGCCCCTCAACTGCAGAAGGCTGCCTCTAGCTCACTCTACCTCTCTGTAGTTTTTACCTTCAGTTCACCTTTGTCAGATTTACCTTTGCAAGGCCCCAAGCCTCGTATTTGTAAACAAGTACAGTGGGTCACAATTGTGGTTTCTGCTTGTGGAAGCAACCCTAAAAGGACCAGAGCTTTGTGCTAAAATGTGGTAAACAATCTTGTGCCCAAAAAGGCTGGCATGAGAGAGTAATTAGCAAGTATGTGAGCCTCCTTGACAGCCTGGCACCCTCACCTGTGGTCTCATATAGAATGACTCCTGTGGAGTGATACTATCACTGCTTCTTTGGGAATAAGAGTGGAAAAAAATCCACCTTTATTGAAAGCTAAAAAGGCACACCTTGGGATGTGAGGCCATGCCTTGAAAACAAAGGACTCAACAGAAATGGGATTTAAACAATAACCAGTGGTCTGTAAAAACATCTCTGCATTAATTGTGAGACATCTCTCCTGACTGCCAAAGATCTTATCACATTTCTGGCCTGATAGAGAAGAAAAAGTGGTACCCTGAGCAGCCAGGTGTGACAGTGGCAAGGAATATATCTCCCTCCGGAGATGAGCAAAGCATGACCTGGGACAGCACACTGAGAGCCCACAGAACCAAGGGGCTGCTCTGCCTCGGCAAACAGCCCAGAAGGCCACAGCCACCCGGGAAAGCTCCTGAGAACCAGCCACCAGCTCCAGACTGAGCAGCCTGAGCTGGACCTGAGGTCTAGCCTCAGGTCTGCCACTGACTAGTTGGCAATCTTGGGTCAGTCACTGCCTCTCTTTAGGCCTTAGGGTTGCTCTGGAAGCAATGGGATCCAAGAGGGCAGCCAAAGAAAGGGAATTAAATAAATAGTGTTGAGACAGTATTGGGTAGCCATCTGGAAAAATAATAAAGTAGAATCTACACTTGACATTGTATATCAGAATAAGTTCCAAATGGATCAAAGACTTACATGTTAAAAAACAAACAGACAAACATAAAAAGTACTAGAGTAAAATAGAGGAAAGTCTTTTATACCCTGGAATAGGGAAGGCTTCTCTAACTCAAAATCCAGAAGTCACACAGGAAAAGACTGATAAATTTCGACTACAGAGAAAGAAAAGGTTGCATGGCAAAAACAGGACAAAACAAAACACACACACACACCAAAAGTAGGAACAAAAAAAGCTGAGAAAATGTATTTGCTGTCTGAATCACAAAGGCCTAACCTCCCTAATACATAAAAAGATCCTAGAATTTTTTTTTAAGATTTTATTTATTTATTTGACAGAGAGACAGCAAGAGAGGGAACACAAGCAGGGGGAGTGGGAGAGGGAGAAGTAGGCTTCCAGCTGAGCAGGGAGCCCAATGGGGAGCTTGATCCCAGGACGCTGGGATCATGACCTGAGCTGAAGGCAGACGCTTAACGACTGAGCCACCCAGGCACCCCGATCCTGGAAATTTTTTTAAAGATTTTATTTATCTGAGAGAGAACACAAGCCGGGGGTGCGGGGGCAGAGGGAGAGGGAGAAGCAGGCCCCCCCCGTTGAGCAGGGAGCCCAGTGGGGCTCAATCCCAGGACCCCGAGATCATGACCTGAGCCAAAGGCAGATGCTTAACCGACTAAGCCACCCAGGCGCCCAGCTCCTAGACTAAGCCACCCAGGCACCCAGCTCCTAGAAATTTATTAGAAAAAGACCAACAATCTAACTGGAAAAAAGGGCAAAGGATATTGAGGCAAGCCATATGATATCGTCCCAAAGCCCTAATTCCTGGAGCCTGTGAGTGTTACATTACATGGCAAAGGAGAACTGAGATAGCAGATGAAATTAAACTTGCTAATTAGCTGACCTTCAGATAGAGAGATTATGCTGGATTATCCAGAGCGGGAGAGGGGGCCTAAAGGAATCACGAGCATTATTAAATGTGGAAGAGGATAGCAGAAAAGTCAGTGTCAGAGTGATATGATGAAGGAAAGATTCAACCAGCCACTTCGGGCTTTGAAGATGGCAGGAGCCACAGTCAAGAAATGCAGGTAGCCTCCCAGGAGCTGGAAGAGGCAAGAAAACACTCTCCTTAAAGACTCCAGAAAAAAAAATGCAGCCTGTTCACACCCTGATTTTAGCCCAGTGAGACCCATTTCAGACTTCTGACCTCAAACTCTATGATAACGCATTTGTGTTCTTGTTTTAAGCCACTAATTTTCTGGTAATCTGTTACAGTAGCAATGAAAAACTAATACAGGTATGGAGAAACCCTTCATAAAGAAGAAAATACAGGAGTGACTGGGTGGCTCAGTCGGTTAAGCATCCAACTCTTGGTTTTGCCTCAGGTCCTGATCTCAGGGTCTTGCGATCAAGCCCCACGTCAGACTCTGCACTCAGCCAGGAGTCTGCTTGAGATTCTCTCCCTCTGTCCCTCCCCTCTGTCCCTCCCCACCGGCACACACACATTCTCTAAAATTAATAAATAAATTCTTAAAAAAAAGAAGAAAATACAAAGAGCTCCTAAATATACAAAAAGGTGCTCAATCTGCATTCATAACTACAAGTAGAGGGATTAGAAAGGCCACAATCATCTTAAAGAAGAACAGAGTTTGAAAACTTAATACGAGATATTGGAATTTATTATAAAGCTGCAATCAAGGTGGAATGCTACTAGCATGCACATAGAAAAATAAACTAATGAAAGAGAAGAGAGAGTCCAAAACCAAATTTACACATATATACAGTTTCTTGATTTACAACAAAGAAGCCTCTAAAATTCAATGGGGAAAGGACAAACTTTTCAATAGATGGTTTTAGAGCAATGTGTTGTTGGTTTTTTTTAATACTGATTCAAAATGAATTCTAAGCCTAAATGTAAAAGGCAAAATTAATAAAGTTTCAAGATGAACACAAAGGAGAATATTTTCATTTCATGACCTTGGAGCAGACAAAAATGTTGTAAAGAGGGCACAAATACCTCAAACCATTAAATAAAAGATTGACAAACTAGACTTCATTAGAATTAAGGATATCTGTGCATCAAAATACACCATTAAGAGAGCAAAACAGTAAGCCACTGACTGGGAAAGGAAAAGATGTTTGAGATACATATATATATATATATATATAAAACAAAGGTCTTGAATCCATAAGACAAAGGATGCCTGCAAAACATTAAGAAAAACAGACAAAACCCACTTGAGAGTCTTTGCACTTGACAGAAGAAGCTGCCTGAGTGGCCTCTAAGTACATGAAAAGGCGCTCTGCATCATTGGCTATCAGAGAAATGTAAATTAAAATGACAGTGAAGTTCCACACTACTTACTCTGCAGGATGGCCTTGATCAGCAAGACTGAAAATACCTGGCAAGGATATGGCACAGTTGGAACTCTCATATACTGCTGATGGGCAATATGTAATTGGCACTACTACTTTGGAAAACTGTTTATCTACTAATGCTAAGGATAGGATCCAGAAATCCTACTCTCAGTTACGTACTCAAGAGAAACCAATGTGTATGTTCACCAAAAGGCATGTGTAAGAATGTTGACAACAGCCTTATTCACAGTCCTCAAAATGGAAGCAACCCAAATCTTCAACAGTGAAACGGACATCTAAGTTGCGATATGTTCATCCAGTGGGCTAATACTGACCAATAAAAAAGAACTCCCACTACACACAAAATAGATGATTCTTAGAGACACAATGTGTTGAGCGTAAGAAGCTGAACACAAAAGAGTACACAGTGCATAACACCATTTATATGAAGTTCAACCACTGAACAAAACTCATTTCTGGAGACAGAAGTTGGAGTAGTAGTTAACTCTAGGGCTGGGGTATTGCCTGAGAAGAGATACCTTCTGGGGTACTTGAAACGTCCTGTGTCTTGTACTGGGTGGTAGTTTCCTAGGTATGTGCACAGGTTAAAACTCATCAAACTGAACCTTTAAGATCTGTACACTTTATGGTATATACACTGTATTTTAATTTAAAAAGTAAAAAAAGACAAAAACCACCCTTGGTAGTTTTTCACCTATCAGATCGGCGAAAATCTAGAAGTTTCTTTACACACTCTTAGGGAGGCTGCAGAAACAGGTACTCATATATCGCTAGTGGGAGGAAATAATGGTATAAATTCCTATGAAGGCAATAACTCTCATGCAAAATTGATATACGAACTCTCTGATATAATAATTTTGCTTCTAGGAATTTATTCTTCAACATCCCACAAATGAAATGACATATATACACAAGGTTGTTCGCTACATCATTACCTATAATAGCAAAATATCAGAGATGATCTACATGTCCATCAACAGGGCATGGGTTAAATAAATCATGGTACATAGGTATATTGGAATATTATATACCTGTAATAACTACCTAGGAAGGTTTTTATACTGATATGTAAAGATCTCCCAGATAAACTGTTGAAAGAAAAAACAAGACACTACACAGTATGTACAATATAGTACCACTTATGTGAAAGGAGGTATAAAAATATATCTTAGCATTTACTTTATATGTGCAAAAAGAAACTAGAAAAATACAGATGAACAGGCATTAGTTGCATGTGTGGTGGAAGGGTTTTTGGGCAATGGACAAATGGGAGGACAGGTTAGGAGGGAAGTTTTTCATTTTAAATCTTTCTATGCCTTTTAAGTTTGAATCATATGCATGTGTTAATTATTCAAAGATTAAATAAGTAAATTAATTTTTTAAGAGGTAAGGGACAGGGGCCCCTGGGTGGCTCAGTCGTTAAGCATCTGCCTTTGGCTCGGGTCAGGATCCCAGGGTCCTGGGATTGAGCCCCGCATCGGGCTCCCTGCTCCACGGGAAGCCTACTTCTCCCTCTCCCTCTCCCCTTGCTTGTGTTCCCTCTCTCGCTGTGTCTCTGTCGTAAATAAATAAAATCTTTAAAAAAAAAAAAAAAAAGAAGTAAGGGACAATGAGAGGGGGAAGAAGAATCCTAAAACCACCCTAAAAGGGGTGGTTTTCCAAAACAATGTCATCAACTTCACAATTCTATCTGGTGATTATACAGAGAACTGCTGAATCTGAAGAAGACATTTAGGCTGCAAGACAGAAAAAGTTGCTAACATGAAAGGGAACTCAGTATTGAAAGGACGGGATGAGATCATCTTATCTGGTGGCCTTAAAACCAGGCTGGACTGTCACTGGTCCACAGGAAGGCAGCATGGGGTAGTGGACCACAGGCTCTGAAGTTAGAGGCCTGGGTTAAAGACCTGACACACTGATTCCTCCCAACAAACTGCTCAGCCTACGCTTCAGCTTCCCTCATCTAGAAAATGCAGTTAACAACAGCACCAAAACTCAGTGATTTGCTCTGAGGATTAAATGAGGTAATATAAAGCATTTATGTTTTGCCAACCCCACTGTGCACAGGACCATACAGTTTACACTTGCCTCTAAGCTCTCTGCAAGGCCTTGGGGTTTGGAGGTATGGCCTCTCAGAGGAACAGCCTGTGTCAAAAAAGATTTAGTTCTCACTATTAAATTCTTACATGACCCTGTTTGATGGGTTTCAAGCCAAGGTCAGATGCTGCGCCACACATATTACAAAGGTACAAAGGTTCAACAATTGGAAATCATCACTGAAATGAAGGGGAAAAAAAGATCCTTACATAGATTATCGCTCCAATTTGGTGAGAGAGCTGGCTTTGCTTGGAGGAGGAGGCATGACACTTTCTTGCCAAATACCTAACCCTTTAACAATGCCTGTCTGGCGAGCCTGAATGCTCCAGGAAAAGGCCACCAATAAAATCCTTTCCAAAGGTCTGCGTGGAGCGGGGAGACAGGAAATGCAGTCAGCTCTTTTTTCTCTGCAGGAAGGGAAGGCTGAACAACTGCACATCAGGAGAGAAGGCAAACAAATTGCCCATTCAAGCCAAAATAAGCTGCTCCTACGGGAAGCAAAACAGCTGGAGCCAATTCAGCCAGACACGGAGGTGAGGGCCCCGAAGCCAAAGCTGGGCCTGGGAGCCAGCCTCTGGTAGGCAGGGATCTTCTGAGCAAGTGGTGGTCAAATGCCCTCGTGCCACCTCTGCTGACCTCAGTCTCTGCCCACGAATGGGAGCTAGGCAGCCAACTCTGTGAGATGTGGAGGGAAATCCTAGGTGGGAAGGCAGAAAGAAAGAAACGGCCCAGTGAACCTGCCAAGTGAGTGAGCACCTGCTGGGCGCCTGTTATGTGGCAGGCACTGAGCAGGCACCTGACGTACCTATGCCATTTGGAAGAACAACTTTCAGGGGTGGTTGACTGTACACAAGAGGAATCGGGCTCCCTGAGGTGGAGTGACCGTGCACGGCAGTTAGAAGTGGCCAGGCCAGCTGTGGCCTCTGGCCTCAGCCCTCTCCTTCCTGACTGTCACTTGAGTTTCTCTGCGCCTAGCTCCAGCAGCTCTTCCTCTGTCCGAAGCCCAGACTTGACCTAGCCATGGCCATGCATGCCAACCCCACTGTGCACAGGACCATACAGGACCAGGCAGACAGCTCTACTATTTACTTGCTCTCTTCCAAGAGAACCCTCATTGGAAAACTAAGGAAAGAACCAAACCAAATTGCAAAAGAAGGTGAAAAAAGGAACTAGAAGCAAATGAAGTAGCAGAGTAGAATTATTTTGTTCCCTAGAGAAACCTGAAGTGTGGCTGCTGCGGGGTTTGCTTCAGGCTGGAACATGCACGTTCTGAATCCCTGTCTGGGGCAGTGGATAGCAGAAGCCTGATCTGGAACAAATCTGGCCTAGCACTGTTTCCAGATCCCCCAGATTGCGGTCCCCAGGCTCCAAGTTTTACAAATCCCTTCTGCAGCTATGCTGAGATCCTGCACTTGTCCCCGGAATCTGGGTGGGGAAGACGCTTCCCTCTCTAGCTCCTGAGGTTCACACCTTGAGCGTCAAGCCTTCTTATACTTATCTCATAATTACTTCCTTCCTTGAAGTCTTTTTTTTTTTTTAAGATTTTATTTACTTATTTGACAGAGAGAGACACAGCGAGAGAGGGAACACAAGCAGGGGGAGGGGGAGAGGGAGAAGCAGGTTTCCCGCTGTGCAGGGAGCCCAATGCGGGACTTGATCCCAGGACCCTGGGATCATGACCTGAGCCAAAGGCAGACGCTTAACGACTGAGCCACCCAGGCGCCCCGAAGTCTTAATACATGGTGATGATGATGACGATGAGGAGGAGGAGGACAATAACGCCAGCTAACATTTATTGAGCCTCTCCTTTTGTGCCAAGCACTGTTAGCAGTTTACATAACAACCTTATGAGGTCAATAATAGGATATTCCAGATGAGGCGATCAAGACACAGGGGTGTTAAGCCACTTATACAAGGGTACACAGCTCCTAAGTGTGGGAGCCAGGACTGGAATCAAGCAATCTGACCCTAGGGTCTGTGCTCTCCCTGACCACCACCCACACTGGATAGGGTCGAAAGAACAGTCTTGCAAGTCAGGCAGACAGCTCTACTATTTATTGCTACTTACGCTTGGACAACCTGTAGAGCCTCTCAGTCTCAGGTGTCTTGTCTATAAAGTGGGTACAGCAAAAACACTTTGGGGAGTGTCCATTCGAAGACAGAGCAGGTCCTAAGTCACGTCCTTCCACCCATCTCCCTTCCAGCTCCCTCTCTGGTTTGTCTGTTGCACGTTCATTAGACACTAATGCTGCTTCTACACTTGAGGAAAGTCTGGCTCCCTTATATTCTGTTCTAGTCTATTCTGTAACTGTGTTGCGCCTACTACACGGGAGACCCAGCACCAAGCTCAGAGGGCCTGGATCTCAGGGAATGAGACTGAAAGCAGAGAAATCCATCTCAAGTAGGCAATGGTAGAAGGGCTGAGGCGAGGAGCTAGCTGTGAGAACTAGGCTTTAAGCGGTGGGAGCTCTCCTCCTTCAGCTTGTCTCCCTCTCCTGGCCTTCTGCCAGAGCCAACAGGTGCTTCTTGTCGCTTCCTATCGCACAGCCTGCACCCTGCAGGGCACCCATGGAGGGCCCCATCCCTCCAGTGGTGGGGAGCCTCTGCTCCCAGCTCACACGCAAGCGGGTGGATATGCCTGGAGCCGTGTGACTGCGCCCACCTTTCCTGACTCTGCAGCCATGCGTTCAACAGACTGTGAGCCAAGACCGGGCACTGAGGACAAAACAGAAAATAACAGGTCCGCCCTCCAGGAGCTCACCGGCACACCTTGCTCTCCACGGCCTCTGACGTTCTCCGCACTTGGGAGAGGACAGAGGAGAGTTGGGTAACACTGGACACCTTTCCAGAATGTTACCATCTCTCTCTCCCAAGTAACAGCGACTTTAGTAGCGCAGTCGCACTAACAAGCCATTCTCCCCTCTCCCACCCCGATCAAGAGGAATGAGAAGCAAACAGAACTATACACACACACACACACACACACACACACACATTTCTCTCCCACCCCCTGTATACCAGGTATCTCACATACATTAATCCTCACAGCAATCCTGCCAAGTGGAATTCTCCCCATTACGGAGATGAGGGGGGAAATGGAAGCTCACACGGAGATGCAGCCGGTGTGAACCCAGGTTGTCTGCCTGCAGAGTCTGTGCTCTTTCTACAGCCCTAGGCTGCCTGTCGGCTCAGCCGGCCACCCTGCTAGCTAGCTCCAGCCCCTCCTTCATCGGGACTGTGTTCTTTCCCGTATTTAGATTCCCTGCAATCTTCTTGCTTGTGCTGGTCACCGAGGGAGCCAACCTCTCTCCCAGACCAGCGAAAGCAGCAGTGCCAGCAGCCTAGGCACCACTTCGGACTCTGTGATTAGCTTGTCTTAATCACACCCAGGCTGGAGCAGTTCCGGTATCCAGTGTCTGGTGCGGCTGCAAAGCATGCAGGTCTGCCGTTACATTTTCTCTCTCCGTCTCTGACTCCAGCCCAGCTTACTCCCCACCCCCTCTGCTGGCTGGCAGCCCACCTCCTCAGCTGTCCTTGGTTCTGCCTCGTTGCACAGCACGTTCGGGCCTACTGCTGTCACCGCAGGCGGCTGGGCCAGTCTAAGCTCGATTCAGAAAACAGTGCTCGAGTCTCTGCCGAGTACCAGGCACTGCTCTGGGTGCTGCAAATAGGCAGGAAACAAAAGGAAAACGCAGGGGTCTTGCCCTTCAGAACCTGAGTCAGAGGCTGGGAGACAAGTAGCCTGGAACAGAAATCACCAACAGAAGGCAGGCAGTGATGGGTTTGTAGTAGGATCCTAAAATACCAGAGCAGGAGGGAACCTTGATTTTCTGTTTTCACCCCTCCATTTTTCAGATGGGGAGCCAAAGCCCAGAGGAGGGCAATTAGAACAAATACCAGATAATAACAAGGAACATTTCTAAAACCCTTACTAGGAGCTAAGCACTGCTCTATGTGCTTTATATATATTAACTCCTAGAAGGTAGTTGCTACCGCCCTCCCATGGAGGGGTTAAGTACCTTGTCTAAGTTCACACAACTAGTAAGTGGAAGCCTGTATTGAACTCAGGCAGTCGGGGCCTCCCGACACTCGTGTCTCTTTAATGCACTGTGATATGGAGACTAGTCTACCTGGAGAAGTAATGAGGAAGCTTCTTGAAGGAATTACTCATAGGCCTAATCATAAAAACAGTGACCTGTGGTTATCTAAAACCAGTTAAGAGGAAACCTCAACCAATCAGAAGGTTGGCTTCATCTGGGAGTTCCTGAGTGTCACGGAATACAAGGCAGTGGGGGGCAGTGAGCAGAGCCCCATATTTCCAAAGAAAGAGGAAAGAACTTGGAATAAGGGATTTATTCAGAGAAACAAGAGCAGCCCAGTCCTCTTCCCCTTTTATGTCTGGCTTTCTACACATGATGTCCCTGGTCTGTAAAATCTTTAATATCCTCAAATGCCACTGCCTGGGGCAGGGAGGCCAGCTTAGGTACCTTAAAAAGACACTCAATGATGTGGATAGAAATTTTTAGAAAAGGGACTTCCAATAAAGCCTTGGGCAATCAAAGACTTCCATTTCCTAGAATCTCCCCCAACATGTACACACACACACACACATACACACACAGAGGCACAGAGTTTCAGAACACACACAGTTCTCAGTATACTAATTACTTACCAATCACTGCCAGATTATGCTCTGAGCCACAGGAGACCTATAAAAAGAAAAAAAAATAAGGTATATTAGAGAAAGAAAATTCCTTGTCCAAGGAAAAGCGCTTGACTTTTTCTCATCTGCTTACTGTCTCTTTCACCCTCCAGCCTCATAAAGAACATGACATGTACTCTCATACCTCTGGGCCTTTGCACGTGTGGGTTCTCTGTTTGGGATGCCCTCTCCTCAAACTGCGTAGAAAACTTCCACTCATCCTTTAAAGGCTCAACGTGTCCATTGAGACTCCTTTGCTTCCAGGCAGACTCAAATACTCCCTTCACTATGCAACTTATCTGTACCCTTTTGTTACGCAACTTATCTGTACCCCATTGTAGCAATTCTCTTGTTGCCTTTTACACTTGCTCCTGTCTCTTCACTAGACTGCATGTATCTTGAGAACAGGCCTGAGTCTCATTCACCTCTGGACTGTACAAGGTCTGGGACTCAGTTAACATCTGCTAAATGAGAGAATGAATGAAAAAACCAAGTACATAAAAGAAAAAATACCTACTACATTAGAGACAAAGAATCATGGGGGTTCTGAATCTAGTGTTTTCACCCAGCAAGCAGCACTTCCTGCCTTTCAGTCTACTCATCCCAGCTGCAGCCAGGAGGAAGTAAGTGGGAATATAAAAGCATAAGTGCTTCCCCAGGTACTAATTAAAAGAAACTCTGGACTCTGGAGAAGCATCCTGTGACCTTTATCAGGATGCTCACTTTAGCTCCTGGCAAGAGGAAGGCTTCAGGTCCCCGTGGAACATCAGTGCTGCAAGGGCTCTGGAGATCATCTAGTCCAATCTTTCTACGTTGTGAGGAGACAACAGAGGCTTGGTAAGAGGAAAGAACCTGCCTCAGGTGCCGGAGCAAGCGTCCGTCAAAACAAGGACTAGAGCATCCCCGATTCTCCAGAGGCTCACGCTAGTTCCCTTCTTGAGGCTGTAGCTTCTCACCCCTTCCCAGTGAAAACCACTTGGAAGTGATATTCAAAGGTTGCTAGCACAGGTCCCTGACAGTCAAGGTAACAGGCTCAAAGGCATTTGAGTACTGGAGGCCTAAGACACTGGTAGGTGAGAAGGGTCAGCAACGCTTCTGAGACTTTTGTCTTTGTAAAAGCTGGGTGCTCCTGATCTCAGCTTCTGGAGGAAACAGAGATGCCCGCACTTAGGTGAACTCCCTGACAGTGTCTGGCAAAGAAGCACCTACATATTTTGCCCCAGTCAGTATTTCCAGGTGTCTAGTCTCTGCATTCCCTTGAGGCAGGCTCAGTGCCTGATTTATCTGAGGGGTTCCACCATCCCCTGCCCAGGACCATACACACAGCACAAGTTCACTGTGTGCCTCCTGGTGACACTGAGGCTGTGTCCCGAGGTTCTGTTACAGGAAGCTGCTTAGGTTGAGGAACTGGAAAATACTTAGATGTCTAGCAACAGGGGAATGCTTATGTAAATTATGGTGGAGCCATCTGATGGACTATTATGTAGCCTTGAAAAATAATGCTTACAATAAAGAAAAATACTCATGATATCCTATGAACTGAAAAATCACAGGAAAACTGTATATGTAATATGATCTCGACTCTAATAAAACACGAACAAAAGACTGGAAGAAGATACATCAAAAGTTCATAGTGACAGCCTCGGGGCTAGGAATGAGGTATGCATTATAAGTATGGTTTTTCCTTTTGCTTTTTCCATGCTCTCTAAATTTTATATAGTAATCTTATGATCAGAAAAAAATTTATTAAAAATAAATATAATGTACCTACTACAAAGGAAAAATAATAAATAAATATGGCTATAAAATAAATATGCCACAAAATCTGATATGTTCTGAAGTTGTGGGGAAAAAGATTTGAAGGAACTATAACTAATAACAATGGTAGTTGCATCGTGATGGTAGGATTATAAGATACTTTTTCCTCTCGTCTCTGTTTTTCAAACAGTGTTTAACTATGATGGCAGCAGTAGTGGTGGGAGAAGCAATAACAGCAGGATTTTTTTTTTTTTAAAGATTTTATTTATTTATTTGAGACAGAGAGAATGAGAGACAGAGAGCATGAGAGGGAGGAGGGTCAGAGGGAGAAGCAGACTCCCTGCCGAGCAGGGAGCCCGATGCGGGACTCGATCCCAGGACTCCAGGATCATGACCTGAGCCGAAGGCAGTTGCTTAACCAACTGAGCCACCCAGGCGCC
>NC_138379.1:35145564-35165606 GCF_054177405.1 Leptonychotes weddellii | reverse complement strand
TTTTTTTTTTTTAAAGATTTTATTTATTTATTTGAGACAGAGAGAATGAGAGACAGAGAGCATGAGAGGGAGGAGGGTCAGAGGGAGAAGCAGACTCCCTGCCGAGCAGGGAGCCCGATGCGGGACTCGATCCCAGGACTCCAGGATCATGACCTGAGCCGAAGGCAGTTGCTTAACCAACTGAGCCACCCAGGCGCCCCAACAGCAGGATTTAAAGTCACCATATATTGAGGATGTATAAAACCCAAGCAGCATGCCAAGGCACTCTGTAAACATAGTCTCACCTTAATCATCCCAACAATCTTTTCAGGGAGGTCTGACTGTGCTTATTTTAGAGATAAGAAAACTGAGGCCCATACTGCATTAAGTAACTTTCTTGGCTAGCTAGTGGCAGCAGCAGAACTAACACCCAGGTCTGCCTGATCTCCAAGCTGATGTTCTGTACTGCTAGATGTTACCTTTGTTTTTTAAAGATAAAGTTATTTCATTTTACAAACTGCAGACAGAGAAAGGGCCCACCTCTGACTGCCAGGGGTCCCCCTGGGGCTGCGGACTACAGAGCTGACCAACCTGGAGGACCAGGGGCTTGCAGAAACAAGCCACTGACAAATGCCAGTATCAGGCAGTAGGCGCTGCCCTGAATTAATGAGCGAGGCCCTGATGAATGGAGTTTGTCAAGGCAGCACAGAGCTGGAAGCTCAAAGCTCCCCGCTGCTTCTTGCTCTCTGTGCAGTGGCATACAGGTCAGGAGACTGAACACCACAGGCCACAAAATCCCAGGGCTACGCTCCTTCAGCAAGATCGTATCAATGACCATTTGCTTCATATTGCTCCTGTCAGCATCTACCCACTACCCAGCTGCAGGCAGCTTTCTAGAAGACTCTGTTAACAATGGCAGCATGCCCAGGAGAAAGAGGTTCAGAGCCAGGAAGCCAGGTGAGTCCTAGGTCCTCTGCTTTCTGGCTCTGAGACCTTTGGCAAGATATTTAACTGCTTGGGCCTCAGTGTTCTCAGGTGTAACAAGTAGATAATAGCGTCACCCTGTCTGCCTCACAGAATTGCCAGAGGACAAACGAGACTATCCATCCCCTTGCAGCCATTTGTCTCACTTTCCTTACATATAAATCTGAATGTCATGTCCCTATTCAAAGCCCTTCACCGGCTCCCCGTGGTAGCTTTCAAGGCCCACATGAGTAGGTCCCTGTTTAGCTCTCTGGCCTCACTTCTCTCTGCTACTCATGAACCCTCAACCCAAATAACACACTCCCTTTTTTTCTATTCACACTACATTACATTTTCTCTAACAACATAAGGCAATTTCAGGCTTTTACGAACGCTATCTTCCTTGACTTGAATTCCCTCTCTCCCACTGTCTACCCAGTTAAATCCTTTAAGATTGCCCAAACATCACCTCCTGGAAAAGACTTCCCTGACTCTGGAAGCAGACCCATCTGCTCCGCCCTACCGACTCCCACAGCACTACGCATTGTGGCCTTATCCCACAGGAGACGTCTCTTTACGAAGCGGGCCTGTGTGAAGCACTTCTGTCCCTCAGGCGTCCAGCAGAGTGCCTCCCCAGGAATGTCTCTGTCACACAGCCGAAGCAGACAGGGCACGGAGTTGGGGGGGGTAGGGGTACAAAGATGAGGGAGCCCAGAGGAGTGAGATGATCCCAAAACAAGTGTAAGAAGCGGTGTGGCCACTATAGCCCAATGGGAGCCAGGTGCTGAGATGCACAGCGAGGGCAGGAAGGCACCGGGTGCGACAAGAACAGTGTTGAGGTGATGGGAGCCTGAAAAGCGATAGTAGGATTGTTTCAGGGACTCCCACCTATGGCAAAGCTCAGCAGACCAGCAAAGGAGGTCAGTCCTGGGAGATGGGAGCCCCACTACAGAGGAAGTAGGGTCCAGCTGGCTGACTGGGGCCTTCAGGAGAAGGGGGCACACCTCCCCACAGGTGAGGGGACCAAAAGTGGCTGTGGAAACCTGTCCTGACTCGGTGCTGCTCAAACACTACAGGGGTCCGCTCTGTTCAGGCCCCTCAGCCAAAGGATGCAGAGCCGCAGGAAACAACTTCCAAACCCCCAGCTGCCACGGGGCCAAGATCTCCCTACGAGCCTCCTGCCAGGCTAGACTCCATCAGTTCTTGTGAAGAGCGTCGCAACTCCCCCGGGGGCTGGATCCCACTAAGGACAGCTGGACAGGGATGAACCGACTGGTGGTAGATGCCCAGGGAATATGTGCTCGCTTCGGCAGCACAAAGACTAAAATCAGAACAATACGAGAGTAGATGCCCAGAGAATATATGCTGAATGCATTAATGGCTTAAATGAATGAATAACTAAGTGAACAAGCAAAAACTGGGTGAATGTGAACACACCTGCCAAATGCTACATGTGAGTACTCTAGCTCTGGGCACTACTGTTGTACCACTTCTAAAAACAGGTGATGTCCCTTACTGACTGCTTTGCCCGTATTATTTACTTATGCCAATGCGAGCAGATAGGTTCTTTTGTTACAACTGTTTTTACAAACGGGGAGATTGGGGTTCAGAGAGTACAGTACCATGCCCAGTCTCTTACAGCTAGTGGAGGTGCAGGATTCTATGATCTTTCAGATTCAACTTTTTTGTCCTCCCAATCCTTGGCAAACAGGATGGAAATAAACCACCCACCCAGTTCCAGTTCCTTATATCCGGAAACCATGTGCCTATTAGCAAGGGATCTTAAGCTGGGGCAGCCCTAGACTTACAAGGCCCAGACATCTTCCTGGGGCTTGGAGGGCCCACCTGCAGACCAATCAAGAAGCTGCTCCAGAGCTTTTTCTTTGGGGGAAATGGCTGTAAAGTGGCAACAAAGCTTCGCCCCTGCCCTCCCTAGCAGGTAACTCCGACAGACTGTTCAACTCTGAATGTGGGGGGCGGGGGGGCAAGCAGGGAAGGTGTGTGTGACCGGGACTCAGGGGAAGTGGCACTGAGATCTCCAGGAGAGGATGCGGGGCGCCTGGGCCAGTCCCGCGCCACCGGCCAGGAACCACCCTCCTCTTCCTAGGAGCAGCCCCCGGCAGCCCTGGGACCAGCCGGAGCACAGCCACAGTGGCCTGCGGGGCCTTCTGATTGGTTCCCGCCCTGTGCCAATAGGCCCGTGTGCCCCGCGGATGCCATGGCAACCAGGCGCCTGGCGGAGGCGGGCCATTCCCGGGACTCGGAGGAGGGATTCGAAGCCTGGGCTCTGCGCCGCCGCCGGAGTCTTTGGCAGGCACCACCGCCCAGAGGAGAAGCGGGTTGGGAGCAGCTCCAGAAAGGCAGCCTCCCGACAGCGGGAGTTAACAGGGAAGGGGATGGGTGCCTCAGTGCAGCCCTTGCTAGAACTCCGCCCAAACCCAGTTGCCGTGTGTGTAGAACTCTGAGGAGACAACTGGGATTTCCAAACCTGTTAGAAAAGCAGGCTGGGAGGGCTGGGCATGTTTTACAGGCAAACTGCTGTCCTGTCAGCCAACGGAGTTTTACCCTGAGGCTCAGAAATAGCCCCACATGGAGGTCATCGAGGCAGGAGAGAAGCCGCACAGTTGTTTGCTTTTGGAAGTACCTAGCCTTGTTGCAAAGATACTTCTAACTCCTTTGTGAGGCTTCAACTTTTAACTGAAGCCTAGATGTCAAAGGAGGCCAAAAAATAAGAGGCTCCATTTGTCCTCCAACTCCAAGTCCCATTGATTGGGTTCCCAAAGAACCCATTTTCCCTGTAAAGCCAATTCC
Organism: Leptonychotes weddellii; assembly: GCF_054177405.1. Classification (NCBI taxonomy): domain Eukaryota; kingdom Metazoa; phylum Chordata; class Mammalia; order Carnivora; family Phocidae; genus Leptonychotes; species Leptonychotes weddellii. The sequence goes on along the minus strand of NC_138379.1, from coordinate 35,161,853 downwards.
TTTCTTTCAAAGTACATTTTATACGTAAGAGGCTTAAAGTAGGTTCTACTACTTCCTCAGAGAGATTGGGATGGGGAGGGAGGGAGCTAAAATTTGGTAAATGCCTGGATGCCAGGCATGTGGCATCATAGAATTTCACTCTACCTGCACAGCCTCACATCCTCACAGCTACTCTGGGAAGTGGGAATCTGTGTCCCTACTCAACAGGTCAGCAAACTCAGAAGAGCTAAATCACTTGTCCCAAGTCACAAGGGGCTAAACACCCAAGTCAGCCTTGATCCAAAGCCTCTGAGCTTCACCATCATACATACTGTCCCTCCTCTTCTGACACTGGTACCAGATCACCCCCATCACTGAGGCTCAAACTCTCAAGTGGCAGCTCTATCTCCTATTCTGTCTCCATCCTGTTAGTTCTGCCTTCTCAAAGACTCTCAAATCTATGTCTTGATCTCCAGCTGCTCCATCTTCAGTCCTTTACACTCCAGCCTGGACTCTTTTTTTTTTTTTTTTAAGATTTATTTTATTTATTTTAGAGAGAGAGAGCATGGGAGCAGGGGCAGAAGAGGGAGAGAATTCTCAAGCAGACTCGCCACTGAGCATGGAGCCCCAATGTGGGGCTCGGTCCCAGGACCCTGAGATCATAACCTGAGTCAAAACCGAGTCGGACGCTCAACCGACTGAGACACCCAGGCGCCCCCCACCCTGGACTCTTTTAAGAGCCACCTAAATGACGTCAAGCTTTCTTCTGTCATGTCATAATCTGATTTTTTTTTTTTTTGGAAGTTGTCGTAGTCTCAAAGACTCCTAACAACTTCCTACCAAACCTGATCTCTCTCTCTCCTTTGCTACATAGAAACCTACTAGCCCATCAACACAAGTAGCTTCTCTGTCCCTGGGAAATCTAATTCCCCACTTTTGTACCTTTATTTGCACCATTCTCCCTTCTCCGTATCATTATGAACCCAACCAAGCCTACCTGACTCAGTTCCAAACCCACTGCCTTGAGGAAGCCTCCCAGATCTTCTCTCAAACCCTAGTACTTGCCTTGGCTAAAGTTTCCTTTTGTCAGCTCTCCTTTGTCAACTATTAATAATTTGGGCACTGGGGTAGGGCATGTCTCCCCAGTCAGTGCGGGGTAGCAGTTATAGAACCAGAAGACCTGGATGTGAGTCCTGACCCTGCCACTTCCTGGTCCTGTAGCCTTGGGCAAATCTCTTTGCCTCCCTGGACTTCAGTTCCCTCATCTTTAAAACAGAATAGTAACAACCAAATAGATCTCATACATACTAAAACCCATTCATGCCCCCCCGCCATCTACAGAATAAAATTTACTTTGAGCTTGACACTGTTCTGCAGATATGTGTCCACAATATATAAAAATATATGATTTGGGAACATATAAAAGGAACTGGCATGGGTTCATTTCCCTTTTCAACAGAGTTCCTCCATTGGCAAAAAAAGGAGAGGGCTTAAGAAATGTCTGCTGAATTCAAATATAATATACACAATTAAACTAGCAGATACTCAGAAATGCTCGCTTTCCCCACTTAAAGGGAATTCCTTTCTCCTAAGTTGCCATGTTGATACCAGGAACTCCTGTTTCCTGTGGCCAACCTAACTGGTGTGGATGGACTATGGATGGACACCCGTCTCAGAAGAGGTTAACGTATAGATTGGCTATAGCCTGTGAAGTGGCCTAATGGGAAAATTCTGCCTGCAAGGGGTGATAGGGAGTGAGTCCTCTAGTCGGTAGCTGGAGCAGTGGCTGGAAGAAACAGACACGAGGTTAATAGAAGGAGCAGTTACAGGTAGAAGAGCCAGACAGCAGGAGCAGTCAAAGTAGAGAAGAGGAGCTAAGTCACTAGAATGTGAGATTTCTTGATTCTACTGCTGAGGGCATAAGAAGGTCTAGGTTTTTGAGGTGGCTTCTGTTCTATATGACCTTCTAGTTCTTTTATGAGATACTCACTTTACCTATTTTCCGTACTTATACCCATTCTTACAATTCTAAAGTAACCTAAAACTATCTCTGATCCTTACTAAAAGCACCTAATGCAACAATGCATCTAGACTTCAGAAAAGGCACACCATTAAGTTACTTATACCCTTGAGAACAACATGGAACCATGTGAGCCAAACAACCAACCTCAAATACAGGTAATTAACAGAATCAGGCCAGTTAAACATCTTATAGCATCTTTCTCAAAAACAACTGAACTCTTGCCCCGTAATAGCCAAGACTGGCTGAAATTTAAAAAGACTGTCAATACCAAGTGCTGGTGAGGATGTGGAATAACTGGAAAATGCTTACATTGCTGGCAGGAATATAAATTCAACAACTGCTCTGAAAAACTATTTGGCATTATCTACCAAAGCTAAACATAGATTGATATAGATAGATATATAGATGCCAGGAGACCCAGGTACCCAAAATGAATGATTACTTCGTTCCATCCAAAGACATGTATAAAAATGTTCATAGCAGTTTTATTCATAATAAAATAAAAACATAAAATTAACCAAATATTCATCATCAGTAGAATGGATAAAATGTGGTATTCAGAATACTTTATAACAATGGGGAAAAAACTGCTATTCACAACATGGATAAATCTTCAAGAATCTTGGTGAACAAAAAAAATCAGACACAGAAAGATAAACAGTGTGTGACTACTTTACGTGAAGCTCAAAAATAGGCAAAACTTATTTCAAATAAATAATATAACTGTTCTGAAGAGGGAAAAAGTAACCAATCCTAGTAACTTTTTAAAAAAGATTTATTTTTTTAAAGATTTTATTTAGTTGAGAGAGAAAGAGAGAGATCAGGAGCAGCAGGGAAGGGTAGAGGGAGAAGCAGACTCCCCGCTGAGCAAGGAGCTTACATGGGACTCGCTCCCAGGACCCTGGGATCATGACCTGAGCTGAAGGCAGACGCTTAACTGACTGAGCCACCCAGGCGCCACTATTTATTTTATTTTAGAGAGAGAAAGAGAGCATGTGCATGTGTGCATGTGAGTGAGCAGGAGGGAGGGGCAAAGGGAGAGGGAGAGAATCCCAAGCAGACTCCCCACTGAGCACGGAGTCCCATGGGGCGTAAGGGGCCTCAATCCCAGAACCCTGAGATCATGACCTCAGCTGAAATCAAGAGTCAGATGCTTAACCAACTGAGCCACCCAGGCGCACCCCCTGGTAATTTTTTTTTTTTAAGATTTTATTTATTTATTTGACAGAGATAGAGCACAAGTAGGCAGAGAGACAGGCAGAGGGAGAGGGAGAAGCAGACTCCCTGCTGAGCAGGGAGCCCGATGCAGGACTCGATCCCAGAACCCTAGGATCGTGACCTGAGCTGAAGGCAGCTGCTTAACCAACTGAGCCACCCAGGCGCCCCCACCTCCAGTAACTTTTAAACAAGTTCTTTGACTTTCTTCCATCTAAAAACAAAACAAACAAAACAAAACTGTAAAAAAAAAAATCTTTAACTTTACTTAGTGGATTCATTTTTTTTTTCCATAGTAGTATACATGTATCAACTCTGAAAGTATTTTGTATGTATTGTAGGACTGTGCAACTGAGGAAATATGTTAATGACTCTGGGAGCCAGAGTTTTCACTATAGACGAAGGAAACACAAATATGGAATAAGGGATGGCAAAGAGGAACACTGTGGACATTGGATTTGAATGAGAGGTATCAGTGTGAACTCATAGTTTCACACACACACACACACACACACACACACACACACACACAGGTTGAGTTCAACCAATACGACATTTCCTAGAAGCAATGACACCCCAGCAGTGATAAGTTCACTTGGTGACCAATTTTGGCTTTTAAATACTATTTGACTAAGAGGAATCAGAGCTCCTTGGAGAAATGGCTGATTCTAGGATTGGGACAGGGAAAGAATAATTGGAGCCCGGAACATCTATTTGTGCCAGGAAGTAAGGAACTGATCAAAAGATGACAGGGAAATATCAAAAGGATACCAGGTTTTCCTGAAGGGTTTTCCACTGGCTAAATCAGGGAGAATTTGAATATCAGAATGAATAATGACAGTAGTAGATTATGACTCACTGAATAAAATAAAAATTTATAAGTACTTCTTGAATAATAAATAAATAGGGGAACAGGAAAAGCTCTTCCTTAGAGTACGATGTCAAAAGTAATACATGTAAAAGGAATAATTTGGAAAGAAAATAATTTTGCAATAATAATAGTTAATTCAAGCAAGAATCATGAATGCATGTTGAAATTACTGGGCAAAAGTCTAAAGAGGAACAGAATACTTACATAGTTTCAGAGTATCTCTTCACAGATTTTTTTTTTTAAGATTTTATTTATTTATTCATGAGAGACAGAGAGGCAGAGGGAGAAGCAGGCTCCCCGCTGAGCAGGGACCCCGACGCGGGACTCGATCCCAGGACCCCGGGATCATGACCTGAGCCGAAGGCAGATGCTTAACCATCTGAGCCACCCAGGCGCCCTAGATCTTTTTTTTTTTTTAAGATTTTATTTATTTATTTGACAGAGAGAGACAGAGTGAGAGAGGGAACACAAGCAGGGGGAGTGGGAGAGGGAGAAGCAGGCTTCCAGCTGAGCAGGGAGCCCAATGCAGGGCTCGATCCCAGGACCCTGGGATCATGACCTGAGCCGAAGGCAGATGCTTAATGACTGAGCCACCCAGGTGCCCTCATTTCTTAATTACAAAGGAGAAATGGTAACTCTGTAGCAGAGAAAGGAGGCAGACATCACCTTACCCAAGCGATCTAAGTCAGCATCACTAAGAATGGGATAAACTGACATCAGGTGCCTCTTCGTGCAATGCATTAAAGACACAACATCACTGGGCACCTGGGTGGCTCAGACGGTCAGGCATCTGCCTTTGGCTCAGGTCATGATCCCAGGGTCCTGGGATCGAGTCCCACATCGGGCTCCCTGCTCCTTGGGAGCCTGCTTCTCTCTCTCTCTCTCTCTGTCTCTCATGAATAAATAAATAAAATCTTAAAAAAAAAAAAAAAAGACACAACATCACTTATTTAGCATTCCTGCCCAAAGTGCCTATGTGAAATGCAATCATGAGGGAAAATCAGGTAAAACCAAATTGAGGGCCATTATACAAAACAACTGTCCTGTACTCTTAAAAAATATCAATGTCATAAAAGATAAAGACAAGCTATTCCAGATTAAAAAGACATGACAACTAAATGCAGTATATGATCCTGGGTTGGGTCCCAGATCAAAGTGAAAAATTGCCATCAAAGATATCATTGAGACAATTGGAGAAACATGATTAGATAACACTATTCTATCAACATTAAATCTTCAGAAAAGAGACAGGGGACACAAATGCACACATGGGATAAACTGTCACTCGAACCAATGTTCCTTCAGCAAGAAACCCACAGGCACACAGAAAGAGAACTAAACCTCATCCTCGGCCTCCGTCACACTGAGGGAGTCCGAGAAATGGTCTGGGTCCTAGCTCTGGCCTTAGCTCTGGCCTGGAATGCTGCAGCAAGCTTCCCTGGTGCTCCTCTCCTCTCCAGTCTCTCCCTGTTCTTCCTAAAGTACACAAGGACTATTTTGCCCCACATTGCCCAAGCCCAAATTCCTTTGTCTCGTACTGAAGATCCTCCATGGTCTGGACCTAGTGTGGTCCTCCAGCCTCTGTCTCCAGTAGAATCATCCACAAATACGTGTATGTTCCGCTCCTCTTCAGACCGCCAGCACAGTATCCTACCACCCCACTCCTCATCATGCTGGGCTCATGTTGCCCCCTTGGGGCAGGGAACCTTCACCATTCATCCTTGGGAAGGAGGGAGAGAGGAGAAAAGGAGAATGAAAGGGACTGCTAACATTTATTAACTACTAAATCCCATTCTAGGCACTTTATATGAATTAACTCATTATGCCTTCATTAGATAGATTAACTGAGGAACAGAGTGGTTAAACATTTTGACTAAAAACATATCGCTAGGAAGTGGCCAGGCCACATCAGAAGTAATTGCTCCCTCCTCTGGACTCTGCTACAGAAATAGCACTTATTTCTCCTATTGTTAAGTGGTTCACATGTTTGTCTCTTCCCAGACTACATAGATTATAACTTTCTTAAGCATGAGGACTGTCGCATTAATCTCTTTGCTCAGTGGCTCACACCGTACCCTGCACATAGTAGGTCCTAATCACACATTTGTTGAAGTCACTCATCCATGTACCTCCCTCCCACAGCTCTTGGCTCTGAGTCCAGCACAGAGTAAGTACTCAGGAAATGCTAGATGAATGACACTGGATTTATCCTTGAACTTCCTCAGCTCCTTAACAGAGTCTCTGTAAGTAACAGTTGAATTCAGAAACTAGATTCTTCTTCAGATGTTCAGAATTTGAGTCAGTGGATAAACAGAACTGCCTCCCAGGACAAGACAGGAAGATCCCGCAAGGCCTGCGGAAAAGCCCTGGGTGATCCCCCAGGGTGGGAACCATAAGAAAGTGAGCCCCCTAGTGTGTGAAGGGAGATAGCACAGTCCCTCCTATCTTGATTCTATCTGCAATAATAGTAACAGTAAAAAACACCCAGACCCTGAGCCATTTGTACACAAGGCCCAAGAATGCTCCCCTTTGCTCAGCTACGCAGCAGAGCCTGCTGGGCCATCGCCAGGCATGGGCCAGGAGCACCTGAACGTACGTGGCCCCGACCAAGAGGCCAGGTGAGGCACCTCACAGAATGGATCACTTTTGCTTTTTTTGATGAGAATAAAACAAAAAAATCTAGAGGCCCATATTCTAAAGCGTTATTCTTTCTGGGATGACAAAGTCAAGAATGCAGATGAGATGTGACAGAGACCAAAGCTCATCATAACAAGGGTGCGCACTACAACAACGAGCACAGCACTACCAAGGACGACTGCATCTGCTGCAACTGGGGCCACGGGACCCAGCCGGCCGGACTTCCTTCCCAAGTGCCGCCCCACAAGGCAGCAGTCTGATGAGTGCTGCTGGCCTGTCCCCAGGGGCAGCCTGCTAGAACCCCACCGCCTTCACTCCAGTTCCCAGCTGAGTGACCATCTTGATCACGATGTGACTCTGCAACTTTTCTGTTCAAGACAGAGTTGAGGGTTATCAGGTTCTGTGCTGGGCTACACACACAAAATAATTTTTAAATAAAGTTTGTTCATATTTTTTTCAGATTACAAAAGTAATTCACAGTATTGGCAAAAAACATAGAATGAGGAAAACTTTAAAACACCTATAATCCCACCACCTACTATTAACACATGGTGTGTTTCCTTCTGATCTTTTCCTTACCAATATTGGTGTATTAGTAAAATATATGTAATTTCAGAAACACAGTTGGGGTCATGCTATATATTCTGTTTTATATCATGATTTTTGCACTTAATGCTGTTTCCTATGTCATTACTTTTATTGAAATTGTGATTTTAAGGCTTTAGAGCATCATAGAAATGTACCCTAAACCCTAATTTCATTATTTCCCTACTGTCGGATACTCAGATTGCTTTCAATATTTTGCCATTATAAATTGTGTTGTGATGAACATTCTGGAACAAAAATCTTTGCCTACATCTCTGATTATTTCGCTGGCATAAATTTTCTAAAGTAGAATTATTGGATAAAGGACTGTAAACCTCTTTAAGGCACTTACACGATTCAGGCAGTACATTTTATTAGGGTCACTGACAAAATAGATCACAACCAGCAGAAAAAGAACAAAATGAGGAAAGGGTAACAACATGGAAGTAATAATATTGCCTAACATATATTGGATGTTTTTGTGACAGGGAAGGTGCTTAAGAGCTTTGCATGCATTAGCTCATGTAATCTGTGAATTAATCCTATAAAGTATGCATAGATAAGGAAACCAAGGTTCAGAGACGTTAACTGGTCCAACATCACAGTCAGTAGGTGGCAGGAATTGCAATCCAATTTCAATCCAATTATGCGTGCGATTCCAAGAGAGTACACTTAACTGTTCTGCTGCAACGTGTCATGTAAAAAGTAAAGGGGGAAAATGAGTGTTTTCAATCTGGAAAAGAGAAAACTTGGATGGTACAAGGGCCACAGCACAGGGAGAAGGGGAATCAGATTGCAGAATGAGATGGCAGAATGAGGATCAATGGATAGAAATGTTTAAAATGTCAAAATACACCTTAATATCAGAAAGGCCATTCTAAAAACGAAAGTCTACCAAAAATGGAAGGGCTGTCTCCAGGTGGGCCAAATTTAGTCATACAGACCCTTTAGAAACAGAGTTTTCACCAACTGATGGCAGAAGAATGCAGCAAGATTTGAAGCACACCAAGAATCAGAGGCACTGTAGCTGGTTTTGAAGATAGAGGGGCTGTATGCAAGGACTGGGGAGCATCACCTAATTGCTGAGAGCAACCTCCGGCCAACAACCAGCAAGGAAACAGACCCTAAGTCCTATAACCAATGAGCTGAATGAATTTACAAGCAGATTCTTCTCAGAGTCTCCAGATAAGAATCCAACTCAGCTGATGTGTTGATTTGGACTTTGTTGAGATCCTACCTGGCTTAGCCCACCCAGACTTCTGACCTACAGAACTATGAGCTAACAAAGAGATGCTATTTTAGGCCACTAAGTTTGTGGTAATTGATACAGCAAGAGAAAACTAATACATAGGTAAATGGATAAACAAACTGCAGTATATCATATAATGGAACACTACTCAATAAAAAGGAACCATCTACTGATACACATAACATGGATGAATCTCAAACACAGTGCGCTGAATGAAAGAAACCAGACACAAAAAAAAGTACATACTATATTATTCCATTAATATGAAACTCTAGGAAAAACAAATCTGATTTATAGTGATAGAAAGCAGATAGACAAATCTAATTTATAGTATACAAAGGCTGGGGTCGGGGTGGGCGGGTGGACTGGTCCCATCTCCTTCCCATCTGACTTTTCGGCCTCACCTGCACCCTCACCAGCACTGGAGTGAAGGAGGCCCGTTCACTTCTTTCCCTGCCACTCCAACAAGACAGAAGGCCCCGCTAGCCCCTAATGTGGGTAAGATGTTCTATTGAGAGCACAATTTGAAACCTTAAAACACACATTCCAAAAGGGAGTAATCAAGTTTTCAAAAAGCTATGCCACAGGGGCGCCTGGGTGGCTCAGTTGGTTAAGCGTCTGCCTTTGGCTCAGGTCGTGATCCCAGGGTCCTGGGATTGAGTCCTGCATCAGACCCCCTGCTCAGATGGAGCCTGCTTCTCCCTCTCCCTCTGCCCCTGCTTGTTCTCTCTCTCTCTCAAATAAATAAGCTATGCCACAGATTTCTCTGGTCAAGTTCCTTTTAACAATGTGTCCCATTTATAGAGGGGCCATACTGAGAGAGTTGAATATTCCCAATAATTTAACACTTACAAAAAGCATTTTGAATAAGTAGCAGACAGCACTGGCGATGGAGGAACTCGGGAATCCGGCCCCGCCTTCAAGCAAAACAGAGGTCAAATATCTTTGAATGAGCTGCTTGCTCCAGCAGCTCCCATGTGAGGCTGTAAACATAAGCTGCCACCTCTGCCAGGAGCTGCAGCAAGGTTCTCAGTCACAGACTGTCAGGAGGCTGCTGCAGAAGCCCAGGGAAAAGCAGGCTTCACCTCTGGTCCTATCGCCTATTCATGCCGCGAACTTGGCCAAATCACTAAGACTGCGGAAGCCTCAATTTCCTCATCTGCGTAGCTGGAATTAAAGCAATAACCTCACACGACTATCATGAGGATTGAATTCAATTACCTATATTTAGTACCTTGGACAAAATAGACATTTCTATGCTAGTTCACTTGCCCCTTTATCTGTCTGAAGATCCGATGGCCCAGAGAAACAAGAGGGGAAGTGGGAAATTGTTGAAGTGGGGAAGCAATCTTTTTTCCCAGACCTCTATTATCCTCCATTAAAGAAAAAAAAAAAATTAGAAGAGAAAACCAAACTCTTCCAAAATTTTCTGAACTTGAGTCTCTCTGAATGTGTCAGCTATGATAACTTTATGAGCAAACACACATTTTTATATTCATCAACTAGCAACAATTTTAGACCTCTACAGGGCACTTTAAAAGTACTGCATTTATTTCCATATTAATCAAAAATGGTCCTAAACAATGGCTTTTTTCCCTTTTGCAATTTCAAATTTTCCATCAGTAATAATATAATTCAACATTTATACATTGTATGCTACGTGCCAAGTACAACGCTAAGCGTTTTTATTCTCAATACCAGAAAACATCAATCTTAGCATCGGTATCATTGGGAATACATTTTAAAACTTGACCATTCTTTCTAACGGAGTCTACCTCTTTAGAGCAGCTACAAATCATCCTAACTTTCCCATCGGGTATGTGCTAATGTCTTCAAAGTGCATTTATTAGTAAAGTAAAATCTACCATTTATTCCCTAATAACCTCTTCAGCTTATTGAGTACGTGGTTCAGTGACCCTACCTGGGGCGGCCTGTCAGGAAAATGCAACATGCTTCTGACCATTCAAGTGCTTTACCCACCATAAACATTCCAACAAACATGAACTACCATTGGGATCATGTCAGTTGTAACCACCAGGTGCTCATCCCACGTAGTCTAGGTATAGTTATGTGTATGGGGCACATGCTGGGGAAATACTGAGTGGCATGGACGCTGCATCAGAAATTCAAAGATAAACAAAGTCCCTTTGAGGGCTTCATTCAACTGGACCATAAAAGGCAGCCGAGAGTTCTCTTACTAAAGAGGAAGGACAGGGGGGCTCAGGAATGGTGACAGTAGTGATGAAGAGCACTGAGCAGAGGTGAAATAAGCAATTTGCTGGCACCGGAACAAAACAGAACGAACCACCTACCATTCCCCGCCCGTTCTCCCTCCCGACCCTCCTCTTTGTGTTAGGTGCTGCTGCCGCCATCCTCGTGGTCACCTCAGAAGCACCCAGGAATCCCCCTCTCACTCATCAGTCCTGCCAACCATCAAGTTCTCTAATTCTGCCTCCCTGGTTCTGCTCTTCTTCATCCCCATTGTCACTGTGCTATTTCAGACCCTCAGAACATCTGTGCTGGACAATTGCAATAGCTTCTAATTATTTCCTTTCTCTGTTGTTTCCCTTCTCTCCAATTCACTGGGTGCCCAAGGTAACCTTTTAAATCTCAGCTTTGACTAGCGACTCCCCTGCTCAAAACCTGCCGACGGCTCCCCTGTGCCTAGACAGCAAACCATGAGTCTTTTCACCAGACATTTAAGTCCATCTGTGAACCAAATACAGCTCTCCTTTGCAGCCTGATAGCCTACTGCGTCTGCCCCCCAAAAGAACTCTGTGTTCTGACCAAAGTGGCCCATTCACTGATGACCTCTTGTGCTACCAAGGGCATTTCCCTCTCTGTGCCTCTGTCTACACTAGTCCCCCCTTTCCTATCCTGGCCTCCCAGCTCCTCTGGTCAAATTACTGCCCATCCTTCACACTCAGTGAAGACCTACCTTCTCCATGAAGTCTCCCCTATCTCCTAGCTGGAAGAAATGTCACCATCCTCAGAATTTCTAGAGCACTGTATCTACGGTTCTTAGGACAATGGCATTTTCTTCCATGACAGCTGTGTATGTGCTTGCTCTCTCTGTCCTACCAGCCTAGAGACTTCTAGCTCCTATGTCCCACTCTACCTCTAGTACCAGGTCCACAGCATCGCAGAAGAGCACATGCTTTTTTCTCAGGGGCTTGTTCCCACATCTGTAATATGAACACAAATCAACCTAACTCACAGGAAAATCAAGGGATTAAAGGAGATAACATATGCAAATTACCGACACACTGCAGGTAGTCACCAAATCCCAAACCCCTTTCTTCCTTTCCACATAGCAGAGTACTTGTTGAACAAACAAAAGCTTGCACGCTTTATATTTTGCAAAGAAAGGTTATTATATTTTTTTCACTGACGGAGGGAGAGAAGGAAGGAAGGAACAAATGAGCAAAGAATCACCAAATATGTAGGAGATGTGAGTAGCCCAGTCCGACTGGTCTGAACAACTCACACTGGGGCTGGAAGGGTAGATTATGAAGGAGCTGGAATGTTCGGGCCTGGTAGTTTCAGGGAGTTTTAAACTCAAAAGTGGGTCAGTGCTTAGCCTCTACCAGTCTGCATGATGGATGAAGAACTAAGGACCAGGAGATCACTAAGAGGCCGCTACAGTGGTCGAAGGAAGAGGGCACCACTGCCTGGCTGTGGCTGGTGGCAGCCACAAGGGAGCAGACAGGAATGGCTGGATTTGTAAGGCAGGCCCAAATGAAAAAAATGACAGGGCTGGTGAGTGCTGACTGACTGCATGACTGGAGAACTCTCATCAAGCTGAGTCTCAGAGGGCTCCCAGTCTCGATAATTAGGAGGACAGAAGAACACCTGGAGAACCGAAGGATCGCTGGGAGGTGGGGAGGACATGCAGGGAGCAGCACATGCAGGAAGAACACAAGTTAATTTTTTTAGTTTGAGGTGGAAGGCAGGCAGAGAAGAGGAGTTAGTGCATGGTGGTCCTGAGGGACTGAGAAACCACTTTAGAAACAAACCAAAACCTCCTTTTGTACATGAGGGCCTACCAGGATTCACTGAACAAGAATCATGTAGGACCAAGTGTCCCATACACTGACTCTAGGAGCTCTCTGGGGAGCAAGACACACAGGGATGTCTGCCTACCCATCAGCCATCACCTGCCTGGGAGGAGGTCACTTCTTCTAGGCTGCCCTTCCTTACACTGACAAGGCATAGTACTGAAAAAAACAGGTCCCAAGTTGTTTTATGTGCAAAGAGAAATTCAGAGAACTGGTGTCTTCTCCAAATAAAGGCTTCTGTGGACAAAATAAAGTGCATTTCCAGCCTAAAATCTAGCTGGCATTAGTATCCAAAAATTTACGAGCCGGGTAACCTAGGGTTAGCCACTTAAACTCTCTGGGTCTTGGGTGTTTTATTTCTTAAGGGCAATGACAGTATCTCACATGCCAGAAAGAACCAGAAGATTTCAGGAGGTCTCACAGTTCTGAGATCTTCAATTCAGTACTGAGGCTAAATCCTGCCGGTCAGACTCCAATCTCTCAGAACCCCTGGACAGTGACTCGCTGCAGAAGCCTTTGTGGCGTGGAGATGGGGAGAAACCTGGCAAAAGCACAGGGGCAGAGATTCCAACTGCCAGGTCCCTGTCATAAGAAGATACAGCTAGAATATTAAAGCTGACCCAGGGACAGAAGATAATTAATCTTCAAAGCAATAAAAATATTTAATTCATTCATCTGAGAGAAATGACAAGAGAGAAGATAGATATTTGCTTTTTCGCTCTCTGTTCTGACAAGGTTGCTCTGGATGGATCATAGAAACATTTAATGAACATTAATAGAAAAGCCTGAGATGCAAACAAGTAAATGATGATGGGGCCTGGGTGGCAAGCAGCGAAAGCTACAACCAGGGCAGACATTTCCAGAGCAGAGCTTTGGGAAGAGAAACTTATCTGCAGTAGTTCAGGTGACAACAGAAGGGAGTAGATGGGGATGGATATGTGGGAAATTGCAGAGGTGGAATCCTAGGATTTGATAACTGGATGGATATGAAAGGAAGGAAGAGGCACACGGAAGCTGCCTGAGCTTCCTAACCAGCATCAGAACCAGGAAGTCACCAAAGTAAGTAAGGGGACAGCCACACAGAGAGAAGGAAAGGGGAGTCTCTAGGTCTTGTGGACAGTGTTAAAGGACCAGACAACAGTCATCAGCAGTGAGCACTACAATCCCTCCTTCACCTCAGACTTACGGCCTTTGAAGGAATGACCACAAAGCACCAGAACTGTCAGCCCACATCTGCTCTGTGGCCAGAACAGGGGAGCAGATGTCTAGGGTCAGGAAAGTATATTCAGGGAAGTGTTCAGGGGCTGAGAGTAGCAAAGCGGGGGAAGAGGAGATAATGTAAGAAGTCCACTGCTTTAGACCCTTTACTGGTTTTGTTTCTCATATACCTTCTTCCTTAGGGAGGGCCAATGAGGGCTCCAAGAAACAGAAAAGCATTTCCAGTGCTGGAAATGGGAGCCTGGGCCACAGCCTGAACCAGCGGAGCAGGGAAGGGGGTGGTCCTCAGGGAAAGGAGCCTGGGTTCTCCAAGCTGCCCTTGGCAACAGCCAACATGAATGCTTGAAGACTAAGGACCACTCTTAAGCATCCTATACCAAGGAGGCTATGGGCAGGGGTGCACAAGTTCAGGAAAAGACTATCCAGAGAGCCTCCATGACGGCTGGGCATCCACTGTGCCTGCAGCCCTGCCTTTCGCCTCCCTTTATGTAACCCTGCAAGGAAGAGAGGAGATTTGACAAACTTCAAATTATACTCTCCAGCTTTTCTCTGTCTATTCCAACCACTTCTATGAAATGTTCAGATGATGCTCACTCTGATGACAAGTCCTAGTATGACCCCAAAATGAGAATATATGGAAATTTCTATGAATGTGCCAGCCTCTGGGTAGAAACCTGCCTAAGCATCAAGAAGCATTTCATCTTTCCTTCCCTCCCTTCCCCTCACCCATTTCTTTCTTTCTTTCTGCAAATGCCAACTAGATGCAAGGCCTACTAATTTACAAATGAATATAGCTTCCAAAACCAGGGAAATTATTTAAAGGCATTTAAAACCACAGGCTCTGACCCAAAATAAAATAAGTAAAATAAAGTGAAATAAAATAAAAGGGAACCTCTGCTTTGAAGAGGTCTGGATCTGATCTGGCCACCTGACTTCCAGGGCCATCAAAGCTTGATTTCACAGCCAGAATGCCTTGTGTCTGCCGAGCGTGTTCTTCTGCTCACTCCACTTAGCTCAAGCCACAGACTACTTGACATTTGAATTGTCAACTGTCTTCCAGAGCATGTTGGCTCTGAAGTTGGCTTTGAAAGATCCTGTGCAAATGGTTCACTTGATAAGCAAACTTTGGTATGTCTATCAGAAAATGGGTATACATTTCTGCATTTCAATTGTAACGTCAGTACTTGGTCTGAAGACAGAATTCCTCATACTGAATTGAGACCATCCAAAAGATTCAGGGAAAATTACTAGGGAGACTGTTTTATTCCCACCCTCTGATTTCTCCTCAAAAAGGAAAGAGATGCTGTACAGAATTTAAATGGTCTAACAAAAGTTGTCTTTAAAGCAAATTTCAGTAAATTTAAGTATACTTCATTGAAAACAATTTTCAGTCAAAATAAGCCCAATTTTCTCACAAAATAACATAAAAGTACAATGGCCTGGATTTCTGCTACACTCAGCTTTTCTGTCTGTGAGAATCTGAGCCCTCGCTCTGAGGCAAGACCCATTCCTACCAAATATTCTTGGGGAGGCAACAGCCCCACTGAAAAACCAGTTCTGGCCTGATCCGGCTTGGCCTAGGAAGGAAAGGATATGACTGTCTAGCAGGGATCTGAGTGACCTAGGAATCTGATGCCAGCAGGACCCAAGTTCTCTCCTTAATGGTAATTGATAGGTAGAGACCATTGGGCATCTCTGAGCTCACATGAGAGGAGTCGGAAAGCAGATGACAGGAGTGGAATCTCGAAGGAGGATGTGGATGTTCTGAGAGCCCCATCTGAAATGAGGACAAGTGCAGAACTGGGCATAGTGTGGTTAGAACAGCATTGGGCTGGCCTCCGTTTCAGTCTCCTCCTCTCTGTGCCTTCATTTGTCCATCTATAAAACAAGGAGCTTAGATGAACAGGTCCTTAGGGCCCAGTCAGCTCTAATGTGAGGAGATAGATTCCAGCCCCAGATGACTGCAGAGGTCTCCAGCCTCCACAGGACAGTCCTGAGAGCAGTGTGGGTAGGCCACCAGCATCTTCCCCTCATTTATTCCTATCTTGACCCAATTCATTGCTCAAAGCCTAGCTCAAATGCCATTGTCTTTAAGAAGCTCCCCCTGACCCTTCTGACAAATCATTCACTCCTCCCTCTAGGAGCTCCTGATTTGTCTTGGTGCTCAGCACTGAGCCTTTCAGAGATTAATGCCATATAATTGGGTGGCAGTGGAGGGGAGGGGGACTGGAGAGAAACAAATGGAAACGCAACTCTTTCCTCTTCACTGTGTAGAACTCTCAAACCCAGTTCCAGCTCCCTGAAAAACCCAGCTCTGGAGAGCCAAGAGACTCGCTTCATGATTTGGAATACCAATGGCTAAAGATTCCATCTGAACCAATCTTTGGCTTTTTAATTGAGAAAAATGCCATTCCTGAGCTTTGCAGGTATAAAAGCTTTGCGGTCTGGAGAGAA
>NC_138379.1:35020454-35145464 GCF_054177405.1 Leptonychotes weddellii | reverse complement strand
TCTACCCCTCACTCACGCTGTGACCTTGGACAAGCTACTTCCATTCTCCTGGGAAAAGGGGGACTATCAAACTATACTGTCATTAAAACAGCCTGTTCTTTATTCTCCAGACTGTCAAACTGTCAAACTTATGACCAAAAAAAATGTACTTTCATGGGACGGGTGAAACAAGAGCTGAACTAGAAGGCCTCGATTTGGTCCCAGTTCTGCCACTAGCTAATTGTGACCTTGGCAAACCATACCACCCCCAGAGACTTCAAAGTCCTCATCTGCAAAATGAGGATGAACTGGATGAACTCTAAGGTCCCTTCTGATGCCAGTGCTCTATTCTATTCCATAAAAGATTAAATTGGTCAGCGCGACCATGGAGAGGACAGTTCCAAATGTCACCAACCTGGAGCATTTCAATATACCCACACCAGGCTCCCTTTTCTCTTGATGGGAATTAGTTACATGTTCTTTCCCACTGTATTTAAAGATTTTCTGTCCTAAAAATGCAAGAGAGATACTTGCCTCCTTCCTCCTTTAGAGGTAACTCAACAAATAAGGTCATCTTTTATCTCACTCCTCCCCAGGAACCACTCTGAAAAGAGGATGGCACCACCCAGGCAGAGGGGGAGCGAGGGTTCCCTAGGTGGACACTTGAGTGACACCTCTTGGTTGACCTGTGGTGCCACTCAGGTTTCCAAATGCAAACTGAAAGAATGCCCTGGACATTGATCAGGCAATGATAAGGGGAGGGTTAGCCAAAAGGAGAAGGACCTTGCAGGGAGAATGGGGTATGAGAAGAGGGATGGGTAAACACAGCCAAACCAGGAATCAAACATCAGATTTCTCTTCTCACAGTAGAAAGGGACTGCATGTAGGAGAAGGCAAGGTAGACAAATGTAAGGGTGAGGCAAAACAGCATGCATCCTCTTAACTGTGGGGGTTAAGCTGATCAGCCATCAGCCCTAGAAATCCTACCTTCCTTATATTCTGCAACCATTTACTTCTCTCCTTTATCACTGCCATACCTTCGCTCAAGTTCTCAACTCAGGCCTCAATCACTTCTGACTCTTTTTTTTTTTTTTTTTTTTACTCACTTCTTGTCTATGTCTCTCTCTAACCCATCCTTCTCCCTGGCATCATAGTGATCTTTCTAAAACACTATTCTAAACAAGTCACACCTCTACTTTAGATCTTCCCATGACCCCTCATCACCTTCAGAACAAACTAAGAGCCCTGCACAGTCTGGTTCCAGATTATTTCTGCCTCATCCTCACCATCCCTACAATCTCTGTTCCAGTCAGGCTAAAACACTCGCAGGCCCCTAAACACACAGCTTCATATGGCTCATTCTGCCTGGCACTCTGCCCTCCTCCCTACAGATCACCACCACCACCACTCACTCTAAGTCAACTTGAACTTATCCCTTAGGACTCAGTTCAGACATGATCTCTTCCAAGAAGACTTCTCTGACACCCCCAAATCTGGGTGACGTGTCCCTCCTATGTTCCCACAAACATCTTTTGTTTATGCCCTCATAACCATTACCATAGTGGATTGTAAAGGGCTCCTGATTCTTTAGTCTCCTCAACCATGCTTTAACATCTTGGAAACACACCCCTCTCCCGTCCCCCCTGCCCGTACCTAAATACAGTGCCTGACACAGGCACTCCAAAAGTAGCTGATGAATAAATGAATGAGTAAATAAATAAATGTGGGAAACTAAACCTACCTCAAAGGAGGGGGAGCCTTAGTCTATCAAAGAAGTAAGACTCACAGGAAGAACCATAAGAACTATGGGACAGATCAAGAGAAAAAAGACAAGTGACAAAGCAGGGTCTAAGGTTCAGACCAAAGATAAACCTGACAGTGGGAAAAATAAAGGCAGAGACCAGTGGGAGCTCTAGCTAGGGGAGATAGATGGAGTTCCATAGTCAGCATGGGAAGTCACAAAAGAATCTCAGGGTCTGAGAGGAATAAACTTCCTGCTGGAATCTATGGAACTCTCCCAAGACTAAAAAGGTATAGAAGCAGCAGAGAAAGTAATAAATAGTTTAGCCTGGAATCACAGAAAAAACCTGGGGTTAAAGCCAGAACAAACCTAGGCAGATCAAAGAGAAGATACTGGTAGGAGAGGCCAGGAGGTACAATGGAAAGAGAACAGGCTTTGGAGCCAGGCGCTCCAGCACTTACCAGCTCCATGACCTTGGAAAAGCCAAGCCTTTTATCTAGGAACCTTAGGTTCTTCGTTGGTAAAAATTGGAACACAGCACCCATTTCACAGAACTGTTTAAAGAAACACATGAGGCATGCTATACTTTGTAAATGAAAAGAATAATGTAATGGAAGCCTATTATTATGAGTGTTGACCAGAAGCTGTGCCTCTTCTGTCTCAAGGCATCTAGTGCTTATAAGTTGTTCCAGATTTCTTGTGAAGGGGACGAATGCATGTTGATAAATGAACATATTCCAAGATATGAGGGACCCGATACGTTACCATTCCCAGAGGGAGATGCTGCTGGAAAAGGCAGTGCTTAATCCAAAGGAATGGCACAAGTAATGATCAACTTGTAAGCTAGATCAAGGCCCAGCAGGGATGACACAGAATAATCTGTTATTTTGTGTAAATGGCATAGTATGGATGTCTTACTGATGAAATGGCTAAGGTATCATTATATTACTAGATTTGTACAGAAGATAAGCCAGAACTACATCTGTAAGAAATGGAGTGTCAAGAGTGTCACCCAAAGAGTGATCATCCTGAGTGTGTCCCTCAAATTGGAAAAATAGAAACCAGGTTCTCTGGCCTATGACACAAAAATGTCAAGGTGTCCAAGAAGGAGCTTCTAACAAATTAGCTTTCAGATTGGACCCTCCACATAAGCAAGAGGTTGCAGCTAGAAAACAGAGGATCAGGTCAGAGTCAGGGAACTGTACCCAAGTCCTGGGCCAAGAGATGCAGTGTCTTGGCCTGAATGAGCCAGTCCGCTTCAGCTTCTCCTCCCCTTTGCCGAGTCTCCTTTGGCTCCCTCACTGTGGTTCAGACAAGTCTTTACAACAGTGCCAGCAGCCTGCCTCAGCTGTTCTCAGGGGACTCAGAGGAAGGTCTGTGTCTAAGCTTGGACCAGGGTGTTAAAGGAGGTCTACAGCTCCCCCAAGACCCAAAAGGGAGGGTGAGATCAGAGGGTCAGAAGTAGGACCACTTGCCACCTGCGCACACTTGGAAATTTTCCCTTCAGGGATGAATTTTATAAGTTTTTTGTTTGTTTTACTAATAAACTGATGGGAATTTGTCTTGTTGCATGAAGCCTTCCTAATACCTTGCAAATCATATACCATTCATTCATTCATTCCACATTTATAAAGCACCTACTGCCCAGCATAGGCAAAGGGGAAACAGAGAAAAAACAATGAGAAAGGACACATGCCCTCAGAAGACATCCGAGGTAGATGGAGAGAGGAGGGAGGCCAGCAGGGCCTCGTGGACTCAGGGAGACGGGAGAAAAAGTGCAGAACTGGAGCTGAATCTTAAAAAAGCAGAAATATTTGGATGAAAGCTGGGGAAGAAAAACAGTGCTTCAAGATCACGGCAGGATTCACTCACAAAATTATCGCACACCTACTCTGTGCCAGGCACCGTGAGCCTGAGATGAGTAACGCACAACAACAACAAACACTTGGAGGGCTTCACCTGCAGCAGGTAAGGTTCCAAGCACTTTACCTGAATTAACTCACTTAATCCTCCCCAAATTCCTATATAGTAAGTTACTGTTATTATCCTCCTTTTACAGGTGAGGAAAATGAGGCACAGAGATGTTGAGTGACTTGTCCGAGTGACAGAGCCAGGACTCAGACCTAGGCTGTCTGGCTCTGGGCCGCTCTTTTTTTTTTAAACCTTTGAAAAACACTTTATTGAGTTATAATTGATATATACGTATTTAACATGTACAATCCGATAAGTTTTGACGTATGTATAAAGCCAGCAAAACCCTCACTACAATCAAGACAGGGGGAGCGTATCCATCACCCAAAAGTTTCCTCATACAGCTCTGGGCAGTTGTAATGATAACTCATCAAAAGAAACAGAGAAGTCCAGCAGAGAGGCAGGAGGGCATTGGTTTGGGGTTTAAATAATGACAAGTTTTATTTTGGGTATGATGAATTAGAGCTTACATTTGCAAACAGGCAGAAAATAGGGAATTGGAGAGAGGCTTGGCACTTTGAGGTGGGAATACTGACTTCAGAATCTCTGAGGAAAAATGGAAGCAAGATTCCACCTAAGGAAAAACCCCGGCGGGGAAGAGCAGGAGGAGAAAGTTTCTACAAAGTCAGATGCCACAGAAAAGTCAAGGACAAGGAAGACACTGCATATAGCATTTGGAGCTAGAAAAGAAAAACTCAGAAGTAATATAATTTTTATCTGAAAAGATAAATGGAATCTGAATAAAGTGTGTAGTATAGTTAACAACAGTTATTGTACCCATGTCAATTTCCTAGTTTTTTATTTATTTATTGAGAGAGAGAGAGTGCATGTGCACGTTTGCGTGCACACACAAGCAGAGGGTGGGGCAGAGGGAGAGAAAGAATCTCAAGCGACTCGGAGCTGAGCATAGAACCCGACACAGGGCTCCATCTCACAACCCTGAGATCATGACCCAAGCCGAAATCAAGAGTCGGCCGCTCAACTGATTGAGCCACCCAGGCACCTTGATTTCCTAGTTTTGATGCTGTACTATACCTACTTAAGATTCTACCACTGGAGGAAGCTGGGTGAGGATACCCAGGATTCCCTGTACTATTTTTTATAGCTTCCTGTAAGTCTGTAATTATTTCAAGAAAAAAGTTTTTTTTTTAAAGGAACTAACTGAACTAATTGAACATCTAATTTATGCTAGGCATTGTACTGGACACTTTCCTTAATAAATGATCATTTAACCCTCAAATAATCTTATTAAGCATAACTATTCTCATTTTATAGCTGAAAAAGTGAGACACACAAGAAAGGACTTGCCAAAGTCACCACCTAGTTAATGAAGAAGCTAAACTGTTATTCTACTCCAACGTGCATAAATTCCACCTAAACAGCCCTGACAAGTCACCTCTTGGCTCCTGCGTGAACAAGTCCCAGCCCTTGTGCTTTATATTTGACTTTAGAATAAGCTACCTAACCCCACCCTAGCCCCAGTTTTCTCATCAGTAAAACGGATCAACAACTCCTGTCCTAATTAGTTCACGAGATTTTTGTGAGATTCCAATGAGACAGAGTGTGAAAGCTCCTTGCAAGCTGTTCAAGTCTGTGCATGGCTGGGGGACTGACATTCCGAAACTGACTGTGAATAAGGTCAGTCCTGGCAAAACAGAGGGAAGGAAAAGTATCTACCCTAGCAACTCCTGCTGACCTGTCCTTTTGGGTAGTATATGACCCTGGGGATGCACCAGCTACCAGCAGCATCTGGCCAAGGGCAGGCAGTCCTCTGCATGGGCCTGTGTCAGCAAACTGGACCCAATCACCATCCTCCCTCCACCAACCCCGCTTTCCCCCAGCCCCACGCACATATGGTGCCCTTGTCTCTGCAGATGTCCTGTGCCCCCCAAAGTTTCAGCTCTTTGTAGAAGAGCATTCTTCTATGAGGCTACTGGAAATACACCCTCTGGCCCAGGGCCCATGGCCCCCAGCCCTTGTTCAAAGTTGTCTAGCATGCTGAATTCAGGCAGGATGTCCTCAGTACACCCAGAAATTAAGAAATTAGCAGCTCCAGATTGTGGTAGAGCTGACCCCTCCCAGCCCTACCCCATAGTGTCTATGGTGCTGGAATTAGCCAGAGATGAAGCAAAGACACACATTGCTACATTAAAACAACAGAAACCTCTGTCTCAAAGGTAGGTTGGCATGGTACCGAATTTCACCTGTAGAAATGCTTCTCTGGATGAAATGGCCTCTCATTTCAGGAAAGAGGCCTGGCTCTGCTACCGGTTCATCAGTCATGCAGAGGAACAAATTGGGCTAGGGATGCCCATGCGGCCTGATGCCCTGGCTTGATCCGAAGGCACCGATCCCTGCAACGTCAGTGACTCCACCGAAAGCTCTCCAAGGAGAACCAGGGCTGGAGGATGCACAGGCCTCGCAGCCCGGCTCCACCTCAGCCCTCCCCTCCAATGACAAGGATGCAGCCCAAAGCTGAGCCCATGCTACATGGCCTCCTAAACTGGTCTCCCTGGCTGCTTCCAAGCCACCCTCCAGAGCAGCCAGGGAGAGCTCTGATTACATCGCTTCTGTTTAAAAGTCACTCACAATTCTCACTGATTGCAAAAACAAATGAAGCCCAAATCCCCTAGCCTAGCATCCAAACACCTTCTCAAACTGGCCCCAGTCAACCTTTATAACTTTGCTTTAATGGCTCTAGCCGAAATGAACTACCTCTTATCCCTGGGCTCAGCCTGTGATTCCTGCCTCTGTACTTTGTTTATGCTGTGTGCTCCATCTGGAAGGCTTCCTTCTTAGCCAGATGCTACCTGATTTTGAAGCCAGCTCAAATCCCACCTCTTCCATGAAGCCTTCCTTGATTATTCTGGTTCACATTATTTTAACAGCCCATTATCATTACCTGGGGAGCTCTTTTAAAATACTGATGCCCACTCATCACCCAGAGATTCTGATTTAATCAGTATGGAATAGGACATTAGGCAACTGATTTTTTTTAAGTTCCCAAGGTGTTTCTAATATGCAACCAGATTTAAAAACCATTATCCTAAGTTAGAAGTGATCTCTTTCCACTGAGCTCTCACAGCACTTGATCTAAACATGTTTTATGACACATAACTTCTAGCTTCTTATATGGATATTTTACTGTTTAAAGATTGTTGAGTGTTTGTCAGGCACTGTTCTAGGTACTGGAATATAGTAGCGATCAACCCAAAGCCCCGGCTCTCATGGAGCTTACACTCTGATAAGGAGACAGATACCAAACAATTAATACACAGTAAGGTCAGGTGGTAAGCACTTCTAAAAGTAGGGGAAGGGGATGGAGAATAAAAGGAGGGGTCCTCTTTCAAAGAGAGTTCTCAGGAACCCCTTTAAGACATTGCCTAACAACAAAACCCGTGTCTAATTCACCTTCGTATCTCTCACAGCTTTTTGCATAGTGCTTGGCACAAAAATAAATGCTTGTTGTATGAATGAATGAAAGCATGAGTGAGTGAACGGATCAGCGTGCCTTATCTATGGATATATCCCCCCTGCCCCAGCGCCCAGGGAAGTACCTGAAATACACTAGATGTTCAATAGATATTGATTGAACGGGTGAATGGCACATGTTCCTAGGAACAGATCATCACAAGATCACAGAACAGCAAGCTGATCCTGAGATTGCTGAGCCCAATCTTCTCATTTTAAAGATAAAACCGACATCCAGAGAGGTGATTACTGGGCCAAGATCACAGAAGAAATCAGAGGGAGAGCTGACCTGAGTCCCCAGCTCTTATGACTCCTGGTATAGTGCTCATTCCATCAAACTGAAACACTTTTCCCATTAGCAACAGAAAATTATTCTGAGGACTATTAACTGGCCTAAGAAGGAACTCAGATTAGCATCAGTAGAACTTAAAAAAAAAAACTCAATTTTCTTTGGTTTCAGAACTGTCTTTCCTGATGGCTAAAATATGGTGCATTTAACAGACAACCTCACCTTTGCTATACCTCACTGCCCCATTACACCACTTCCATCAAGGCAGGCAGACAGGCCCTCCCAGAGCAGACAAGGGGTTGGTGAATTTCCAACTGTATCTACAACTCTGAATGTTCCCCCTTTTCTAACCTCAGCCAGCGTTCCAACAAAATATGGAATACACCACCAGAGGCTAAATGGGAAAGCCCATGTAAAGAAGCCAGTGGCTGGGAAACCAGAGAGGAGCAGAAGACCCTGGCCAGGTGAGGGAAACCAGCAGGTACTGGGATTGCTGGTGTAGTGATGGGGTGTGCTCCAAGCAAGTGGTTGACCAGCTGGCCTTGATGTAGGCAAACAAGCTCTGGCCTGACAAGAATCAAGTACAACATTTTCTTTTCATTTTTCTTAAAACCCTGTGGAAACATAGAATCCATCTGGATGCAATGAAGACCAATTTCCTAGAATAACATTCCAAACAAAATGATCTTCCGCAAGAGAGCCAAGTATTATACTGTTGGCATGGGCCTCCTTGGCCTTCTAGTAAATAAAATGCCCTATCACCCGGCCTTTCTGCACCTTCCTGGTGCATAGTCCTGGGATGGTCAAAATGAGGACCCTAGAGCATCTGGAGATTACAAAGAGTTTTCTGAGTCCTCAAAGGAAAATGTGAATTAGTGCAACTTTTAATGTCAAATATATTGTGTTAACATTGATATGGTACTTCTTCGAAACTGGCAATTTTCTATTGGGCATAGGTGAAGAAGCAGAGAGCTGATTAACTACAGCAAAGGTTCCCAGCTTCACCTGATCATAAGAATCTCCTATGGGACACTGGACCTCACCAAATTAGAATTACCAGAGCAGAGACCTAGAACTCTGTATGTTTAGCAAGCGTGCCAGGTGATTCTTATGAATTGGTTAGCAAGGGAAACATCAAGCTGGAAAAACCACAGTATCCACTGCATAGGATTATTATCAGAATTAAGTGGAACTATATAAAGCTCTTAGCACAGTACCTGGCACATAATAAGTGTTCAGTAAGAGTTGGTTGTTGCTGTTACTTAATTATTAATAAGACATTCCAGAGCCTGGTCAGATATTAGTTACTATATGGACATCCACAGTTAAAAGAGCAGAGAGCACAAGTATCGTACAGTGGAAGAACTACCATTATTTACCTCTTTTTTTTCTCATTAATTTCATCCCTGTTACTCCCTAGCACAGTAGTTCTCAAAGTGTGAGCCCTGAACCAGCAGCATCAGCACAACCTGGGAAATTATTAGAAATGAAAATTCTCAGGCCCTACCCCAGACCTACTGAATTAGGGAGGTAGGGCCCAGAAATCTGCTTTAACAAGATTTCCAGACGATTCAGAGGCAGGCTATAGTGTGAGAACCATCGACCTAACATCTTCCTACTCCAAGTATGGTCAGCAACATGGCATATCAGAAATGCAGAATCTGGGGTGCCTGGGTGGCTCAGTTGGTTAAGCATGTGCCTTCGGCTCAGGTCATGATCCCAGGGTCCTGGGATGGAGCCCCATGTCGGGCTCCCTGCTCAGCGGCAAGTCTGCTTCTTCCTCTGCCCCTCCCCCAACTTGTACACACTCTCTCTCTCTCTCAAATAAATAAAATCTTAAAAAAAAATAAAAAACAGAAATGCAGAATCTCAGGTCCCCATCCCAGGCCTACTAAAAATCAGATTCTACTAAATCAGATTCCACATTCTAATGAAGTCCCCGGGGGACTCAACATGCACAAGACCATCTGAGCAGCACAGTCCTAGGCCACAGGAATTTCACAGATGCACGAGAAAAAAGGGAGCTGACTGTGGCATTCTGATTGTTGTTAAATGGCATTCTAAGGACTTACCAGGCACTACTCTTTACCTCATTGATCCTCACTATGCCTAGTGGTAAGTATTTTTATTCCTGTTTTACAGATTAGAAAATTGAGGCTCAGATCAGTAAAGTAATTTGCGGAAGGTCACACGACTAAATCTCTGTGTGACCTAAGTCTGTGTGTCTCTCTCCGTCCGCCCCACGGTGGCTGATGGGACAGCTACACAGACACCACCTGCGTGCCAGTGCCAATGGAACAACTTCAGAAAGGAAGCAGTCCCCAACTTATGAAGGAGCAAGCCTCCAAAAGCGTGTGTTTCTGAGTCCAATATTTGGAACTCCTGATGGAAGTATTTGCAGAAACTATTTACATCATGACTTCTACGAGAAAATACATTCTGAGTTATAATACCAGATGGTAGCAGCTCCCTGCAGGGTCATTACCTCTGGGCTCCAGAAACTTGTTAGTACTTCATTCATATCACCATAAGAGAAGAACGCAGCTCCAATGCAGATCCGTCCCCAGATGTTATGGCTCAGGAAACATCCATTCATCCCCTCACTAAAGGGTTTATTGAGTGCCTCCTATAGAAAAGGTGCTATGCCAGGGGTATGGGTGATAAAAGATGAAAACGATCCATGCCTCAAGGAATTCATGGTCCGGTAAGGAAAAAAAAGCAGAAACACACCCAAGGTGGAACATGGTGAGTGACAAAAGAGAATGCTATGGAAGTTGAGAGAAGGAAGAGATCCTAGCATCTAGGATCAGGGCAGACTTCCCAAGGAGGTGCCATCTTAAAGCTGAGTGTGGAAGGACAGCCAGAACATAGATTAGCCAAAACTGGCACTCCCAGAAAATGGAAGAGTCTGAACCAAGACACGGAGATGTAAAAGAGAAGGTCATGTTGTAGAACTGCAAGGTGTCTCCTTGGTTGAAGCAAAAGGTTCACTTAATTCAGATAATGGGAGATGAAACTAGAAAGGCAGGTCTGCACCTAAGCAGGGGTAGATGCAACCTAAATGGTAGGTTGAGAGATTGGAACTTTGCTTTGTACGTATAGAGAGCTGCCTCACATTATTCATCGTATTACATAATAAATCTATTGAACTCCAAGTCCTTTTTGAAACAAGCTAGGGTAAAAACAGACATTTCTGAACTGGTATTGTAATTATTTTCAAGTCTGCTTCCTCCATTAGACTCAATTCAAATGAGTTTGAGCATTAGTAGATGCTCAAAAGATGCTGATGGATGAACAAAGAAATGAATACACAAGTACACCAATGAGCGGGAGAGAGCGGGAGAGATGCCGTGCATCACGGCATGGAAAGGAAGGAGGAGTGGAGGGGTGGTGGTGGAAAGACTGGAGACCGCGGGTCTAATGGTTAGGGGGCCACTGTGACTGGACAGGTGAGAAGCCAATGGGGTAAGGTCAAAAGGAACGAGGAGAAAGGGACAGAAGAGAGACACCCAGCTACAGGGCCTAGCAAGTGACTGGCAAGGGGGCAAAGAGAAGGGAGCCATCAGGGTCTCACTGAAGTCGGCAGTCTGGGTGGCTGGGAGAGAACAGCGCCATTGGAAAATTGGGCCATTGGATGGAAGATACCACTTCACTGAGTCGGCACCACCCTGCGGATACCTCTTTTATCCTCGCCCATGCTCCCTGCTCCCCCTGCTTGAGCCATGACATCTTGCTTGCCAGTTCTTGAGCATGCCAGGCCTGCTCCCGCTTTCGAGCCTCTGTGCGGGGACACTGTTCATCGGAGACCTGCAGAGCGAAGCCCCTCGCCAACTCCACATCTTTGCTCCAACGTTACCACCTCAATGAGGCCCATCGAAAACTGCAACCCACGCATCCCAGCTCTCCTCCACAGTTCCCAAAGTCCCATACCCTGCTCCTTTTTCTTCTTTTTTATTGTACGTACTACCTGTCTAACATATAATGTTCTTATTTATTATGTCTACAGTTTAACGTCGGTCTCCTCTCACTAAAATGTAAATTCCACAAGGACAAGGATTTCTATTTTGCAAATACCTTGAAGTGGCTAGCATATAACAGGCATTCAATAAATAATTGCTCAATGTACTACCTCCATTTTACAGATAAGGAAATGGAGGCTCAGAAAGGCAACACAACTTTCCCTAAATAACACAGCTGTCAGTCAGTAGTGGGAGCCTGAATTCAAACACAGATCTGCCCAACTCTAACTTCTTCTCTGCCAGGCTGAGTCTTGCTTTAGACATGCCACCTCTGAGGGGACAGTGACCCATCTGGGGGTACATAATGAGCAAGCAGTGAAAAATGTGAGATTCGAGGCAACAACAACCAAACCTGCAAGACAGGAGACCCGGCCTGGCTAGGGGCAGGTCCACGAGTGCAGGTCCTGAGCTGCCTACAGCCTGAAACACAGGCACTCTGACCAGAGAACCACCAGAGAACCAACGGCTTTGTTTCCTAAGTGCAAGTCTGAAGAATCAGGCCAGCTTCTCCAGCAGAGCAGCTCCTAATCTTTCCAGCTGTCTAAACTGTCAAATCATAAACTTCTCTTCAGGGGAATGTACTTAACAAAGGGACATGTCCGATTTCCCTTTATACCACCCATCCAGTGGGTCTGCACTCAGTTTCACTGCCATTCGGATCCACGCCCCACCCCACCCCCCGCCGCATAATCCCTATATCACAGGCTCAATTTACAGCGCAGCACATTAACCACTGGAGTGGCTCAAAATAAACACGGTTGGCAGAGTGTAATTATTTCCAGCAAAAGAGTTGGTTCTGCATTTTGACAGTCATCTGATATATTATTGTACTCAATGCTGAACTGTGAAACTGCAAAATTAAAAGAAAGCATTTTTTTAAGTTTCAAAAGTACTCATTATTAAATTATAAAGCAGGTCATTTATGATGAGTCAGTCCAAAACCAAGGATAACAATGAAAGACTGCAGGAATCTTGACTTCTTTCTATAACCTCTAATGTCCATGATCCAAGGCCGTTGTGAAAGTTGAATGAGATAGCACATCTAGCCCAGTGCCTGGGTCACAATAGGTCCTCAATTAACGTCAGTTGTCTTACTTAATTATTATTGCTATTTTCCCAGCAGCAGAATTTACGAACTACCTCAATTTGTTCATTTAGTCATGATTCCATCATCCCCAAAGAGCTCTCAGTCCACTGGCGAAAGGCAACCAAACAGGTTACTCTTGCATGGGAAGAGGGGGGAGACACACAGGGCTAAGGGCCGTGCAGAGAAAGAGCCCCTTCCCAGGGAGAGCAAGGCCAGAGCTGAGCCAGAAAGGGCAACAGAAGTCAGCAGAGTGCGGGGAAAGATGAGGAGGGCAGGGAGGCCTAAAAGCAAGAAAAGAGCACATGACTTGGAGAAACTACAATTGGAACTGGCCTAGAATGACCAATGCAAGGCTACTGTTACAGATATTTAGACCTGCAATGGCCCCTCTTTCATGTTTAAGTAACAAAATGCACCAATTCCTCAGCACAATGGTAAGCGGCTGAACACGTCTCCTGGCGCCCACCCTCCGGAGTCCAAATTCCCAGGCAAGTGGTGGTGGGCCCCAGCCACCCAGCCTCCCATGCTTGCTCTCAAAGATGAGACAGGAGAGATCTCTCTTGAAAAGAGGATTTGATGAAATCCAAGCTATCCAATGGCAGCATGTGAACATGCTGAATCAGCTGCACTTCAGGAAACAGAGTGTCCTTGGGAGACAGGGCATATCACTTACACACAGAAAACCACTCCTATCCACGAAGGACGAACGGTGAAACGTTTAACGATGGCCTTCAATTATTAAACGAGCCCAAATGAGCTCTGGTAGTAAGACAGATCACACACACTCACAGAGAGGACTCTGGCAGGCCAGCCTGGATTGTCTTGGGGTTATTCATCAAGGCACCAACAGATGGGGCGAGACAGAGGGCTCTCTCAGAGGTCGCAGGGTCATATGGTCACCCAGAGCTCTTAGAGAACCCTAGGAAGTGGCGGTCATGGCCAGAGCAGGGGAGAGAAAGTACAAAGAACCCGACTCTGTGGAAAGCATGGGGTTTTTTTCAAGGTATAACGGTCCATGCTGGCAAAGAGCTCATTAACAACTTTTTGCTCCTTGGTTGGCATTTTCACACTGGCCGGTTTGGGGCTTCCCGTGTGGAACTTAAGCTTTGGCCCAAATGTCTCCCGGGGTGTGTCTGTCAGTCCCTTGGGAAGAGGCAGCACACTGAGGTGAAGCTCTGGAGCCTCACCTGGCCTCAAAGACCAGCTGCGTGGCTCTCAGTCCCAGCTTCCTCATCTGTCAATGTCGGTCCGTGGGGTGGCTGGGAAAATTAAATAACACATACATGATTGAATAATAACCTGGCACAACGCACACGGGAGGGGCTTCTTATCTTTTGCTTCCCATTCCCTTTACTCCTTTCCTTCATGCCTCTGAAAAATTAGAATGTTTTCCTGGCTGGGCGCTCGGGTTCACCTCTTTTGATTTCAGTTCAGAACAGTATCCTTTGGGCATCGGCCTGGTTCGACACAAACTTCTATTTGGGAGTTACCCTAACAGGAAGACACTCAGGTACGGACCCCAGCCCTTTCACACCTCTCCTCACTCGGACCTCAGGCAGGCTACCCCACTGGTCACACCCCCAGCCTGTGCTCCTCCCTAGCTGACTCATCTGTGAGGCTGGCCTGTTGCCCTGCCCATGCAACCCTCCCCTCCCCTCACAGCTCATTCCTGTCTACTGGGCCAGCCCTGCCGTAAGCCCAGGGTCCCCCACAAGGCTAGCCAGCCCTCTGCCCCTCACCCAGTTCCAGCTCCTGGATCCTGAGCCCCTGAAAAGCAGGGGCCACGTCTCAGCGCCCTCCACTCTGCGAGTGGCACAGAATCCAGCAAAGAGCAGAGGCCTGCCAGTGCTGGTGGGTTGAGAGGGACACGGTGCCAGAGGGCCCAGTCCTGGGACATGTTCTTAGAAGTTCTGTCTCAAGGCCAAAAAAAAAATTTCCTAGGATGGAAACGCTCCAGGAAGCCTAGGCAATGACAAATGAGCTAAGTGCAGGCAATCTCCAGAGACTCCTGCTATTCCAGAAACCCTCACGCTCTCCCGCACATTCCTCACATACTGGGGCAGTTCGCGCGGACAGGGTGGCCCAGGCTGTAGGCAGTTCAGACCCCAGACTCCATGTAAAGGAAGGTGCTATGCCAGAACATGAGAGTGTGGACAGTGGAACAAAGGGTGACAGAGATATGGAGTCCTGGTCACAGGAGAAAATAATCTGACACAGTGCTGGGTGCTGAGGATGCCAAAGTGGGCATGCACGCAGCCCTAGCAGCACCCCCGCCGCCACCCCACCAAAACACCCTGATCCTCCTCAGCACTGGATCACTCTGACTTACTTGTCCCACCTGCCAGACCACAAGCTCCTTGAGGGTAGAGATTATGTCATAGTGAACAGTGTATGTACAGCATCTAGCGTAGTGTCCGGCACAAACCCCAGGTCTACCAATTCCTAACTCTGTGGTCTTGCCAAGCCACATAAGCTCTCTCAGCCTCAATTTCTAGTCTGTAGAGTAGAGATAATGATAATCTCTACACCCAGGGAGGAAGAAATGAGCGATGTGCGTAAAGCCCTTACTTAGCCAAGGCCTGATTTGGTACGTAACACTGGTTAGGTGGTAGGGGTATTATGAGCAGACTGCAAGCAAATGCTTGAGGAACTAGGGGCAAGAGAGAGGGATACACATTCACACAGACTGCCACAAAATTATGTGACTCTACAGCAGGAATATATTTGAATTACTCTAAGAGCAGAAAAGAGAGAGCACACCTACTTTTGCTGGGTATATACAGAGAATTTCACAGAGGAGGTAGATAACATTGAACTTAAAACCTGAAGAACTAAACTCCAGTCAAAGACATGGCATTTGCAACAGCACACAGGCGGGACAGAGTCCGGTGTGTTCAGGAACAGCAAGTCTGGGTGCAAGCAGGGTCTGTACACAGGGGCGGTGGTAACACGGGGTGAAGAGATCAGGAAGAGCCATCAGCTCCCAGCACGCTTCTCCTGCGACACACCGGAGAGAGCCACTGCAGGGTTCTGAGCAGGCAGGGAAAGACACGGCCACTCTGGTGGCTGTGTGGAAGGTGGGCAAAGGGGGTGAGCCTGGGGGGAACAGGGTAAAGAGGGGAGCTGATATGGGCTGGGGTACCGGAGGGAATGGAGATAGGGGTGGAGAGAGGGAGGGAAATGAAGCAAGCCAGCTCAAGGAGTTGGGTAGAAACTGAGTCTCAGAAAAACTGCACCTGGCCCTTGGTGCTCGCCAAGTCTTCTTCATATACAGTGTGGCTCTATGAGTTAGATAAATCCCCTTCTCTCCATATTGCCCACCTCACAATTTGTGCAACAACTGAGGAGCATGAATATGGAAAATTCCAGCTGAAAACTGTGACTGGGATGAGCAGGCCCAGAGGTCACAGTCACCACTGGGCAAAACCACCTACAACAGGCCTGGGATCAGGGCCAGCATTTTCCCACTCGCATGCAAACTTGGGGCCCAAGTTTTAGCAACCAAAAACCTTTCAGGTGTACTTTTTTTTTTTTTAAGCTATTTACAGGAACCCAAGGTCCTTCAAGTACTTCAGAGAAATGCCTTATATCTAGTTTGTTCTTAAAGAAAAAACAATAGCCTCTTTGCCCTACATGCCTGGGTGCCAACAAAAGGATGCAATGACTCACCAAGTCTCTAGGGTCCCAGAAATCAGTCTGTCTGTATGTCTCACACACACACACACACACAAACACACACACACACACACTCCCTCTGCCTGCCCCCTCCTCCCCCTCCCTCCCCCCTTCCTCTTCCCTCTCTCTCTTCCTCTAGTCTCTCCCCCCTTCCCCCCCTCTCCTCCCCCCTCCTGTCTCTATAAGTCTCTCTCCACCCCCTCCCGCTTGCCCCCACTCTCTCTCTCTCTGCAATAGAAATCTACTATTATCCTATGAAAGGAGCTGCATTCTAATAGTCTCCTGGAGAGAGGATAAAGGGAGGGAGGGTTCAAGGCCATACATGACCATTCCTAATAAACAAAAAATGGTTGCTTTTCCTGCTTCCTTCCTTGGTTTCAATCTAATTAGACAGAGCTAATGAGTAGGCAGCAATGGTGCTTGGTTCAGCTGTTCCAGACCCAAGTGTTTCTTCCTTATTAAAAATAAAGACACCCAAGGGCTCAGTTTGGTAAAAATGCACACAGAGAGGCACACTTCCTTTAAAAAAAATGTTTTGCATTAAAAAACAGTATCTGTTTAATAAGTACCAAAAATCAAACGTACAACCGCAAGATCCCTGGCAGCACCCGTGTGCGTTTTCAGACAGTGTCTTCAAGGAGAGAACGTGAGAAAGAGACTCAGGAGACCTGAGGTCCAGTGTCAGCTCTGCCACTGACCTGCGGTGGGGTCACCCTGAGCCTCAGCTTCCTCAGTATCAGATGGGTATAACGCTCTACCTATCTCACAGCCCGTGGGAGAGAATGTATTTGGCAGAGTTTTGCAAACTATAAAGCACTTTGTTAACACCTACTCAGTCTACAAATATTTACCGAGGGCCTACCAAGTGCCAGGCATTTGTTCACCCTTGTTACCATCATGAAGAACACTGCACCTCTTCAGCTCAGTCACTGGATAGCACTTTCAAATGCAGCCTGGTCTGTGGGCTGAAGCCATGCACCCATTCACCGAGTATTTTCCCCCACTGAAGCATTCATTAGTCACTCGCCTCCATCAGCAGGTACTTAATGACATCTCTGCCCCGAGAGACCCTGGGGCATGTTAGTACAAATGAGGGTGGGGAGTGGGGCCTCTTGCTACCTCTGCTGCTCCCGGGGGCCTAATCATGTGAAGCTTCCAGAACCTTATTCTCTATAACCACGGAATAGGATGATTCTCGCAACCAGGGCCAAGGCAGGTGAACAGATGGTAAGCCTGCATGGCTATGTCCTTCTGGTATCAGAGTGCCTGGTGCCATGTCCTCACCAGGTGACCTTTACCTACAGGCTCAGCCCCAGCCCAGCCCTGATCAGTCGGTACTGTCCTCAGTTCGAAAAGATTTCAAGTCTCTGAGGTTAGCAACTCAGAAGCAAATTCAGTGTGCTGCCATTCCTGTTCTGACCTTGTTCCTTGGTTTTCATCACTAAGCATCATGCCTTATTCTGGGAACCAGGCCCTGCTTTGCGCCAGAGGTCCAGTTACTATGATCCTGAATTGTTTCCTGTCTGAATCACCTAGTGACCCATTCCACCAAGACCAGAGTACTGCTTTACTATTACTCCAAGAGATTGTCCTGATGCAGAATCTACCCAGGAGCCTCCGGAGACTAGAGCTCCTAGGAGTGCATCTCCACAATTCCCAGTGCACAGCTCAGCCTCTACAATAAATATCTGCAGGATGAGAAGCTTGCCCGCTTGCCTAGATGACTGCAAACTATCTGCTCCTACGCCCCTCCCCACACACGGGACCTCCTTGATGGACAAAAGTACTGTTGCTTATTGCCATGTCCTCTGGGAACAGCACAGTCTCTGGGTCAAACCCACCCACCCCATTCCCAGTACCTCCCCTTTGCCAATTAGTGTGTGCTATGAGCAGAAGGGCTAAGCCGGTTCTGCAGTCTGCTGCCTGGCTCAGCATCCTAGCCCCATCTTTCGCTCCTGGAGTCTAAGAGTTAGTTCAGTCTAAGGATTCATTTGGGGCCATCTGGCACCTTCTGGCACTTTCTGGCACCAGCATGGAAGGGACTCAGCTCCGTCCAACAAGCACCGCTGAACACCAAGAGTGGTATGAGGGAAGCTCTGTTTAAGACCCTGAGGTTGACACAGAAGATGTCTCACTAAAACCTAAGAAAGAAGGGCCCCAGTCAGGCCTAGACTACAACATATCAGGTTTCGGCTCTGTGAGGTTGCTTTAAACCTGAGAATGCAAATAGAAAGCCTGATTTCTACTTCTTTACTTCTTTATTGCTACTTCTTTCCAGATCAGCAGAGGAAAAGCATATCCGACACAAAGGGAGAAAGTGGGACTAAGATTTAGTCCTGGTCTCCACAAATGTGTTGTGTGACCTCAGGTGAATCCCTCTCCTTGCCTGGGTCTCTATTATCCTCCTTCATGCAGTCCACGGGCTTTCATCTGGCGATCCATTTCTTCGGCCCCATCTATGCCTGACATGCAGCAAATTTCCTTGCTGCTCAAAATGTGGTTCTGAGACCACAGCGTTGGCATCACCTGGGATGCCCAGAGACCTACTGACTGGACCTGCAGAATCAGAATCCGCATTTTAACAAGATCCCTAAGTGATTTTGCATGCACACTGAAGTTCGGCAAACATTGTTCTGCAGCTCCTCAGAAAGACCAGGCCAACCTGGAGCATGACCTCTTGTGCAAGAAGCTGGAAGAAGAATGAGCTAGTCACAGGACTTCACTGAAGTGAACAGAAGCACCTGGCCAGTAGTAAGGGCTGGGGAGAGATGCTGCAGGATCCTTTTAGACTCAGCTGTGATCCATAAAAGATCTCCCAAGTACTTAGAGTCTCTAAATTTGAAGTCTTTAGATAAAATGACTTTAAAAATACTAATTATGCACGGAAGTCTAACCATGAACCAAGCATCAGTGAATCCAGGGCTCCTTCTGTACTGGCATCCTGCCAGCCCGCACTCAACACAGCTCTAAAATCAGCAGAGAGGTCACCTCTGAAACCACCGCACTTCTCCCTGCCCCACCTGTCTCCTGCCTGGTCCTCACCTACCAGAACTTCAGGCTCAGCTGGAATCCCACGGACAAGACCACACTCACAGGAACACTGCCCGGGGCCAATGCAGCAGTACAGAGCGGGGAGAGGGCCACAGAGTCACAGACCGACACAGTCAGTCCCATGGAGCAGAAAGAGAAGGGGAGAAGCACAGACTGGAAGTTTAGCAAAGACTAAACAAACCTTACCCTTGCTTCCAACATCCAGGGAGAAGACCAGCTTCTGGCTTGGTGACCACCCACCTGAGACAGTCTCATTCAGCCAGTGAGGCTTTGAAGACAAGCAGAGAAAACATCCTAAGCCCTCGCGGTTCTAGTCCTGAGGCTACGCTAATGTGCTGTGTGACCCTGGGAGGCAGCCTCCCTGCCTTGTCCCCTTCCCTCCGGATGAGAGGCGCCACTTGCTCCTCTGAGATGGGACTCTACTGCACACTGCAGAATTATTTACCTGTGTTTGCAAGCGCTCTATCTCCATTGCCTGTTTCCCTAGCAATGGAGAGGGCAGAAGGGAGGAAGGAGGGAGGACGGACGGGAGAGGAGTGGAGGCCAGACTTGGACCTGATGGTCACCAGCAGTTTGGAAAGGGTCCCTTTCTTGAAGCACTCTCTCTGTCACAGTGTCCATTTTATATCCTAAGCACACTGTGAAAAAATAACTTATAACCCTCAGAGCTCAGCTCTTGAAGCTCCTCACTGCACCTTCCCAAAGCCCCTCTTCCCCCTTATGATTGCAGGATCACACAATAACTACATATTGGGGAGGATTTCTGACCACCTGATCTCCCCAAACAACTCTGACAGAAATCGCAAGTAGAGATGTGACTCTAAAATTCTCTATAAGCCCCTGGCTATGGCTATATTCAGCCTGCAAAAACCAATCTTCAAGACCTCTAAACCTCATACGGAACCCAGAGGAAAAAGCAACAGGCCTCCTGATTATCCTCTGCAAACAACCCTACTCTTACTGTGGTGCGGACATGGGCAGGATTACTCTGAGTACTTGACTGAACGGATGATGGCCTGCCCCAATCCTCACTGGTGGGGGGGGGGGGGTATGGTGGCTCATCTTTGCGAGTCATCTCTGAGAGCTGACCCCTGGCAGACCTCTAAGATTCACCTCCTCTAGGGCGCCTTCTCTGACCATACTGTCACACTAGGGGTCCCCTCCAACACTCCCTGCCCCATCTCCTACTGCATGCTCTTATCTGTCTCACCCATGCCCTGTGAGATTTTTGAGGACAGTACCGTAAAACTTTTCTCTATACCTATGGCAGCCTGCACAAAGAAGTCATTCAACAAAGGTTTCATGAGTGAGTGAACGAATGAATCAACCAATGAAAACCAAAGATTTTTTACTCAGTTTTACCACTGTCTGTCAAGACTGACCTTCAAACTCATTGTGAGCCAGGCCTCCTCCTTAGTCCGGAAGCTAGAACAGAAAGAGACCTCGGAGGTCTGGGAGAGTTAGCTCTGGAAAAAATTGGGATTCAAACACTGTTCTCACCCTCCTTCAGGTTCTGCAATGTTCTGTGTTCTTCTTACCAGAACTGTTAGGTCGGAAATATATTCTTTAGAAATGGGATACTGTTTATATTTTAGCTATTAAATGCAGTGTGAAAGTACCTAGCACGTGGTCATTGTTTAAGTTAACGTTTGTGAAACCCCAATCTATAGAATGCTATTTCTCTATGTCAGGAATGAGGAATTTGCAAATAGTGGAGTTACAGAACCACTCTGGGCCACCCACTTTTGTGAATATAAAAGCATTTAAGTAAGGCAAGCTGACTTTGGTGGAATAGCCTCTATTTTTCATCTACTTATATAACTGCATTGTCAAAGAGCACCAGTAGCTGGTGCTGTCATCTCTCATGCCCCCAAGAAAAACCTCCTTTGGGGCTCTTTCTACATTTATTTTCAATTGCCAGATCCCCAGAGGAAAAAATCAAATCACTGACGCTATTTCAAACTTCATGCTCAAGGCAGCCACTAAGAGGATAATAGGGCAGCTCAGCTTTTGCTCTCTTTGAGGCAGGAAGACACCCCATGGCTGTGAAGGAAAGGCAGGACACGTGTGAGGACATTCAAAACAACAGAAAGATAAGAGAAGCTGGAGGAAAAAGCTGTTTGGAACCATGAACCATTCCAAGGTAACTTATTATGTTATTATATAAGAAACAAAATGAGCTCTCAGCATTGCCGGTCTTTACTGCTTCATCCATTCATGCATTCGGTCACAAACATTCACTGGACACCCATTACATGCCAGGGAATGCGTGAGGCAGGTGGGCAGCACAAGAAGGATTTCTAGTAGCAGAATATCAGCCCACAACTGTGCACTATGTTCCTGCCACACTAGCCTTCTTTCAGGCCCAAGGTGCAAGGCCCTTTCATGCTTCAAGAAAGGTTTCAGCTTAAATGTCTCTTCCTCCAGGAGGTCTCACCTGATGATCAACAAATATTACTCCGTTACCCCTGACGACTCTTCTCTAGTGAAGAAATAATGGATAACAAGGCAAGGCCCTAACCCTACAGGAACTTATCAGTTACCAAGGTAGAATCAGGCTCAGGGTAACAGGGCAGGAACTGGGGCAGGTCAGGACAGGGGTAGCAACCCAGATAACATCTTACCGACTCCCAGGCTGTGAACATGAGCTTCTTCAATCTCCCCGACTGAAGTACAACTCTGGGCCCTAGACAGAGCCTGCAGGTGGAGATCAAATGGCTGCAGCTATGGGAGAAAATGGTAGGGACCGAGGCCATTCCTCATGCCAGAAAATGGCCTTTGAAACATTCAGACAGAAGCATACACGACTCTCCTCCCCAACTATGCTGTCCTTAGGGAACTAAAGGGAACCCAAAGGTCTACAAATGGGCCACAATCTCTGAGTAAGATCGTAAGACCAGCAAGGGGAAAGGGAGTACAGTGCAAAGGGAGGAGGGCTCGGCCTAGGTGCGGAGGACAGGGCTCAAGTCCAAAGTCTGCCACCTATTAGACTCATGCTGTGGGGCAAGTCTTTCCCTTATCAAGGCTTCATTTCACCATTTGTAAATGGGAGGGGTTGGACTAGGATGATGTCTACGAGCCCTTACAGCATTAAAGATCTGAGATTCTAGATGCATGCCAACCAGCTGTTATCAGTGGGCAGGGGAACTTTTGAATCACGCACACCACTGATCTGACGTTCGGTTGCACTCTCAATTACACAGTGGATAAAACGGTCAGAAGGAAGAGCTAATACAGTATTTCCTGAGCCTATTTAGTCTCCTGATTCAGCACTGCACCTGCTTCTTCCGCATTTGCAATTTACCAGATAATATCATCACAGGCACTCCCTGAAACAGCTACCATTTGTCACTTGCTTGGGTATTTAAGCCTGTCTTCTTTTTTTTTTTTTTTAAGACAACTAGATCATTATAAAGACTAGTCATTAAAATCACCGAATAAAATTTACCGAGAAAACAAGTTTCTCCTCTATTTCCATTATAATAGCAATACCTATAATGAATTGCTGACGTGCACTGGAAAAAAAAAAAACCTACAGAAGGAACATGAGGGCAAATACATATGCCTACTTTGTGAACAAATAATGCCACACAGAGCAACGTAACCCATTCATTACCCATTATTTCATTTTTCTTATGGAAATAATGCTATAAATGATGTTCGATATCCCAGGCTTGCTGCCTTGAAATAATACCCACCCTCACCCGCAAACACACACCCAACATTCACTAAGAATCTTTTAATATATCCTAGCCATTCTTTTCAGGGCTGGAGAAACAGTGATAAAACACATTTTCTGTCCTTAAACAAAGTGTGAGGCTACAGGTCAAGTGGTCCCAGCTGTGGAAAAAAAAGTGGCAGAACCCAGTTCACAGGTCAGGGAAGCATTCAGGCCGAAGAGCAGATTGCAAAGCACTGCCCAATACCCATACCAAAAGGCCACATAATCCCGGGGCAGCAATTTTCAAAGTGTGGCCCCAGACCATCAGCATAAACCCCACCTGGGAACTTGTTAGAACTTAAATTCTCAGCTCCACCCCAGACCCTACTGAATCGGAAATTCCCAGCACTCTGTTTTAACAAGTCCTCCAGGCGATTCGGATGCATGCTTAAGTTTGAGAACCACCACCTTAGAGCATCCAAACTGCTGCATATTTGCAGTAAAAATGGTAGAGAACTAAGTTGCCCATTAAACCTAACAGAAAAACAAGAAAATTGGGTACAAAATTGGTTTTTAAAAATATCTTAAAAGGTACCTGGGAAAAGCAGGTTTATTAGAGAAGGAAGCAAGAGACAGAAGTGTTGGTCCTGATGCAGAAGGGACTGTCTGTGTATATTCAGGAGCCTCTGAGGTAAAGGCCCCAGGCCTTTTCCTATGGGGTACTTCATTTCCGGATATGGGCCTGTTCAGTCCCTTCAGCTGACGCTCATCTCGTCGTTTCAGGTGGCGTTCCCACACATTCACTACCAGGGCTCTCAGACCTAGCAACCACCATTAAGGTCCCTTGGTTTTGGACTCATAAATTGGAGGATGGAAAGTAAACAAACAAGGAGCAATAAATGTTGTGAGGTCACTAAATTTAAAACCGAAGGGACAATTAAAAGTAAGAGGGAGAAAGAAATATCTGAGTATATATGAGAAAGAGATTGTTCAAAGTAGGATCTGCTGAGCTCTGAATAACAAGAGAGAGCAGAGGAGGGTTGGATCAGCCCAAGGAGAGAAGAGAAAATGAAGGCATACTGAGTCATTTCTTGGCCTCTGCCACCAGGTGGCGAAACTAACCCAGCACAGCTTAGTTGCTGTCCAAAAGCTTTTGTTTTGATTTGTCTTTTCCTGTTTAGTTAATGATTTAGGGTGGGAATGGCGGTGCAGAGCCACCTCAAGCTGTGTGGCTGGAGGCAGAGAGAGCATATTGAGCAGTGGATTGTTTTTACGCATGCTAATGCAGTCAGTGACCTTAATTAGGAGTATTGTTCTATTTTAACATGTGGGAATGACCATGTAATAAAAAGTACCCATGATGACAAAAGCTATGCTGAGTTACATGTTAATAATTCACCGCAACTAAATTTTAAGACAATACATTTGATTTTAAAATATCTGTTTTCCTGGAATGAAACTCAATGTCAAGTTAGGTTTAATTTTATGGTCCAAATGCAATTCTTCCTCCAGCAGACCACAAAATGTTAAATACTGAGGAACACAATAATAATGAAAAGGCAGCTTTACTGTAAAAGCAAATTTCCTGTAGAGATGACCTGAGGTTCTACAGATCACAAAGAAAAAGACACTCATGGTTAATCATAAACCCATCTAAAGATAGTTCATTTCGAATATCTTTCATTTTAAACAATGTAAACAACTCCCTGGGCTTGGAAGGTTGTAAATTTAATAATGTTTCAATTCACTACTAGTTCCCATTGATTTTCTCTCATTTTAATCTTTATTGATTGATTAATGTCATCTTGAGACATCCAAATGACAAATTGAGGGGGGAAAAATGATAAGCCTTGAGTTGGACCTCTATTGGAAAGAGCACTAATCTGGGAATCAAGAGACCTGGGTTCTAGGGGCGCCTGCGTGGCTCAGTTGTAAGTGTCTGCCTTCAGCTCAGGTCATGATCCCAGGGTCCTGGGATCAGGCTCCCTGCTCGGTGGGAAGTCTGCTTCTACCTCTCCCACTCCCCCTGCTTGTGTTCCCTCTCTCGCTGTGTCTCTGTCAAAAAAATTAATAAAATCTTAAAAAAAAGAGAGAGAGACCTGGTTCTAGTATTTGCTCAGCCACTACCAGCCACCAACCCTGGGAAAGTCACTCCAGCTCTCCAGGCTTCAGCTTCCTCATATATAAAATGACACAATAATCTTTGCCATAATTCACTAAATTGTTGTGATTAGCAGATGAAAAAACAAGGAGTTGTTACTATGAGACAGTAACAAGATTCCCATAAATTCAAATCAAACAAGCAAACAAAACTTCTAATGAAGAACAAACTGCTTTTAAAAGCTTTTAAAATTAGACAAAGAAAAATACGCTGCTTTAAGGATAACAAATATCAAGGTGGGCAAGTAGAAACACTGAAAAATTGTTCTCGGTGTGGTTGGATCCTCAAATTTTGGATCATCAAAATAAGCGTCTTTGGAAAAATGAAGTTTGAATAATCCCAAATGATGTAGAGTTACCATAGCAACAAATGGGAGCATTAGGTTGGGGCAATCAATAAGAGTCATCAACAAGTGGCTCTGCTTTACTTATGAAAACAACCACAAGAAAGTTTCTACTAAAGGTGGTACCTCTATGCTTATAACTTCTTTGAAATATACAGTTGCAAAATGCTCATGAAATTAACAAAATTCAAGTGATTTTTCAGAATAAATAATAAAAAAGACTAAGAAAAACACCTTTTTTAAGTGTTGAGATCCTTGAATGAAAGATATTGTCTGGATACATATATCACTGCTCTTTATCCAGGAAGGAATACCAATCAAATGAGTCTATAGACAATCTACTCTGAATGTTTCTTTGGCTGCTATATTAATAAAAGGTAATATAATACATGGTAAATATGTACTCGACAAAATAAGAGCTTTTGGTCTCTCCTGATTATTAGTGGATACTCAAATTCAAACAAGCCAAACCATCCTTCAAACAATTCAGATCACAGAGCTAGACAAATATTAGCTTAGCTTGCTTCCCAGCTGGTAGGCCAGACAGAGTTCAATCTAGTTACAGATTTAGGAGAAAAGGAACTGTCTCTGTCATTTAATTCACTGTCCTATTGAACCCACATATCTGACAGCTCACCTCCAAGTAAGACCCAGGTCTTAAAAATTAGTTCTATCTGGGCGCTGGGTGGCTCAGTTGGTTAAGCAACTGCCTTCGGCTCAGGTCATGATTCCGGAGTCCTGGGATCGAGTCCCACATCGGGCTCCCAGCTCAGCGGGGAGCCTGCTTCTCCCTCTGACCCTCTCCCCTCTCATGCTGTTTCTCTGTCTCTCTCTCTTTCTCTCAAATAAATAAATAAAATCTTTAAAAAAAAATTAGTTCTACCTATTAACTACAAGGGTCTGCTTCAATGTGATGGAACTAACGGTGGGGCCATGACTGGGAATCTTAATGGAAAAACTTCACAAAGACCCTTAATCCTCTGGCAATTACAAAACAAACAGATCTCTAGGCTTCAGGCTACTTGATATTTGTAGCCCTGTAAGATAAAGGAACTAGAGACCAACATGTATTAAGTAACCTCAAGCACATGAGTTTCTAATAAAACCACATAATCAAAAAGTTTTATCCCAGTTTTATTTTTGTATAATAATAGAGGAAATTATTTGTACAAAGAAAACTCCATCTACAAGTCCGCCATCTAACACTTTTTCTCATTATTCAACATTCTCTTTCAAATATACATCTGAGCACAAACAAAATTTTACTCAGAGATATGACCTAGTTCCCATTTCTCACTTAATCTAGAGAAAGAGTTTTCAAACTGTGTCCTACAGATCCCTGTGTTCCCTGGATGCTCCCCAGGGGCTACCATGAAGAGGTAGCCAAGTGGTAAGGCTTTATTCTCCTTTCCCCCACATTCCTTTCCCTGTTCCCAATTCAAGCAGCACAGTTCCATTTCTGTTTTACATTTTGAGATTCTGCATAAAATTTTATTTGAAAATAAAACAAAAAAAATAGTTCTATTACTACTAAGCATTTAAAAACTAAGAATGCACAGAACTATGAAATTTTTGAGCTAGGAAGAAACTAAAGAGAGCCAATGCTTTTATTTGACAGATGCTAAAAGAAGACCCAAAGAGAAGACAGACTTGCCCAAGCTCACACAGCAATTAGGAACTAGAATTAGATCCCAGGTCTCCATCCCCAACTCAAAGATCCTATTCCTAATTCAGAAACTATTCATTCACTTCTTCAATAAATATTTATCAAATGCTACTATGAGCCAGGCACTGATTTAAGTGCTGGGAAGTTAAAAGGGAAAAATCCTGCCCTCATGGCACTTATAATTTAGTAGAGGAACACAGACAATAAATGTAAGAAATGAGATACAGTATATTACAAGGCAATAAAGAAGAAAGATGGGGGCACCAGGAGAGAAAGAGCTTGAGGTTACAACTCGTGAATTTCCTAAAAGACCATTATCATTAGTTCTTTATGTACCTAATAAAAATATGTGTGTATATGCTATAACTCTCATTAATTCAGGCTCATTTTTGGTTAGAATGTTAAACAGGAAGATGGCGAGGTAAGAAGATCCTGAACTCACCTTCTCCCACAGACACACTGAATCTACAGCTGTATATGGAACAATTTCCTCTGAAGAAAACCTAAAACCTCCTGGCAGAGGGACCCCTTCACATTGAGCAAAGGAGAAGGAAACCACAGCAAAGCAGGTAGAAAAGGCTGAAACACAATGAATAAACCCCACCCCTAGTACGGGGACTTACAATCAGGAGGGAACTCAAAACCCAGAGCTTCTCCCAGAGGAGCAAAGGGTCTGTATTCCACATCCGGCACCCCAACTTTTAAGACTGGCAACTGAGAAGCAAGCCCCTAAAACACCTGGCTTTGACGACCAGCAGGGCCCGCACACAGACCGACCCACCCCAGGGCCCAGGACAGAAGCAGCACTTTGAAAAGTGCCCAGACTTTATGTGAATGACACTCATTCCCTAATCTTCAAGTGCTGGATGGACTGAGGGACAGGTGCCTTCTGGGATACTCTCCAGGGACCAAGGCTGGAGAGCACCATCTTCCTGCTCTTTTTCTGCCCTGGTAAAGCAGCCAAACGCCATCTGGGTTTTTTTCCTTTTTTTTTTTTCCCCTTCTTGCAGGCGCCATCTTCATGCTCCAGCTGGCAGGCGCCATCTTCCCTGCTCTGCCTCTGCCTTGCTGAAGCCAGCAGGCACCCTCTTTTTTTCTCCTTTGTATTTCCCTTTTCTTCCTTCCTTTTTTCTCTTTTCTTTTTCTCTTTTCTTCTTCTTTCCCCTTTTTTCACCAAGTGCCATCTCTGCACTCCCCCCCCTGCCTCCCTCCAGCCGGTGGGCATGATCTTCACACTTACCCTCTGACACACTCCAGAGCACCAGTATCTCCCAGAAGGGAGCTTCTATACACATCTGGTACCCTGCTTTTTATGTCCGGACACCCAGTTTTTGTAGCTATAACCTGGGGAACACCGCCTTGATCACCTGGCTCTGAAGGCTAGGGGTCTGTGTTTCTGGGTCCCAGAGGACTGTAACAATTAGAGAAACAGTTCTTGGCAGGCTACCA
This sequence comes from Leptonychotes weddellii, assembly GCF_054177405.1. Lineage (NCBI taxonomy): Eukaryota > Metazoa > Chordata > Mammalia > Carnivora > Phocidae > Leptonychotes > Leptonychotes weddellii. The sequence goes on along the minus strand of NC_138379.1, from coordinate 35,116,901 downwards.
CTCCCAGGGCACTGCACAGACAGCAGACCAAAACACACCCCAAGTCTTTCTGAGAAAGAGGCCTATTTCCTTGTCCAGGAGCTTTGGCCTGAAGGGCAGGCCTCTAGTTTGGTACACTTAAAGGGGCTACAGAGGGACTCTCAGGGAACAGAGCCTGGTGTTCGATCTCTGTGCTCTCCCGTTGCCTCTCTCCAGCTCACCAGTATCTTATAGAAAGGAGCTTATTCCCTTCTCTGGTGTCATGATTTTGTGGCTGCTACCAGGGGACACCTCTAGATTGCCTGGCTCTGGTAGCTAGTGGGGCTTTTGTTCATGGGTCCCACGGGACTATAACCAATGGAGAAACAGTTCTTAAACAGCTACTACCATGGAGCACAGCAAGAAGTGACACATCCAGGAGCTCTATCTTTCTGGAAAGAGGCCTATTAGCTTATCATCATAACTGCAGTCTAATGGGCAGATTTCTAATTAAACACACATCTAAGCACTGACTGTAAACCTTTCCTGAGACCTCAAAGGACAGGCATTATCTTTGTGCTCTCCCTCTGCCATGCTCCAGAGCACCAGCATCTCATGGAGGGGAGCTCTAATACCTGTCTGGTACCACAATTTTTATATCTGGTGCCCTAGTTTTTATGACTGCCACCCTAGAGATACCCCCTGATGGCCTTGCTCTGGTCACTAGGAGTATTTGTGTTCCTGGGTCCCATGGGACTGTAACAATCAGAGAGACGGTTCTTGGCAGGCTACCATCCCAGGGCACTGCACCCACCGACCTTTCTGTAAAAGAGGTCTACTTACTAGTCCTGGCACTTCAACCTTAGGGGTAGGCTTCAGGTTTGGCATACACTGAGAGGCCACGGGGGTGCGATCAGGGAACATAGGCCAGGGATGCCATCTTTGTGCTGTCTTTCTGCCTTACTACAGCTCACCGGTATCTCCCAGAAAGGAGCCCTGATTTTGTAATTGCTGCCTAGGGGACACTTCCAGATTGTCTGACCATTGGGGCCAGCAGGATGTGCACCTGCAGTCCCATAGCACTGTATATATTCACATTATTTAAAAGCTGTTGCCCAGGGGCGCCTGGGTGGCTCAGTTGGTTAAGCGACTGCCTTCAGCTCAGGTCATGATCCCGGAGTCCCGGGATCGAGTCCCACATCGGGCTCCCTGCTCGGCAGGGAGTCTGCTTCTCCCTCTAACCCTACCCCCTCTTGCGCTCTCTCTCTCACTCTCTCTCTCTCAAATAAATAAATAAATAAAATCTTAAAAAAAAAAAAAGCTGTTGCCTGGGCACCTGGGTGGCTCAGTCGGTTAAGTGTCTGCCTTCAGCTCAGGTCATGATCCCAGGGTTCTGGGATCAAGCCCCACTTTGGGCTCCTTGCACAGCGGGGAGTCTGCTTCTCTCTCTCCCTCAGCTGCTCCCCTGCTTGTGCACACTCTCTCTCTCTGTTAAATAAAAAATAAATAAATAGAAACTGTTGCCTGAGGTTCTGGCTTCCAATAAGCTTGAAAATAGGTGCCGGCTGAGATCCTCCCCTTTAGGACACCAACCGGTCTTGGCACACTCTGAACTACTAGGAGCTATAAAAAATAAAATAGGCTACTTGGACAATCACAAAGACTTCAGAGACAACCAAGAGCTAGGGCAGGGTTGAACAATGAGGTTCATCTCCTACACAAGGCCAACCCTTTGAGGAAGGAAGAAGTGGCTGTTTTATCTAATGGACAGAAACCAATATAGAAAGTCAAGCAAAATGAGGGAACAAAGGAATATGTTCCAAATGAAAAAACAAGATAAAATATCAGGGAAAAAAACCCTTAATGAAACAGAAGTAAGTATTTTATCTGATAAAGTATTCAAAATAATGGTCTTAAAGACACTTACCAAACTTGGGAGAAGAATGGATAAACAGTGAGGGCTTCAACAAAGAGGAAAAAATATAAGAAAGTTCCAAACAGAAGTCAAAGAACTGAAAAATACAATAATTGAATTGAAAAATACACTAAAGGGGTTCAACATCAAACTATATTAAAGAGAGGAAAGGATAAGTGAACTTGAAGATCAGGCAGAGAAACTCACTGATCAGAGCAGCAAAAAGAAAAAAGAAAATAAAAAAGTACAGATAGCTTAAGGGGCTTATGTAACACCACCAAGCAGACTAAGATTGGCATTGTAGGAGTCTCAGATGGAGAAGAAAGAAAGAGGCAGCAAACTTATTTGAAGGAATAATGGCTGAAAACTTCCCTATCTGGGAAAAGCAATAGACATCCAGATCTAGGAAGCCTAGAGAGCTTCAAAAAAGATAAACCCAAAGAGACTCACACCAAGACATTATGATTAAAATGTCAAAAGTTAAAGACAAGGATAGAATCTTAAAAGCAGTAAGAGAATAACAACCTGTTATGTATAAGGGAATTCTCAGAAGACTATCAGCAGATTTTCTAGCAGAAACTTTGTAGGCCAAAAGAGAGTGACATTACATATTTGAAATGCCAAAAGAAAAAAAATTTTCCAACCAAGAATATTCTACCCAACAAAATTATCATTTGGAATCAAAGAAGATAAAGAGTTTTCTAAACAAGCAAAAGTTAAAGAGTTCTTCACCACTAAACCAGCCTTATAAGAAATACTAAAGGGACATCTTTAAACTGAAAATAAAGGGTACTAATTAGTAAGAAGAAAATATATGAAAGTGTAAATCTCACTGGTAAAGGTAAATATATAGTAAAGGTAGTGAATGAATCACTTACAAAGCTATATGAAGGTTAACAAACAAAAGTAGTAAAAATAGCTATAACTACAATAATTAGGTAGGTATACACAGATAAAAAGATGTACAATGTGACATCAAAAACATGAAACATGGGCACAGGGGAGAGTAAAAATGTAAAGTGTTAGAATGCATTCAAACTTAAGTTGTTATAACTTAAAATAGACTCTTATAAACATAAGTTATTATATGTAAGCCTCACAGTAACCACCAAGCAAAAATGTATAGTAGATATACAAAGATGATGAGAAAGAAATCTAGGCATACCTCTAAAGAAAGTTACCAAACCACAAAGGAATGGAATAAGAGAAGAAAGGATATAAGGAACTACAAAACAGCCAAAATACAATTAACAAAATGGCAATAGGTACATACCTATCAATAAATAATTTAAATGTAAATAGCCTAAACTCTCCAATCAAAAGACACAGAGTTGCTGAATAGATTAAAAACAAACAAACAAGATCCAACTATATGCTGCCTGCAAGAGACTCACTTTAGATATGAGAACATACACAGACTGAAAGTGAAGGCATGGAAAAAGGCAGTCCATGCAAATGAAAACCAAAAGAAAGCTGGGGTAGCTATACTTGCATTAGACAAAATAGACTTCAACAAAGACTGTAATAAGACACAAAGAAGGGTATTACAAATTGATAAAGGGGTCATTCTAACAAAAATAACATTTTAAAATATTTGTGGACCCAACATAGGAGCACCTAAATATATAAAGCAAATATTAACAGACCTAGGGGGAAAAACAGAAATACACTAACAGTAGGGGACTTTTAATACCTTATTTACATCAATAGATACATCATGCAGACATAAAATCAATAAAGAAACACCAGTTTTAATCAACATGTTAGACCAGATGGACTTAACAGATATAAACAGAACATTCACCCAAAAGCAACAGAATACACATCTTCTCAAGTGCACATGGAATATTCTCCAAAACAGATCATATGTTAGGCCACAAAACAACTCTCAGCAAATTTAAGAATACTGAAATCACATCAAGCATCTTTTCCAATCAAAACGATATGAAACTAAAAATCAATTACAAGAAGAAAACTGGAAAATTCACAAATATGTGGAGACTAAACAACATGCTACTGAACAATCAAAGGGTCAATAAAGAAATCAAAAGAAAAATCAAAAAACACCTTGAGCTAAATGAAAATACAACATACCAAAATTATGGGATGCAGCAAAAGCAGTTCTAAGAGGGAAGTTCATAATGATAAATGCCTACCTTAAGAAGCAAGAAAAATCTCAAATAAACAACCTAACTTTACACCACAAGGAACTAGAAAAAGAACTAATGAAGCCCAAAGTTAGTAGAAGGAATGAAATAACAAAGATCAGAGCAGAAATAAATGAAATATAGACTAAAAAGACAATAGAAAAGATCAATGAAACCAAGAGCTGGTTCTTTGAAAATATAAACAAAATTGACAAAACAAAAGCTAAACTCACCAAGAAAACAAGGGCTCAAATAAATAAAATCAGAAATGAAAGAGGAGATCGTACAATTGATATCAAAGATATACAAAAGATCATAAGACACTACTATGAACAATTATATACCAACAAACTGAAACCTAGAAGAAATGGATAAATTTTAGAAACATACAACCCTTCCAAGACTGAATCATGAGGAAATAGAAAAACTAAAGTAACAAATTACTAGTAAGGAGAGCAAATCAGTAATTTTAAAACTCCCTACAAAAAAAAAGTATGGGACTAGACAGCTTCACTAGCAAATTCTACCAAACATTCAAAGAAGAATTAATATCAATCCTTCTTAAACTCTTCCAAAAAATAAAAGAGGAAGGAACACTTCCAAACTCATTTTACAAGGCCAGCATTACCCTCATACAAAAACCAGACAAGGATACCACAAAAAAAGAAAATACAGGCCATTATCCCTGTTGAACATAGATGCAAAAATCCTCAACAAAACATTAACAAACTGAATTCAACAATATATTAAAAAGACCATACACCATGATCAAGTGGGATTTATTCCAGGGATGCAAGGATGGTTCAACATCTGAAAATCAACTGACATGATATGCCACATTAACAAAATGAAGGGTAAAAATCATATAATCATTTCAATAGGTGCAAAAAAAAAAAAAGCTTTTGACAAAATTCAACATCCATTTATGATGATGGATATAGAGGGAACATACCTCAACATAATAGAAGTCATATATGACAAGCCCACAACTAAAATCATATGTAATAAAAAACTAAAAGCTTTTCCTATAAGATCAGGAACAAGACAAGGATGACCTTTTTCACTACTTTTATTCAGTATGATCTTAGAAGTCCTAGCTAGAGCAATTAGGCAAGGATAAGAAAGAAAAGGCATCCAAATTGGAAAGGAAGAAGTAAAACTGTAACTATTTGCAGATGACATGATACTATATATAGAAAACCCTAAGGACTCCACCAAAAAAAACTGTTAGAGCTAATAAATGGATGCTGTAAAGTTGCAGGATACAAAATCAATATACAGAAATCTGTTGCATTTCTATACACTAATAATGAACTACCAGAAAGAGACATTAAGAAAACAATTCCATTTACAACTGCATCAAAAAGAATAAAATACCTAGGAATAAATTTAAGAAAAGAGGTGAAAGAGCTGCCCACTAAAAACTATAAAACACTAATGAAAGAAATTGAAGAAGACACAAATAAATGGAAAGATATTCTATGCTCATGGATTGGAAAAATTAATATTGTTAAAATGTCCATGCTACCCAAAGCAATCTACAGATTCAATGTAATTCTTAATCAAAATCCCAAAGATATTTTTCACAGAAATAGAACAAACAATTCTAAAATGTGTATGGAACCACAAAAGACCCCAAAGAGCGAAAGCAATCTTTTTTTTTTTCCTTAAGACTTTATTTATTTGAGAGAGAGACAGAGAGAGTATGAGCAGGGGGAGAGGCAGAGGGAGAAGGACAAGCAGACTCCCCACTGAGCACAGAGCTCAATATGAGGCTCTATCCCAGGACCCTGAGATTATGACCTGAGCCGAAGTCAGACGCTTAACCAACTGAGCCACCCAGGTGCCCCCCACATAGCCAAAGCAATCTTAAGAAAGAACAAGGCTGGAGGTATAACACTCTCTGACTTCAAACTATATTACAAAGCTATAGTAATTAGGACAGTATGGTATTGGCATAAAAACAGACACATAAATTAATGGAACATGATAGAGAGCCCAGAAACAAACCTATGCATATATGGTCAATTAATTTCTGAGAAAGGAATCAAGAATATACAATGAGGAAAGGACAGTCTCTTCAATAAATGATGTTTGAAAACTGCAAAAGCCACATGCAAAAGAATGAAACTGGACCATTATCTCACATCATACACAACAATTAACTCAAAATGGATCAAAGACTTGCATATAAGACCTGAAACCATCAAACTCCTAGAAAAAAACATAAGCAGTAAGTTCCTTGATGTCAATCTTGGTGATTTTTTTTTTTTTTGGATTTGACTCCAAAAGCAAAAGCAACAAAATCAAAAATTAAAAAGTGGGATGACAACAAAGTGAAAAGCTTCAGCATAGCAAAGGAAACCATCAACAAAATAAAAAGTCAACCTACCAGATAGGAGAAAATATTTGCAAACCATTTATTTAATAAGGGTTTAATATCCAAAATATATTAAAAACATACAATTTAACAACCAAACAAACAATCCAATTTAAAAGTTGGCAGAAGGAGTGCCTGGGTGGCTCAGTCGGTTAAAGTGTCCAACTCTTGGTTTCAGCTCAGGTTATGATCTAATGGATCATGAGATCAAGCCCTATGTGGGGATCCGCTTTCAGTGGGGAGTCGGCTTGGGATTCTTTCTTCTGCCCCTCCTCTCAGTCATGCGTGCTCTCTCTCTCAAAAATGAGTAACTTAAAAAAATAAAATAAAATAAAAGTTGGCAGAGGATCTGAATAGACATGTTTCTAAGAAGGTATACAAATGGCCAACCAGTACATGAAAAGATGTTCAACATCACTAACCATAAGAGAAATGCAAATCAAAACTGGAATGAGGTATCACCTCACACCAGTCAGAATGGCTATTAGTCAAGAAATAACAAGTGTTGGTGAGAATGTGGAGAAAAGGGAGCCCTTGTGCACTGTTGGTGGGAATGTAAACTGGAGCAGCCAGTATGGAAAGCAGTATGACCATTTCTCAAAAAAATGAAAATAGAATTATCCTATGATCCAGTAATTCCACTTCTGGGTATCTATCTGAAGTAAATAAATAAAGACACTAAGTTGAAAAGATAAAAGTATCCCCATGTTCACTACAGCATTATTGACAATAGTCAAGATATGGAAACAACCTAAGTGTCCATCAGTGGAAGAATAAAGATGTGATATAAATACACACACACATATATATATACATATGTGTGTATATATATATATATGCACATTATACATACATAAACACAATGGGATATTATTCAGCCATGAAAAAGAAAGTAATCTTGCCATTTGTGACAATATAGATGGACCTTGAGAGCACTGTGCTAGGTGAAATAGACAGAGAAAGGCAAATACCGTATGATCTCACTTATATGTGGGCTCTAAAAAACAAAAAAACAAAACAAAACAAAAAAACCAAGCTCATAGCTACAGAGATCAGATTGATGGTCACCAGAGACGGAGTGGGGGATGGGCAAAACCGATGAAGGAGTCAAAAGGTACAAACTTCCAGTCATAAAATAAATAAGTCACAGGGATGTAATGTACAGCATGGTGACTATAGTTAATAATACTATATTACAGGGCGCCTGGGTGGCTCAGTTGGTTAAGCGACTGCCTTCGGCTCAGGTCATGATCCTGGAGTCCCGGGATCAAGTCCCGCATCGGGCTCCCTGCTCGGCAGGGAGCCTGCTTCTGCCTCTGACCCTCCCCCCTCTCATGTGCTCTCTCTCTCTCATTCTCTCTGTCTCAAATAAATAAATAAAATCTTTAAAAAAAAAAATAATACTATATTACATATTTCAAAGTTGCTAAGAGAGTAAATCTTAATAGTTCTCATCACAAGAAAAAGAATTCTGTGACCACGTATGTTGACAGAGATTAACCAGACTTACTTCAGTGATCATTTCTCAATACACACAAATATCAAATCATTATGTTGTACACCTGAAACTAATACAATGCATGTCAATTATAACTCAATTTTTAAAAAGTGTTAAATGGTACCCTAGAAGCACACATGAGCAAGATATTAATTGTTGTACATGGCTCTAGAAGTCCAGGAATGTGGCAAAAAAAAAAAAAAAAGAGAGAGAGAAGTGAGGAGATCTGGCTGCCAGGCTTATTCTGCAGTGTGACGCTGGATAGCACAATTAAGTTCTCTGAGCCTAAGTTTCCTTATCTGTAAAATAAGGGGGCCAGGGTAAATATTCTCTGAAGTTCCATGCCATCATTCAAATATCAACACCCTCTAATGTGCCAAAAGCATTATATAATATCTTAGTAGTCATATCAGCATTATTATTCCAATCCAAAGTAACCCTAATAATAACATTACATTTATAGAGTTCTTCACAGTTGTCAATGTGTTTTCACATGCATTTCTCATCTGACAAGTAACAGGACAGCATTTTTTTTCCATGTTACAATAAAGAAGGCTGGCCCCTTACTCAATGCAATGTAATAGGAAGCCTCCTGACCTCCAGGGCCTACATTCTGGTCCTGGTGTGACCAAAGAAACCAGCAAGACCCCTCACACAAGACAGGCCCCCACATTTAGGGGTGCCATTCAATAGGGTTGAAGATGACAAGAGCAATTTATTTATTTTTTTAAGATTTTATTTATTTGAGAGAGAGAGAGCACAAGTGGGAGGAGGGACAAAAGGAGAAACAGGCTCCCCGTGGAGCAGAGAGCCCAACTCGGGGCTCAATCCCAGGACCCCGGGATCATCACCTGAGCCAAAGGCAGACGCTTAACCAACTGAGCTACCCAGGCGCCCCAACAAGAGCATTTTAAAGATTTTATCTATCTGTGTGTCTATCTATCTATCTATCTATTTGTAGGCTCCACACCCAGCATGGAGCCCAACATGGGGCTTGAACTCACGACCCTGAGATCAAGACCTGAGCTGAGATCAAGAGTCGGACACTTAACTGACTGAGCCACCAAGTGCCCCTAAAGATAGTTTTTTAAGATTTTATTTATTTATTTGACAGAGAGAGACAGAGAACACAAGTAGGCAGAGCAGCAGGCAGAGGGAGAGGGAGAAGCAGGCTCCCCACTGAGCAGAGAGCCCAATGCAGGGCTAGGGCTCGATCCCAGGACGGTGGGATCATGACCAGAGCCAAAGGCAGACGCTTAACCGACTGAGCCACCTAGGCTCCCCGCCCCTAAAGATTTTTATTTTTATTTTTTTATTTAGTCATCTCTACACCCAACATGGGGCTCAAACCCACAACCCCAATATCAAGAGTCACACGTTCCTCCAACTGAGCCAACCAGATACCCCAAAAATCCCTTCCCCATCTGAGGGGTATAGGCAATTTTCAAATGAGACACTTCAGACACTCAGGCATCTGTCACAATATTAGTGCTCAGCACAGGGATTAAGGAATAAAATGCAAACTTTAATAATTCTTGCCATACTAAATATGTGTCAAGAGCTATTAAATAGTCTATATCCCTTGATCCAGGCATCTTATTTCTAGAAATCCTTCCTGAGAAAATCAGAGATGTGACCAAAAATTCAGGTATAGGTATATCTCATTTTCTTGTGCTTCTCTTTATTGCACTTTGCAGATATTGCATTTTTTACAAATTGAAGGTTTGTGGCAATCATGCTTTGAACCAATCTATCAACGCAACTCTTCCAACAGCATTTGCTCACTTTATGTCTCTGTGTCACATTTTGGTAATTCTTGCAACATTTCAAACTTTTTCATTATTATTATATTTGTTATGATGATCTGTGATCAGTCATCTTTGATGTTACTATTGTAATTGTTTGGGGATGCTACAAATTGTTTGGGGATGTTAATAAAGTGAACTTAATAAATGTGCGTTCTGACTGCTCCACGAACCAGCCGGTCCCCCATCTCTCTTCCCCTCCTTGGGTCTCCCTATTCCCTGAGACACAAAAATATTGAAATAAGGCCAGTGAAAAACCCTACAATGGCCTCTAAGTGTTCCAGTGAATGGAAGAGTCACACACCTCTCACTTTAAATCAGAAGCTAGAAATGATTAAGCTTAGTGAGGAAAGCATGTCGAAAGCTGAGACAGGCTGAAAGCTAAGCTTCACTGTGCCAGTTAGCCAAGTTGTAGATGCAAAGTTCTTGAAGGAAATTCAGAGTGCTACTCCAGAGAACAAACTCTAAGAAAGTGAAACAGCCTTAATGCTGATAGGGAGAAAGTTTTAGTGGTCTGGATAGAAGATGAAAGCCAGAGGCAACACTCCCTTTAGCCAAAGGCTAATCCAGAGCAAGGTCCTAACTCTCTTCAATTCTATGAAGGCTGAGAGAGGTGAGGAAGCTGCAGAAGAAGTCTGAAGCCAGCAGAGGTTGGTTCATGAGATTTGAGGAAGGAAGCCATCTCCATAACATCAAAGTGCAAGTGAGTGCTGATGTAGAAGCTACAGCATGTTATTCAGAAGATCTAAGCTAAGATAATTAATGAAGATGGTTACACTGAACAACAGATTTTCAATGTAGGTGAAACAGGCTTCTATTGGAAGAAGGTGTCTTCTAGGACTTTCATAGCTAGAGAGAAGTCAATGCCAGGCTTCAAAGCTTTAAAGGACAGGCTGACCCTCTTGTTAGGGGCAAATACAGCTGGTAACTTTCAGTTGAAGCCAATGCTCATTTACCATCCCCAAAATCCTATGGCCTTTAAGAATTATGCTAAATCTACTCTGCCTATGCTTTGTAAATGGAACAACAAAGCCTACATGACAGCACATCTGTTTACAAACTGGTTTACTGAATATCGCAAGCCCACTATTGAGACCTACTGCTCAGGTAAAAAAGATTCCTTTGAAAACATTACTGCTCATTGACAATGCACCTGGTCACCCAAGAGCTCAGATGCAGATGAATGTTGTTTTCGTGCCTGCTGACACAACATCCATTCTGCAGCCCATGGATCAAGGAGTAATTTTTACTTTCAAGTCTTACTACTTAAGAAATATAATTCCTAAGGCTATAGCTGCCATAGACAGTGATTCCTCCCATGGATCTGGGTAAAGTAAATTGAAAACCTTCCGGACAGGATTCAGCATTTTAAATGCCATTAAGAACATCTGTGAGTCGTGGGAAGAAGTCAAAATATCAACATGAACAGGAGTCTGGAAGAAGTGGATTCCAACCCCCATGGATTTTGAGGGGTTCAAGACTTCCGTGGAGGAAGTAACGGCAGGGTGGTAGAACTAGCAAGAGAACTAGAATTACTAAAGATGGGACTGAATGGCTGCCATCTCATAATAAAACCTGAACAGATGAGGAGTTGCTTCTTTGGGCTAAGCAAAGAAAGTGGCTTCTTTCTTTTTTTTTTTTTTAAGATTTTATTTATTTATTTGACAGAGAGAGAGAGAGAGACAGCGAGAGAGGGAAAACAAGTAGGGGGAGAGGGAGAGGGAGAAGCAGGCTTCCCGCTGAGCATGGAGCCCGATGTGGGGCTCAATCCCAGGACCCTGGGATCATGACCTGAGCTGAAGGCAGATGCTTAACCAACTGGGCCACCCAGGCGCCCCAAGAAAGTGGTTTCTTGAGATGGAATCTACTCCTGGTGAAGATGATGTGAAGACTGTTGAGAAATTAAAACAGTGGATTTAGAATGTTACATATGCTTAGTTGATAAAAGCAGCAGGGCTTGAGAGGACTGACTCCAATTTTGAAAGAAGTTCTACTATGGGTGAAATGCTGTCACACAGCATCACATGCCACAGAGAAATTGGTTGTAAAGGGAAGAGCCAATCAATGCTGCAAACTTCACTGTTCTCTTATCTTAACAAATTGCCACAGCCCCCCCAACCTCCAGCAGCCACCACCCCACCAGTCAGCAGCCATCAACATTGAGGCAAGGCCCTCCAGCAAAAAGATTAGAACTCACTGAAAGCTCAGATGATGGCTAGCACTTTTTAGCAAAAAAAAAAAAAAAAAAAAATTTTAATTAAGGTACATACACTGTTTTGGTTTTTTTTTAGACATAATGCTATTGCACACTTAACAGACTACAGTGTAGTGTAAACAAAACTTTTATATGTGGTGGGAAACCAAAAAATTCATTTGACTCACTTTATTGAGATATTCGCTTTATTGGTCTGGAACCAAACCTTCAATATCCCTGAGGTAATTCTGTTGATCATGGCACAATTTTTAGGAGCAAAAATTTGGACCTAAATTTCCATAAATAATCACATGAACTGTGCCATATCCAAATAATGGAATATTAGTTTTTAATGTTAAATAATTATTTTAAAGAATATTCAATAGCCTGGAGGAAATGTTCCCAATATAACTGCAGGTGGAAAATCCGGATATAAAGCAGACATACAATACACATATCTTCTTTTTTAAAAATACATGTAGAAGACGGAAAATGCCTTAGAATGTTATAAGTAGTTTTCTCTAGGTTGTAAAATTATGGATGATTTTGATGTTCTATAATTCTACAATGAGCATGCACTATTTTTATAACCAGAAATTTAAAATTAAAAAATCTTTGTCCTACCTACTTCCCAGAGTAGTGATAAAAACAAATATGAAGGACAAGCTTTCTAATAGTAAGGATGACCCTAAAATGGAATCTGTGGGGAGGGGACTCAAGTAGCATTGTGTGACCACATGACCCCTGATCGGGTCAGACTTTAGCGATCTGGAATTCTAGAGCCCTCTGTGATATCCTTCCATCTACAAGATGTGACCTGCATTGTTAGCGGGGCAGGGCTGGGTTCGGTTGATCCCACCCTTTCCACCTAGTGCCCTAATGCTCAGGGATAAAGCAAGCAGTCAGTGGCCAAGAAAGACAGACCCTGTAGGGGACCAACCCTAGCAGCCATTGGCAACTGTGCCCTTACCAGCTACTAACTCCCTAAGTGGTCAGCAAACATGTTGCTGGGACCTCTGCTACTGACTCTAGGATACATTGCTCATGATAACATCCCTGGGGACCTGGTCCTAAGGCTTCACTCTGCACCTCTAGTCCCAGGCATTCCATGGGAGAGGAAAGAACAAGTGAGTGTATCAAGTACAACCCTCGGATATTTTTTGTTTAGCCCACCAAGCATTTTAAAAGAAAATATACCTGAGTAGGAGTTTGGCTTGGTCACAATACAGTATAAGCAGTTTAACTTATACCTACACCCCTACAAGCACCAAAGCTTATGACAGTTGGGAAAACCTGGACTCAAAGGACCGTGATTTATTCAAAGTCATGCAGCAAGTTATTGACAAACTGGGTCTAGAACCTGGGTCTCCTGACTCCCACTTCAATGTGTGACATTACAGAATTGCTGGCTCTCCAGAGACTCTCTAGACCCCTTATATTAGGAGGTACCCTTGACAATTCCACCTCCTCTTTGCTGAGGATCACAGGAGACTTTAGTTATTATTTTAGGTTGTCAGAGACCAAAACATGGGGGAAGAAGAAGTTCATATTTGGGACTCAGAAATAATTGACAGTGGGCAAGCAAGAAAAGACAGGACATGCTGGTAATGAGGGGTTGAGGAGACAGAAGAGCCCCCGCTTCTTTAGGACAGGTGATAGCGAACCACATTAAAGAAACTGAACACACCCCCTTAATGGTAAAGTCGATGCTTGAGCAAAGCTGCAATCATCCATACTGCTCACAAGAGAAGACAGGAAGGAGTACTCAGAGAATTAGAGGAAGCTAAATTGATGAAATGAAGGAGTTAGGGAAAGGTAGGAATCCACTTCTGCCTTGGTTTCTTGGTCCTCCCTGGCTTGGCTGTAGCCTTGCTCTCATCACTGTGAAATGTGTGGGACAGTGCATAACAATGGGATAAACTCTGAATGAGCGAATATTACATTCTGGACTTCCTCTCTAAGATGGTGACTCTGTTACCTGGGGAAGGGGCAGGAGGAGTTTGGTGTTGTGCTGCATTTTCCCTACCTTTCCTTATTTTTCCTAGTCTCAGAAAACAAATGATAAGAGTGGAAGATAGGGTGGGGGGAATAGAGGGGTGAGGCAAGAGAGAGAGAAAGGAAGATTCGGGTAAAGAAAAAAGAGAGTAGAAAAGCAGATAAACAAGTTAGATGACAAGGCAGGAAACAGAAGAGTTTTTTTCTTTCTAACTTAAAAAGGAAGATGGACTTTATTATTCTGGTTTCTATCCACCCACCGGCCTGTCTCCACCTCCCTCCCCAGCCAGTGGGCTTCCAAGGTCATGAAGTATCCAGGTGCATCAGGCAAGAGCATTCGTGTGTGAACAGAAAAACTCTGCCTCTCTTCAGCACCCCGTCTTGCACCAGAACACTGTGAACTGCCATGAGTCTTCTCAGCTGCGAGGACTGCTAACAACGGTGAATTCACTGCAGAGGCTGAGGTCCCACCTCACTGCATGAATATAGTGTGCTGCTGGCTTCCTCTGGACCATCAGGTGTGCCCAGGCATCCCAGGCAGCATGACTCCTGAGGGACTCCTGAGGGACTAGGCAGCCTGAAGTGGGGGCAGGGAAGGCCGCCAACGAGCCAGCAGGGAGCCAAGACCCAATGGGTATTCCCAAAGTGCAAACACACAGAAAAGGCCAGCCTCCAGGTCAAATTCATAGTCAGTGGAGCCCTATCCATCTGGCAGCAGATGGCTGTTCTATTCTAGACTTGGTCATGCCCCTTGAGAAAACCTCTTTGATAATGTGTTGTCAGTCCCTTTCTCAATTTGCATATAATGCTCAGACATCACCAGGACAGGCAACCAAGAACACCACCACAAAGATTCTCAGCAATATTTGCAAAGGAGGAGGAACACCAGTTATTTGCTTGTTTTATTTTTAATTAAAGGTGTTAACTGCAGAGGAAAGAGCCCCAGAAAAATCCTTTCTAATAACCCAGTCAGTGCACTCTCCTTAAAATCCTTTCCAATAATAGCACACTCTCCAGCCCGGCTGCTCCTTCCCTCTTCCAGCCTAGCAAAGAAGGGGAGAGCTGAAGGGGTCTATCAGATCAATGGAGTCCATTCTAGTAGGCTGAACAGGGAGGCTGGAAGAGCACTTTTCAGACCAAACAGAGGAATCAGAGGAAACCCAAGCCACCCTGCACCCTCAGCACTCCTCTCAATGTGCTAATGTGCTAATATCCCAGAATGCTAACAAGGCCGCCTTGGATAGTGAAAAACATGGCGCACTGAGAGTTGGAGGACATGTGGGTGTCAGGCCCAGCTCTGCCACTGACCTGCCATGCAGCCTTAGACCGGGTGCTTAGCTTCTCTGAGTGCCAGTGTCCCTATCTATGAAACAGATGACGTGTACCTAATATTATTGCCTGTTAGGATTTCATATATATGGTATCATGCACTCTGTACTCTTTTGTGTAAGGGTTCTTTTCACTCAGAATAATGTTTTTGAGATTTCATCCATGTTGCTGGATGTATCATTTTGCTCCTTTTGAACTGTATCATTATACCACATTTCTTTATCCATTCTCCAGTTGATGGATGCTTGAACTGTTCCCAGTTTGGGACCACTATGAATAAAGATACTACTTTCTGTCTTTATGATTTTGACTATTTTAGGTACCTCAGAATGAGGGAAATCATCCAGAATTTGCCTTTATGATTGGCTTATATCACTTAGCATTATTTCCTCAAGGTTCATCCATGTTGTAGCATATATCAGAATTTCTTTCCTTCTTAAGGCTCAATCATATTCCATTGAATGTCTATACCACATTTTGCTTATCCATTCATCTGTTGATGGACACTTGGTTGCTTCTACCTTTTGGCTCTTGTGAAATGCTATTATGAATACTCTTCAAGATCCTGCTTTCAATTCTTTGGAATACATACCCAGAAGAAAATTTGCTGGATCATATGGTAGTTCTATATATAATATTTTGAGGAACCACCAGACTGTTTTCCACAGCAGCTGTACCATTTTACATTTCCACCAACAGTGCATGAGGGTTCCAAATTCTCTACATCCTGGCCAACACTTGTTACTTTCTGTTTTGGGGGGGGTTTTGTTATAGCAGCCATCCTAATGAGCGTGAGGTGGTATCTCATTGTGGTTTTTGTTTTAAGTATGGTTGACATGTAATGTTATGTTAGTTTCAGATGTACAATATAGTGATTTGACAATTCTAATCATTATGCAATGCTCACTACAATAAATGTAGTTAGCATCTGTCACCATGTAATTGTGGTTTTAATTTGCATTTCCATACTGATTAGTGATGTTGAGTATCTATTCATATGCTACTGGCCATTTGTATATCATCTTTAATTTTTCTTAAGATTGATTGATTGATTGATTTGAGAGAGAGAGGAAGAGAGAGAGCGTGAGCAGAGGGGGAGGGGGAAGGGGAGAGGGAGATGGAGAGAATCCCAAGCAGACTACTCGCTGACCGGGGAGCCTGACTCGGGGCTCAAGCTCACGACCCTGGGGTCATGACCCAAGCCTAAACCAAGAGTCAGACACTTAACAACTGAGCCATCCAGGAGTCCCTGTATATCCTCTTTAAAGAAATATCTATTCAAATCCTTTGCCCATTTTTTAATCAAGTTATTTGTATTTTTGTTGCTGACATACTATAGTTTTATAGCAAATCTTCAAGTCAGGCAATGTGAATCCTCCAACTTTATTCCTTTTCAAGATTGCTTTGGCTATTCAAGGTCCTTTACATTTCCATATACATGTTAGAGGCAGGTTGTCGATCTCTACCCCTAAAAAAGCCATCTGGGATTTTGAATGGGACTGCTTTAAATCTACAAATCTATTTGGAGAGAACTGACAATAACATTGAGTCTTTCAATCCATAAACATGATATATCTCTCCATTCATATATGTCTTCTTTAACTTCTCACAGCACTGTTCTGTAATTTTTATGTACAGGTCTCCCGCATTTTTTGTTAAATTTATTATCTAAATATTTTATGCTTTGTAATATAATTTTAAAAGAAGTTGTTTTTCTTTAATTTTTATTTACTTTTTAAGTAGGCTCCACACCCAATGTGGAGCCCAATGCGGGGCTTAAACTCATGACCCCAAGATCAAGACCTGAGCTGACATCAAGAGTTGGACGCTTAACTCACTGAGCCACCAGGGCTCCCCAAAAATTCCTTTTTAAAGATCTTCCAATTATTTGCTACTGCTATATAAAAAACATAATCAATTTCTGATGTTGACTTTGTACTCCACTAAATTCACTTCTTGGTTCTAGTAGTTATTTTATAGATTCTTTATGATTTTCTATATCAACAATCATGCCATCTGTGAATAAAAACAGATTTGCTCATTCTTTTCTTTTTTTTAAGATTTTATTTATTTATTTGAGAGAGAGAGAGAGTGCGAGCGGGGGAGGAGGTGGTGAGGAGAGGGAGAAGCAGGCTCCCCGCTGAGCAGGAGCCCAACATGGGGCTCAATCCCAGGCTCTGGGGATCATGACCTGAGCCAAAGGCAGACGCTTAACTGACTGAGCCACCCAGGCGCCTCTGCTTACTCTTTTCTGATTGCTAAGCCTTTTATTGCTTTTTCTTACTTTATGGCACTCACTAGAACCTCCATCCAGTATAATGTTGAACAAAAAAGAGAAAACACACTTGCCTTATTCTGATCTTAGGAGAAACACTTTCCATTTTTTATAATTATGACATTTGCATTTTATAAATATCCTTTATTAGATTGCAGAAGTTTCTTTCCATTTCTTTTTTTTTTTTTAAGTAGGCTCCACGCCCAGTGTAGAGCCCAACACAGGGCTTGAACTATGACCCCGAGATCAAAACCTGAGCTGAGATCAAGAGTTGGATGCTTAACCAACTGAGCCACCCAGGTGCCCTAGTTCCCTTCTATTTCTAATTGCAGAAAGTTTTCATCACAAACGGATGTCAAATTTTTTTCCAGCTTTACTGAGGTATAATTGATGAATAAAAATTGTATATATTAAAGATACACAAAGAGATTTGATATAGACATATATTGTGAAATTATTAACACAATCAAGCTAATTAACACATCCATCACTTTACCTCCCATAGTTACTATTTTTGTGTGTATGTGTGTGGAAAGAATACTTAAGATCACTTTTAGCAAATTTCAAATACATAATACAGTATTATTAACTATAGTCACCATACTATACATTAATCTCCAGAAATTATTCATCCCACATAACTGAACCTTTTGTACCCTTTGACCAACAACTCCCTATTTCCCCACAATGGCAACCACCATTCTACTCAGCTTTTATGAGTTCAACTTTTCTAGATTCCACATTTAAGTGAAACGATGCAGTATTTGCCTTTTTGCGTTTGGCTTATTTCACTTAGCATAATGTCCTCCAGGTTCTTCCATATTGTCACAAATGGAGAGGTTTCCTCTTTTTTTAAGGATGGATAATATGCCTCTGTGTGTGTGTGTGAAAGAGAGACATTTTCTTTATCCATTCATCCATCATATCTTAGTTACTGTGAATACGCTGCAGTAAACATGGAGGTGCTGAGATCTCTTCAAGATACTGATTTCATTTCCTTTGGATATATACCCAGAAGTGGGATTGCTAAATCATATGATAGTTCTATTTTTAATTTTAATTTTTAAGTTTTTGAGGAAACTTCACACTGTTTTCCATAATATATGTACCAATTTACATTCCCACTAATTATGTACAAGGGTTCCCTTTTCTCCACACCCTTATCAACATTTGTTATCTCTTCTCTTATTGTCTTGTCTTATACCTAAGAGGTATACAGTGATATCACATTGCAACTTTCTCACTGTTTTTCCTGCATCTATTAAAATGATTATATGGTTTTGCTCCTTTATTTTGTTAGTATAGAGAATTACATTTTTTTTCCAAATGTTAAAGTAAGTTTTTATTCCTGGGATAACACAGCTTGGTCATGGATGAATTATCCTTTTTATATACTGCCAGATTTGATTTGCTAATATTTTGTTAAAGATTTTTGTGTCTATGTTTATGGGAGATTCTAGTCTGTAATTTCCTTTTTTTGTAATATCTTTGTTGGGTTGTGGTATCAGAACTATGCTGACTTCACAAAATGAGTTGGAAAGTGTTCACTCCTCTTCCTCTATTTTCTGAAAGAGTTTGTGTAAAAATTGTGTTTTTCCCTTAAATATCTGATAAAAATTACCAGTTAAACCATCTAGGCCTAGAAGGTTCTTTGAGGGAAAGTTTTCAATAATGAATTGATTTCTTTAAAAATATATAGTTGTTCAGATTTTCTACTTCATCTTGTGTCAGTTTGGGTTAAGTTGTTTTTTGTTTGTTTGTTTTGTTTTTCAGAAAATTCAACCATTTTATCTAATTTGCCAAATTTATTGGCACAATATTGTTCAGAATATTCTTTTAGTTTTTTTTGTTGTTGTTGATGACACTTAACATTTATTTGCATATGGATGTGAAAGTATACATTTGAGAATCACTTCCAAAACAAGGAAGTGCAGGTGGCAAACTTGAACCAATCTGCTAATCTCTTGCATCAGGTCAAGATTATACAATTTTCTGTTATCATGTAAAATACTCCCTTACAATTTGCAGATACTGTTCTATGGCCAAGTTTATTACCCCCTCCCCTTTTTTTTAAAGGACCTCTAGTTAAAACTATTTCTGTACTTTCCATTTCCTACTTAGAAATGCAGATGGGAAATTGATTTTGGGGATGCATTTCATATTTAAAAGTTCACTGAAAATCAAGTGAATTGAACTGTTCATGAATGAGCTTAATATTAGAGATTGCAATTTATCACTTTTGGGGGTTTAAAAGATTTTTTTTCTCTTAAGCTAAAACACTGTTTATATGAGGAGCCGAACTTCAATTGAGCACACTTTTTATAGACATTTCAGGCCCTGTGAAGGGCTGAACTGTGTAAGCAATATTCTAAATTGTTAATGATATCATCTGCCTCCTGCCCCCTACCCCATCTCCCGCTATGTCAGCCCTTCTTAATTCCTTTGTCTCCTCTCCTTTCTCTAACTATTCTATATTGAGTCTACTGAAGCCTGACCACTGCAGGTGTGTTTTTTTTTTTTTTATGTTATGTAATCACCATACATTACATCATTAGTTTTTGATTCATTGTTTGCATATAACACCCAGTGCTCCATGCAATACGTGCCCTCTTTAATACCTATCACCAGGCTAACCCATCCCCCCACACCCCTCCCCTCTAGAACCCTCAGTTTGTTTCTCAGAGTCCATAGTCTCTCATGGCTTGTCTCCCCCTCCAATTTCTCCCCTTCATTTTTCCCTTCCTACTATCTTTTAATGTCTGTAGAATCTGTAGTGATATACATGCTTTCATTACTGGATACTGGTATTTTGTGATCTCTTTCTCTTTTTTCTTATCAGTCCAGCTAGGACTTCACCAATTTTGTTGATATTTTCAAAGAACTGCTTTCGGTTTTGTTATTTTTCTCTATTTTGTCTGTTTCATTAATTTCTGCTCTTACCTTTATCATTTCTTTCTTTCTATTTATTTTGCATTTACTTTTCCTTTTTCAGCTCCTAAAGATGGAACATTAAGTCACTGAATCTTGTCCTTTCTTCTTTTCTAATATACGCAGTTAAAGACATATCCCTCAAAGCACTGCTTTAGCTACATCCCACAAATGTTGACATGTTCTATTTTTATTATCATTTCACTATGAGGTTTTTAAAAATCTTTTCATTTTGAAAAAAATTCAGAGAAAAGTTATAAGAACTATATGAAGAACTCCTGTTTACCCTTTACTCATAGTCCCTAAATATTACCATTTACCATCTTTGCTCTATATTACCTTCCCTCTCTTTCTCCATTTTTTTCTGAACTACCTCTGAGAAATTTGGCAAACTGATGCCCTACCATTCCAAAATACGTTAGTGTGTTTGTCAACCAAACCATCAACACTCTCTACATAGCAACAATTCAACCACAAAACTAAAAAGTTAACACTGGTATGTAACCACCAACAAAACTTCAAACTCCATTTAGGTTTCACCAATTGCTCCTATAATGTCCTTTACAACAAACAGATCCATACATTTCATTTAGTTGTCCTCTCTCTTTAGAGTCCTTTCAATCTGGAACTATTCCTCAATCTTTCCTTGACCTTCAGGACCTTGATATTTGTGAAGAGTGGGACTGCTTTTGGTCACTCTCCAGTTCCTTCAGCTAGTTCTTTTTCACATTTTGTCGAGTTTATAGTTGTTTTCTGTGGGAGGGTTGGTCCAAAAGAACTACTCCACCATTACCAGAAATGGAATCAAGATGGAATTTAATCCTCTTCTGACCACAGATCCCACATGAAAAACATGCCTGTCTTTGACCAGCATGACAGCTCTCATATCTACAAAACAGGCACAGTTCTATTATGCAGCCTCATAGCATTTCATATAATTTTCTCAAGTATCTATTTTATTATTATAATTTAGTGATGCCTAGGGTTAAAAAATCAAATAGTACAGAAAGGTATCAAATGAAAAGAAAAAGTTCCCCTCCTATCATTAAAAGAATTGCCTTTAATGGGCAGAGTCTCTCTAATGCTATGCTTGGCACACCAGTGATAGGAAATATAAAGGGAATTCTGGCCAGGAATCAAAAGACCTAAGTTTCAGGGCACCTGGGTGGCTCAGTCATTAAGCGTCTGCCTTCAGCTCAGGCCATGATCCCAGGATCCTGGGATCGAGCCCCGCGTCGGGCTCCCTGCTCAGCGGGAAGCCTGCTTCTCCCTCTCCCACTCCTCCTGCTTGTGTTCCCTCTCTTGCTGTCTCTCTCTCTGTCAAAAAATAAGTAAAAATCTAAAAAAAAAAAAAAAGACCTAAGCTTCCAGTCCTGGTCTCCAACTCGAAAAAAGGCTTTAGGTACATCACTTACGCATGCAAAAAGTATTTACTCAGCTCCTAGCAGCATATTTCACTGCTCTATGCCTCAGTTTTCTAATCTGAGAAATGCGCATAGCACTATCCATCTTTTCTATTTGTCTCATAGGCAGAAGAAAGATGATGCAATATCGTAGGTTTGAATTGCTAAAAGCTAAAAGCATAATACATATATAACAAAATATCAGGTATTAAACCTCTAGAAAAATTAACCATGGAAAACAAAAGCCTTAGTTGGAATACAGGAGACAAATTAAAGATGGGATGGGAATGGAAGAATCTATATATCTACTATCTATACCTGTACGGTCCACTACAGTAGCTACTGTACGTGCGGCCATTTAAATTTGAATTAAAATAAAATAAAATGTAAAATTCAGTTCCTCTGTCACACTAGCCACATTTCAAGTGCTCAGTAGCCACATGTGGTTATCAGCTACTGTACTAGACTGATACAGACCATTTCCATTAAAATAGAAAGTTTTACTGGACAGTGTTGATCCATACTATTTTACACTCTGTATATTCTTAATTGCCTGATATTAATGTTATTGCTGAGGAATGAATACATAGCAGCTAGCCTTCCACTATAAAACAAAACAAAAATTCTCAAAGCTAAAAGAAAGCCAGATAGGTAAGAGTTCTAACCAAATCAGAATGGTACTGGGCTTAGTGCTTTGGAAGACCCTTGGAACTGGTTTTCATTAGACAGATTAGGAAACTGAAGCCCAGGGAAGCAGAGTCTCTGGCCCCAGGTGCCACAGTGAATTCACATTAGAGTTCAACATGGAATCCTGGTATTTCATAGCATAGGCTTTGCAGTAGGATCTGTCCCTTATTAGCCAGGTAGCCTTGGACAAGTAACCACCCCCGAGCCTCACTCTCATCATCTGCAAACTGAGGAATCATAATCCCAACTCTGCTGGGTTGTCATGAAGATTAAAGAGATGATGTCTAGAAAGCGCTTGGCAGAAAACCTGGCATCCCACCGGGACTTGGTGAATGTCACCTACTGTCATCATGAGCTAATACACTGCTCTTTCCACTATACCACAAGCTGATCAGGGAGGGTTTGGCCACCAGATGCATCATCGTCACAGAGCTGGTGAGTGTAGGAAGGAACGGGGAAATTATGCAGCTTGGCAAAATGTGCCAGGGGGGCAGAATGATAAATGCATTGTACAGCAGCAACTGCAGAACTGCTCCTGCAAGTCCCCATGCAGTAGCAGAAACTTCACCTTGACGGTTGCAAAGGGAAATGTACCATTTGCATGCCTCTGTGTTCTTACCTTTAAAAAGGCACCTGAGGGATGGAGCACTGCAGACGGAGGAAGATGTTTATGTTCCTATAACCCTCATGCTGAGACAACTGGAGGAGTCAGCATTCTGTTTTTGTTCTTCTCCCTCCAGAAGTAATATATCACAACTCTGTTAGCTACCAACACAGTGATCCCACCACAGGCCTCTCCAAGCTGGCTTTAGGGTGGGTGGAGCTCTCCCCAAGGCTTCTCCAGGTCCCTCCTGTGTGCCCTAGCCCCTTGCCCCCTGCCCAGCAGGGTGTGAGAGCCAAACAATCCTAAAATACAGTCCCCACTCTGCAGCACCATATGCTCTCCTCTAGAAGATACCACACATGAGGCGATCAGATATTAGAGTAAAATCAAATAGCAACAAGTGACTGGGACTCTACGTGAGAAGAGGTTTCCATTCCCTTCCATAACAAATCCTAACTGTGTGCTTTCTTACAGGCACTATGACACGCACGCATGATACAGCTGCATCCAGGACACAGTGTCTGTCCTGGAGAAGATTCTATTTGAAATGGCGACTGGAACTGTCCCCCAAAAATTCAACTGGGTAAACTCTAGGCTGAGCCTTGTGAAGTGGTACAATTTGAATTTGCAGGTAAGGGAGGGGTTGGGAATCTCTGAAACCTATCCTTGCTGCCACTCTGAACGGAAACAGAAACCCAAGAAGGGACCACAAGGAATTAAAATATCTTTTCTCAGCTCTTCAAAGGCACACTGCATTGTCCCAGCTTTAAAGTGGCAGTTTCTGAGGAAGGAAAGCCACTTAGTGGTTCTGCGCACCTCTCCTGGCCTGTGCCTCAGCCCCAAAGAGATAAGAAAGAGCTGTCACGGGCTCTACCTCTTCTGGCTCCAGTGGGGTGAGCACCATTCACAGTCACCTCTTTGTCCTCCAGCCTAGTAAACCACCATCCAGGCACCTGGATGTCTTCTAACCACAACACGGCCACCATGTTAGTGCTACTTCCTAGCTGTGTCCTTAGACAAGTTACTTCGCCAAGTTTCAGTTTCCTCATCTACAAAATGGGGACAAAACAGTATACGCTTCACCAGCATGTGGTAAGAATTGGAAGTGATATTTATACGGTGCTAAGCACCATACATGGTACACAGTCACTGAACAACATATAGGAACTACCATTATTATTTCTAAAAAATCCTATTGTTCCCAAGCAAGTCTTTCTTAACTGGGTATTCAAGCCTGCCAACACCATCCTCAGGTTTAGCACCTCAGAAAGAACCAGCGTCTTTGCATAGACCCTTCAGGAGCCTAAAAAGAATCTTCTCAACCACCAAACTCAGTCTGGCCCAGCTTTCAAATGTCATCTGCTCAAAGAAGTTCTCCCAAAGGCTCAAGAGACTCAGCCAACAACTCTTCCCTGATACTGCCTCTAGATCTCTCTGGTCACAAGTCCTCAGCTATTACCTGCAGGAGATTTATACTATCAATCACATCCCATTTAGGAAGCTTTAGGACTCTGTGTCCTCCCTGTTGTCATATTCCAAGTCCACAGCTCGAACGTACCCTGGGTACTCAACAAGGACTGATGGGTTAAGAGGAACACAAGAATCATGGAAATGATTCACATCAAATT
The DNA here is from genome assembly GCF_054177405.1 of Leptonychotes weddellii. Taxonomy (NCBI): domain Eukaryota; kingdom Metazoa; phylum Chordata; class Mammalia; order Carnivora; family Phocidae; genus Leptonychotes; species Leptonychotes weddellii. Next base: position 35,092,155 of record NC_138379.1, on the reverse strand, counting down.
CCAGCTCTATGATAACAGATAACAATTTCCAAAGAGCTATAAGAAATTGAAGTTTCCTGAAAACCCAGAGAAGGTTGGATATGACAAAGAAATCTACTAACATAACTTACATTTATTGCTTCATAGTTTACAAAATGCTTTCACATTCACAACATCATTTTGACAACAACTTGGAGAGGTAGGCCAAATAAGTATTAATATACTGACGTCAAATCTGAGGCTCAGGGAAGTAAAGCAGATTGTCCAAGAATGAAACCACAACATTAAGTCTCTTGATTCTTCCAAGTCCTTCTTCTGCTTGTTGTTCCTTGATACATACTCTCTCTTCAAATGATATGCATGCTCCAGGGTATTAATAAAAAAAAAAATCTCACTCAAAAGGAACCACATGGAAATAAAACCACAAAGAAGATCCTCAAGAACGACTAAATTACCTTTTTGGAGTGAGCAACCTTCCTCACACAATCCTGGGGGGTGCTGGCTACCTGACCTACATTTTGTTCAGCAGCCGTGAGCAACCGTGCCCAGCCAGCTGGCTCTCCTAGAGTGGCGCGTGGCGGGTCCTCACGGGAGCTACAAGCAGCCTCCCCGTGCCTGCGAGCGGGCTCTCACTCTGCCTGCTGCTTCCCTTTCCCCTTCCACTTCTGGCCTCTTTGAAAAGCCAAAAGCTTCGCAACTGATTGTCATAGCAGCTGCTCCTTTTGCAAAGATATCTCAGATCTCTTCTATTTCTGCTACCCAAGCCAGTCTCCCCCAGTGCTGGATGGTACCACGCATTCAGGGAAAAGAGCTCCCTTCCAAACAGTCATCTGAAGGTGCAGGAGGTCCCCACCACCGCGGACAGTGTTCCCACAGCGAGAGCCACTGCATCACAAAAGGGAGTTACGTAATCACACAGAGACTAACTTCCCCCTTCTCGTCATGATTCAGTGGTCCCTCCACCAATGGCGGTCCTGGGGTTCTAGGGGCCACATCCCAACAGAATGGCCTGGTCTTGCTTCCTTGGAAGTGACAAGAGCATTGTTTTCTCTTTATCCACCTCAAACAAGGGGTGCCTACCAGGGAAGAGCTCAGCAGCTCAGGACATTGCAGGCCAAGAAGAGGCTGGAACTCGTTGGGAATAACCTTTGGAAAAAGGGATGACTACAGGGCTGGCTCCTAAAACAGCCACCCAACATAAAGTACCCAAAGGGGCCTGGCAGAGAGAGAGCTAATTTGGGCCAGTGCCAATACCAGAAAGGGCCTCCAAGCAGGAAGCTCCAAGCAGCAGCAACCCTCCGAATCGAGCACATGGCATTTCACTGAGTGATCAGCCATTCAGAACAAGGTCCCGGACAGTGACCAGGGTCCAGGACACAGAGTCCAGTCCCTGGGAAATGAGACTGGCAAAATCCATGCCCTGCTCAGAGTACAGAGTTCGTGTACAAGCAGAACTGGCACAGAGGTCCAGCTGTCTGGACAGGGCTGGTGTGGGAGGGAGAGAAGGCATTGAAGAAAGACAAAAGGAAGGCCAGGGTTCACCAGCCAGCACCCAACAAACTCCAGATCTGGAATCTCAAGAGGGCTCAGGGACAAGGAAGGTAGACAGAAGGTAGAAAAGAGCTTCAGGGACAGCAGCTCAACAGAGCCAAGGAAAGTAGGGAATGACACTAAGCAAAGAAAAACTCAATCTAGAAAGAAAAAAGAAGCAGGTTTGTCAGGCTGGATGGCAGAAATACTGAGATGAACGTAAGACATCATCCTTGTTATCCACTGGCAGATAAGTAACAATTGTCCAAGCAGCCAAGGGCAAACGGACGCAGAAGAACCAGCCTGTGCAAAGACTCAGATGTATCAAACAACATGATAATGCTGTTGGCTCAGTATAGATGAAGTGCAGAATGCAAGGGAGAGACAGGCAGAAGGTGAGGCTAGGTATTCTGACAGGGGCAGGATCAAGAAGAGCTTCTTATGTCAAGTTGGAGATTTTGCACTTCATCCCGGATGGGAAGCCATTGAAAAGTAAGGGCACACATTCATCCCTGTAACAATTATTTGCTGAGCACCTACTATGTGCCAGCCACCAATCAGGGTGACGGGGATACAGTAGTGAACAAGGCCGACAGCAACCCTGGAATTTATGCTCCAGTAACTCCATTCTTTGCACCCTGGCTGTGGGGATTACGGACTATGTTTCTCCTTCCCCTTGAGGGCAGAGGCTGGGTCTTATCCTCCTCTATATCCTAAAGGCTTAGCTAAGTCTCTTCTATACAATAGGTTTCCAATAAATGTTTATTGTGGGAATGAATTTTTTTTTCTGTATTTTCTAAAAGTCTTAAAAAAAAAAAGTAAGGGCATCATAAAATCAGATTTATATTTTAATACATCCTTCCGGCAGCTGGGTGGGGGCAGCTGGAATGAGGCCAAACTAGAGACAAGGGGTTCTCACTTGAGAGACGGCCACTGAAATTAGGTGGTAGATAATGGGGGTCCGAGCTAGAGGGACGGTGGCAGAGATGGAGGCAGTCTTAGTCCCCCAGACAACCGCCCCTCACAGAGCTCACACTTCTCCCATCAAACTGGCTTCTGTTTTCACTCTAAACCTCTGCATGGTTTACTTCCACCCTGGGACAGCCCCTTTTCAAGGTCAAATGCAACAAAAGACAGCTGGTCTGCTCCAGGGTGACCGTGGGTGCAGCCTGGGACAGTTGTCATGCTGCAGAGCACGGTGGCGACACGTGAGGTCACTGGGACTTTAAATCAGTGCTGATGAATTTCCTCTGCAGCTGGGAGAAAGCAAGCCAGAAGCATCCTTGCTGTCAACACTGATGGCTAACCTCGACAGGAATCCACGCTCTGTGGCACTGCACAGAGGCCGGCCGTGGATTACCAAGCATCTGGCCTCCGTTATGCTCACCGGTTCTGATTCTAGGAAGTGTTTATCACAAGATCCAGGACAGTTCTGTGTAGCTCCTAAGATCTCAAGTGATTAAGACAGAAGAGTAGCTCTGACCCATACTTATCACAAAACCTGTTTCCGAAGCACAGAGCGCCTGATATGCTGTGAACCCAGTAACATTTGTACAGCACTTGAGAGTTTACAAAGACCCTTCTCTATCTTATTCGCATACTTCAGTAACCCTGTGGGCAAGATAAAGCAGATATTATTACTCCCACTTTGGAGAGGTCTGACTGACCCAACGTCACATGGATTGTGGGTGACAGAGCAGAAATTCCAACCCAGGGCTCACTCCACATTCGAGACTGCCCCTCAGACCTCCCCCTCCAGCAAGCACTATGGTTTCCCACAGTCATGGGTTAGCCTCACTGTCCCAGTCCTTGCTGAGGCTATCCTCTTCTTCCTGCTGTGCTCAAAAGACACTGACCCAGACTTCGAGTCTGGAGAGGGCCACCGGGTCTCCATCAGGCCCAACTACCACCTAGTGAGAACCAGAGCCAAAGCCAGAGCCCAGGGCCACACTGGCGTGAAAACTGTCCCGAGAGGAAGCTGTTGGTGTAGACGGCTGGCAGTGAGAATGAGGGCGCTGAGCGCTGGGTTCCAGCCCCGGCACCATGTCACCATGTGCTGCAGAATCTGGAGCTGGCGACAGCTTTCTCTCAGAATCCCTGCTCCTTCGCCCCTAGAACGAGGGCAGCCACCACTGCCCTGCCCACCACTCAGGGGTCAGAGCCAATAATGGGGTCTTTCTTCTGCCATTTGCAGGCAGTTGTCAGACTGTGCTGGATGGATTCACTACAGAGTAAAGCCAACTCATCCCTGCCCGGAGACCTCCCCTCATTAACCTCATCCCGCCAGCAGACAATCTGGCTTTCAATCTAACCAGGATGACTGAAGCCACCCATCAGGGGCTCTCGGCACACTCGCACCAATTCCTTGCTGTGGACTAAGCTGGGCCCTCATTACACATAGATAAATAAGACAGTGTCTGTGCTCAAAGAACTCAATGCTTGATTTAGAGATGGACATATTAATAATTATTGTAGCATTAATAAATACCGTGTGACAGCTACTGGGCAGCAACTTTGTCTTTGTTCTGTGAATTCTTGGCACCTTGCACTGTGCACGGCCCACACTGGGATGCAGTAAACATTTATTGAATAAATAAATAAAACTAAGATATAACACAACGACAAAAGATACACACACTTCAGTGAAAGCATTTCTCTTCTCCACCTCAAAAATTCCATCTTCACATGTCCCTTTTTTTCCTAACTGCTGTGCTAAGAGAAAGTGTACTTGCATCTTTTTAGAACTCATCCGTTCATAGAGATTCCAAGTGTCTCTCATCTCCCCGGGGGGCCTTGCTCCAGCTATGCCCCCTGCCTCCTGCATCTTTGCTCACAGCTCGGGCTCGCTCACTCGCTCGCTCTCTCACTCACTCTATCGCTCATCCTTTCCTTGGGCTTTCTCACGCACTCCAGTTTCCCCATGCTCACAAAACTAACTCGAATCGAGCTCTCCTCCCAGCTGCTGAACTTGTTCTCTCATCCTCCTTTGGCCACTGAATCTCTGGCAGGGTTGTTCACACCTGCAGCCTGCATTTCTCACCATCCCCTCCTTCCCTATGTCCCAGCTCGAGCCTCTCAGAGGTGTCATCACAACCTCCCAGCCGTCTTTTCTCAGCCTCCGACCTCCCTGACCTCCTTGTTGAAATTTCCTTCGATTCTGAGAACACTGCAGTTCCTGGCTTGCTTTCTCCCTCTCTTGTCGATACACAGTCTCTAACTGGCTGCTCTTCTCTGCTTTCTTCCTAATGCAAGTTCTTGCCAAGATTCCCCTGTTATTTTGCATTAGCTCCCTCGAGAAATAATTTAATGTCAAAGCTTCCAATTTAGGAAGCCTTTCCAGTCACCACCTCCCACCCCAACCACCCCCCACCCCAACCCTGCAGGATCCAACAGAACCAGAGGGGCTGAAAATGCAAGAAAGAAAAGGTCCCCAAGGACAGGAGGAGGGAATGGGATCATTGTCAGACTCTCTCTTACAGCCTTTGTCACATTCAGCTTGTCCTGTAATGAACTGATCTTAGCCCTGCCACTAGCCTACAAGCTCCTAGGATGGGAACTCTTCCACCCTTCCCTGCTTCCCCCATTCGCCTGATGTAGTGCCCGGACAGACAGGCATACGTAAGCATCTGCTGGATGAAAGATGGACAACCGAAGATGCACATGCGTGGCAGCACGTGGTAAATTGTGAAGCCCTAAAGGACGATAAGCCTCATCCTCAACAGATTCTGTAAGAAACTTCTGGGTTGTTCGAGTATATTACGGGGTCAGACACTCTGTTCTCTGGCCCCGCAGGACACATGAGGCCCAAATGCCTGAAAACATGCAAATGCCTCTTCCTGCCCTGGCCCGGGGCCTGGGAAGCGCAGACCGTAGAGGGCGAGTGCAGAGGCCCTGAAGAGGGTCCTGCAACTCTGAAACCCTTTCTTTCATTCTGTTTTCATTTATTCAGTCAGCAAACATCCACTGAGCACCCACGAGGTGCTGGGAGCTATTCTAGGCCCTGGGAACACAGCTTTGAAGGAGAGAGACAAGGCCCTTGCGCTCCCGGATCCAGTATTTTCGTGCGAAGAGCTGGTAAATATAAATAAATACGAGAACAGCAGATAGTAAAGAAGTGCTTGCTGTGTCCTATCTTTCACCATCCCTTTCAAACAAGACGGCCCTGATGGGGGGCTCGCTTCTCTCTTCTGAGTGTTCTCATGGACAAATCCAGTCCGCGTTTGTGTGCTGCCTCCTCCTGTCAGGTCAGCAGCTGCACGCAGATGCGCCGCAGATGCGCCGGCTATTCTCTCCTCCCAACGAAACCGTCTTTGCGTGAACACTGCTCCCCTATTTGGGGAGGCCTCTAAAGCCTGCTGCACCTGGAAGGTCTGGGCCGCGGGGAGCTGCACGGGCTCAGAGACCGCATGCTCCTCTAAGAACAGCAATGACGCTAGAGATTACTTACCAGAGAGCTACTTGGGGATGCTTTTTCGGGTTGTGTTCAATTCTGTCAGAGACCTCCGGACTCAGCTGGTTGCTGGTGGTGGATTTCTGTGTTATTTAGGGCACTGAAGTCCCACAGTGTTGACACAAACTTAAAATTAGAAATGCATTAAATATAGAAAAGGAGGAAGGTCATTCAGGAAGGGCAGCCTTCCGAGGGAGCTGCAGCACAAAGACGCCCTGGAAACTTCCAGGTTCGTTAATGGGTTTTACACAGCATTCGAGTGGTATTTCTCCTTCTGAAATAACCCTGTGGAAAGCGTAGGGGACTGGCTCAAACCTCAGCTAGCACAGCCGAGTGAGTGACTCTGCAGACTAAAAATAGCTTCTTTCCCACTCATTCTGACAGATCTCACCCAGACCCAGTGCACAGGTAGGTCCTCTAACAAACACTTTCAGTCCTGCAGCAAAGTCAGGGTTGATGGCTTTGGGGCTTAACAAGTACCCAATCCTTTGTTCAACTCTTGTTTATTCCACGTTTCCTGCTCCTGCTCCAAGGGCTGCATGTTTGTGTGTGTGTGTGCACACGCGTGCATATGTGCACTGAGCTCCCTGACTGGGATTCGGCGCTCCTCAACCAAACGTGGGAAGACTTTAAACCAGGAACATGACTCAGGCCCATGGCTGCAGAGGGAGCCCAGAGCAAGGCCCTCAGAAACCCTGGGAATCAGCCTGTTTGTCTTGGGCCTTCTCCTAATTCCTAGCTAGCCTCTCTGGGCCTCAGTTTCCTCAACTGTAAAAGGAGGATAATCATTCCCAGTCTGGCCTATTTCACAGCATCATGCTGGGCACAAATGAGATAAGGGACATGGAAGTTATTTTCCTTCAGACAGTAATCCTATCAGAAGGATGGATGGCAGGGACGGGACAGGCCGGACAGGCAGCGAGACGGCAAAACGAGGCTGGCCCCCTGGAACGGGCAGGCATCCTGAGCGGCCCAGGAGCTAGAGCAGATCTAGACTCACAGCTTCCGTTCATGTTGTCCCCTCTGCTGGAATGTCCTTCTCCCTTTGCCACACTCCTCCTCGTTTTTAAGAACCCAGTTCAAACATTTCTGTTCATGCATGGGTGTCTTCAGCATAAATCACTCTATCTTCCCTGTTCCCTTGGCCTTTCATACACACCTCTCGTAGCACGTTCACTCTGTCCAGTAAGGATTTATCTACAAACCTGGAATTCTTTGAGGACCAGACATGAATTCTTTACCTTTGTATCCACACACACACTCCACCCCCACTGTGTGGTCAATAAGGCACGTGTCAGGTGTCAACCAATATTTACTGGGTTGACTACGGAATAGGCAAGATCCCAAAGCCAAGGAGGAGGTAAACTCAGGAAAGCAGGAAAGGTGGAAGAGCACACACAGAGCCCACAGAAGGGGCGGCAGGTGGGGAACCCAGGAAGTACTGTCACGGAGGTCAGCCTGCCCCTGACAATAAGGTCACAGCCACCGGGACAGCAATCAAAGCTGAACTGCAAGTCCTGGGGGGACCAGGCAGCAGCATCACACTAAATCCCAATGACCTAAACTGGAACAGAAGGCCCTTGGGGACAAGGAACAAGGGCAGAGAACAGAGCCAAGGCAAAGAGGCAGAGCAAGGCTCGAGTGGTACTGAAGCCTGGAACCTCTGGATTAGTTAAAATGCCCAGGTCTACCATAGTTGAGCCAGCAGCTAGGGGTCAAGTGATCCTGACTATGACCCTGAGGGACTCCAGGGCCAGGAATCATTATAACTTTAGGTAGTGATCATTTCCATAAAATAAGAATCAGATATGGAAGGGTCTCTTAGACCTGTAAGAAACATCAAGAAACACCTGGTCTAACATCCCCCACCTACATCTGGGGGAACTAAGGGTACAGGAGGAAAAGGGGCTTGCCCAAATTCACTCAATCCAGGCAGAAGCAAAGCTAGAAGCCAGGTCTCCACTCCCAATCCTCATCCCCTCAGAAGCTGTTTGCCTTCGGTCGAGCTGGTCTTCTGATGGTCCCATGCACATACTGGGTGCCCCGCCCTAGCTGCTCCAGAATCCTGGGGAGCCCCAACATACCCACTAAGTGAGCACAAGCACTTCTGCCCCACTGTGAAATGCATGCTTCCACCTTTGGGCAGAGTTTAGAGCCAAGGTTCCAGGGGAATTATGCAAGTGGCATCCTCACCTGGGGCCAGGGAAGTTGTGGTTCACACACACTCTGTCCAGATATGTACATGGGGGGATTAATCCCCATTACTCTGCTACCCCTGGAATTTCCCAAGAGTGGCTAGAGGGGCCGAGTATCTAAGGCCAAGCTGATAGAACATGAAACACACGGTCTTCACAGCAGTAAGAATATTAAAGAAAGGCCTGCCAGGGCTACAGTCTCAAAGTCTTTCTCAGGCTGGTAATGAGACATGGCTCAGAAGAAAGAATTGAGACTCTCAGGAGATCAGAGACTCTGCAGCCCAAACTCCCAGAACTTTTATCCAAGTGAGGATACATATGCAAAAGGACAGATGCAACTTTACTTCATCTATAAGGAAAAGTATGTGAGCTTCAAATACTTCAAGTTCAAGTCCCAGCCCCACTGTTTGCCTACTGTGTGATCTGGGGCCAGTGACTCACCCATCCTGAGCCTGAGTCTCCTTACTCATAAAAGCAGTGATTATAACACTTGCACCCAGTTTTATTGTGAAGATGAAATAACACACGTCAAGTTTTTAGTATGATATACCGCCAAGTCACGGTGTGTTTATTTGCTTTCTTTTGTTCACAAAAGGGGATGGTTATACCACCTGTGCTTCTCCCTTCTGTGTGGCTGTCACTCTGGATCCCAGACATCTTGTTCCTCACTCTGCTTATCCCTTGGACATATAAGAAGGCAACTGGTCAGCCATGGGCCACACTCAATTCCTTGAAGGTCAGGAATCATTAGCTTAGTTGAAGGCTGTTCCTGCTCCCCAGGTGTCCCTGGACCCCCCTGGCCAAGCCCCTCCCAGGGCAACACCTAGTTTAGTAGGGCTTTTTATCTTTTCCAAGGCGAATCCACTCCTAGCAGCTTAGAGCTGCCCACTGGCCTGGCTCTGGGCCTCAGGAAAATAGATGCCTGACAGGTCAGACCTGAACATCGACAGCGGGGTAACTCCCAGACCAAATTTACCAAAAGGAGACAGCCTGAGGTCTGAACCTGCAGGGAGACTGGCAAGCACACACACCAGCACCCCAGAGATTGGAGCAGAGATGGAGGGAACACTAATATGAAGCTGCCCCAAGGCTCAGGGCTCAAGCCAACTCCTCAGATAGCCCCACCAAGAAGCTAAACAAGTCACCTCAATGTCAGCCTCTTAGGCTATATGTGTGCACTGGCCATATCTGTCACAGTACTATACACATGATGGTCACCACATGGTGTTAAAAGGCAAAGACGAGAAAGGGCCCAACAGTTCCTGAGTGCCTGCCGCATGCCAAGAACCCGATGTGTAGTCCTCATTGACTACATAATGCGGTAGGCATTATGGTCCTCATCCTGCCAATGAAACCAGAGACTGAAAAATCCATGAAGCCTCTGGGCCTCTGCTATTCTACCGAACCACAAAGTCTTAAATGTTCTGAGAAAGACAAAGAAGAGCAAAGGGTCTAAAGCACTCGGTACCAAGCTCTCAGCACCTTCCCTGGCTAAGCAGACAATATGAGCTAAAATAGTGCATTCCCTCATTCGCTGCTGGGGGAGTCAACTCCTTTCAAACAGAATCTAGAGAAATACAGCCAAAGTCATAAAGATGTTCATGGCCTTTGCCCCTGCAATTTCATCCCCAAGACTGTATCTTAAAGAAACAGTTCAAAAGGATATTCACTGCAGAGTCCACCATAGTGACAAAAAAGAGAAATGAGATAAATGTCCAACATTCAAAGAACGGTTTGGAAAATCCCAGAACCTTTGACTCATATGTTATATGGCTCATTTGAAATGACCTTAGAGAAGAAATAAAGCAAAGCATTTGTGATCAAATAAATGAAGACTGAATACAAAACATCATCAATGCTATCACTACAAATTTGTAAAGGAGGTACATGTGTATATGAAAAAAGGAATGCAGTTGTGAGGGTGGTTAAGATTAGAGATGGTATTATTATTATTATTATTATTATTATTATTATTATCATCATCATTATTATTACCATGTCTAAATTGCCTTTGTGGTTTTGTTTAATGAGTGTCTTTTCAATTAAATAAAGAGAGAGCGAGAAAGACAGACAGACTTAAACCCCAGCACTAAGGAAAGGCCCAGGAGGAGCAGGTCTGGGATGTGAAGCAGAAATTGAGAACCGTCCTACATACCCGGAAGGAGAAGGCCAGGCAGGCCCCAGGGGAAGGGAAGCCCTCTAGGTATGAAGAGGGTTGTAATTAGTCTGATGCTAATTACAGAAGTCTCGCTAGCTTATTAATTTTTCTGACAGACTCTGAATGAAGACTGAATTCCTTCATTAAGCCAACTTGGGTTCAGAGGCACATTTCCTATGTGGCCTTCCTCATTCTTCTCAAAAAAACCTTGCCTTTTCTTTTTTTTAAGGACAGCAGTAAAGTAAAATTTAGTAACAGAAACACACACCCTGGAGAAATTAAGACTCCTGCCTTAAATGTAGAAATTCAAGACATTTCAGGGAATTAAAGGGGCTTGAATAAGGAACTGAACTACAATATTTTCCACGCTGGGAAATACAAACAGAAGTGCAGAATACTTAGCTCAGTATAAAGGCCCCCTTGATCAGGTTCCAACCTGTCTTTCTGATACTACCTCATATTCGCCCCCACAGACACCCCATGCTCTAGCCAAACTGAACTACCATGGATCCCCAAACACTTTCTTCACTTTCCTACCCCCGTAACCCTGTTCCAGCTATTGTGCCTACCTGAAAGTCCTCTTCTCTCTTACAGCTGCTTGCTCAAGTCCATCCCATCCTCCAAGGCACAGCTCAAAGCCATGTCCTCCATGACACCGGCCTAACCCAATCCCCAGAGCCTGAATCCATCTCTCACTCTTTGAAGCAGACCCGGCGTACTTGCAAACTCTCTAAAGGAGCTACACCCAGTCTGCCTTGCAGTACAGTTATCCGGGTATCTTCCTTTTCTACCATATTGAACCCCAAGCAACTTGAGGCAAGGACCCCTTCAGAGTCCTGCATGGACCCACCACAATGTTCTCCACTAGGAGCACACAGTAGGCCCGCAGTCAACGCTTCAAAGCAAGACAAGGAAAAGAGATGCATCACTTCTATGGAAAGTCACTTCCTACCTCAACTGCTCCTGTTAAGCAAGGCAGAAAGGAAGGCATGCTCTTCGGAGGTCCTGAGCAGGGGTGTGATGGATCCTGATTTTGTAGTTTCCAGTCTTCACGAGACTCCAATTTCCTCCCTAGTTGACCATAGTCTGCTCGGCCCCAGGTAAACACCTTGCCAGTTTCTAAAAACAAACATTAGTTGAATTAAGGTTACATTCCACAGCTCTGCTCTCATGGGCAGGCAATGAATTATAAGAGGAAGTGTGAACATTTATTTTAGTATCAGCTACCACGTAACAGGAGCCATCCTTTCTTCCCGTAGGGAGAGCACAACCATTCACACTTTCACAGACATGGGGCCTGAGGTTCGGAGGGGAGAAATGGCGTGACCAAGATCAAACAACAGTGAGCGCCAGAGCTGGATTCCAGCGGAGGCAGATTCCAAAGCCTGTGCGCCTGTATTTTAACAGACAGGGACAAGGTGACAGGGAACTCTCTGACCACACCTTATGGCCTCCCCACCCCTCCTTGAGCTTTGCCCAGACGTCTGTTCTCAGGCCGTCAGCCACCTTGAAGTCCCCGAGGCTCCTGCCTTGCCCCATGCCACAATCTCTTAGCACCTTCCTCCTAGCACAATTAATGGCCAGTTTCATGTGTTTTCTCTCCACGTAAGAGGACCTTCAGACTCTATGCTCTTACCCAAAGAAGCAATTCTCATAGTCCCAAGGCAAGTGTCTATGTGAGCTGGAAGGAAGGGAGTGAGAGAAGGGAAAAAAGACAAAATCATTTACAGCCAGGAAAGCCTCAGTCCCCCAGACGCACCACCTGGGAAGCTGGCCAGTGCAGAAGATGATTGAAGAAAATGGGAGTTTGAAAAAAGAGAAATGCCTTTCTTCTCCCAGATAAGAAAAAATTCACCAAACTCGTTCAGTTGTACCAAGTGCCACATTTGTTATTTCAACAGAAATGCAAAATCCGATGAGGCATAGATTATTAACAGATTCTCTGCAATAAATATGCATAACCATGTGCGCTGTATAAATTCTTTATACATGTTTATTTTAACAAAGAAAAACTTCGCTTAAGAGACAAAACACCAAGCAATGCATATTAAACACTAGACAAACCTACTACTATGATACTACTGTGTTTAGTATCAAAGCTTCATCTGGCCCCATATTCAACATACGGTTTGCAGCGTCAGCTACAATACAACCACAGACTCATGGGGGAAATGTCGGCATACTGAAGGGATGCAGTTCAGAGAATCAATCTGCTCACAGACACCACGGAAATACCAAGGAGTCCACAAGAAGTTCTGAGCTTCCTCATAGAGGGAAGAAAGTCTGTGTAGCCCGTGGGGTATCAAGTATGCGACAGGAACTGGGAGTGGGTCCACTCAGATGTGCTATTTCGTGGCCTCACATGTGTTGTTCCTGTTGCCGTGGATGCCCCTTCCTTACATTAGTCGTTTGATAAACTACGGCTCTACCTGTAGAGTCCAGCTCACGTACCACCAGCTCTGTGAAACCTTTTCTGACCCCTGAATCCCTCACAGAAAGGATCAAACGCACCCTCCTGTGGGCCACCTTTATTACTATACTCATCAACTACTATGTTCCCATTTAACAGGTGAAAAGTTAAGGTTCAGGGAAGTGACCAGCCCAGGGTCACACAGCTAAGCCACATCTCCTTCTTCAAGCCCATGGTACCACTCTGTGTTGGTTATTCACACAGGGTCTGCATCAATGATAAGCAACACTCAACACTCAACACTCTTCCCTCACTTCTGTAGGACCCACAAAAAAGTCCATGTGCCCAGGACCCACAAAGCATCCAAAACCAGCAAATTGTCCCTCTACTCGAGCTCGGTAGGATATATAACCAGACTACCCTAGAAAGGAGAGTCCGAAGAAGCTAGAGGATGAGACTGTTACTTCTTAACTTACCCTACATTCTTCTGCTGGAAAGAACTGGCAAGTTGCTATCTGCAAGACTATCAAAGAACTATGTTATCACAAATCCCACAATGAATCCTTCCTTATCAAGTAAGACATCTTAGAATCTTCTCTCCTATTGATTATTGATGCCCAAAGCAAGCAAGACTGCCAGGATACGGTGCCGCCATTATTGCATCTCCAACAGCAATCCAACCATGCTACTTACATAGCACTTTGCACCTTCAAAGCACTTTACAGAGATTAACTAATTAATTCGCATATTCCCTGAGGAGGCCACAGACATTCTATTAGAGACAAGCCCAAAAACCAGGCTGACTGGATGTCCAGCCTTCACTCTCCAGCTCAAGTTTGCTCAGTCGGGTAGGTGCATTCTCTGAAGCTATCTGTTTCTCCCCAGAATAGACCCTGCATCAGAAGGCTCACAGAAGACAAAGGAGATTCTTATTTTTCCTTTTAAACAGACACTTAATGACCACTTCCTAGGTGCCCAGCACATTCCGAGCCACTATCTCAATTAATCCTCAAAATAGTTCTACATAGTAGAGATTACTAAACTTATTCCACAGATGAGGTTAAATGACTTGGTCAAGACCAAACAATCAGTAGGTGGTAGAATCAAGATTAAAACCTGTGTTTTCTGACTCCAAGACCATTGGTAGCTCCACTGACTGCCCAGCTGCTGTCAATTCTTACAGTGTCTGAGGAGGGGGAAAGTTCAGATCAAGTGGGTAGGTTCTGCGTACCCGCTCTTCCCAGGATGCCTTGCACAACTCAGGACTATAAGTGCTGAAATAAAGACATTTAACACAAGGATGATGATTTTAGGTCACCTGGAGTAAAAAGAAAACAATGAATCCACACACCTGGAGTAAAAAGAAAACAATGAATCCACATACAAAAAATGTTCACTAATGCACTGTAGACAAAAATATGTCTCAAGCAGAAGGATGCTTTCAAATCCAAGGAGATTCAGAGCACGAATATAACAGATGAATTTTTTCCTTATAGTCAAGAATTATATATTACTGTGACAAAAGATACATACCTTAATGTCATCCAAAAAGTATAGGTATGTGTCTTCAGATAAATGAGAAAAAGGACCAACAGCACAAAATAAAGTCAGCAAATAAAATATCATTTCAAGGCATGCCCATGTGCAAATTGACATAAAATCACTATGGAGCCAAGACGTTAAGTATAGGCGGCAAAAGATCCCAACACAACACAGAACACAACAGGGGCCAAGTAAGTAGCACTGACAAAGAATGCCTAAAGAACGTGGAGGATTTCAGGCCAGAATTGTCCTGGCAGGCTTGATGGAACAAGTGACATTGAAAGTGAACTTCTAGACAGGAAAAGAAAATGAGAGAATGAGGGAGAATATTCTAGGAGTGGGGAGAGGGGACGAACAATGACAGAACCAAATGGCACAAGGTGGGGCAGGTGGAGAGAGAGTGAGGGTCACGAGGAAGAGGGACTGCAAGGAGAGTCAGGACTGCGGGCTGGGGTCACCACAGGGAAATGCCAGGCTCAGGGTCTGGATCCCACCTTCCAGACCAGTCCAAACTTGCTGGCTTGTACTCCCCTGTTAGTAAAATATTTTTTGACATACCGTATATATGTATACACACATATACACCTGTATACACGTGTACATATACGTTCATCTATTTATTAAAATATACACTTACATTATATACATATATCAATTATAAATATATCCTTATTTAAAAATATACGGTGTAAAATATACTCAAAGGAGAAAATTTAAAAGAATGAAATAAAAATACATAAAAGAAATCATACTTTGTTCTTCCCACACCCTGGCAATTCATCTCACATGCTCACTTTAGGAAATGCTGCTACCTAGACCATGGGGAGACTGCAGACAGGGAGCAGGGGTGGGGCCTGGTCAGAGGAGTGTTTGGGAATGGAACATCTGGCAAAGGTGGAGGGACCAGTAACACGAATATTCGTAGCTAACACTTGTGTTGCTCCTACTGTGTACTATGTACTGGTCTAAGCATTCTCTATATGGTATCCCGTGTATCACTCTTCCCAGCCCCATTTGACGCACAAGGCACTAGGCACTTATCCAAAGGCACAGCAGTAGTAAGCGAAAGGGAAAGAAGAAAGTCACTACAATTACACAAGCCTAAGACGGATTGGGGCTGAACCTAAGGTTGAAGTCCCAGGGGGAAAACAAGTTAAGAATTTGCAAGGCTTGGCACCCCATCAGATGTCAGAGAAAGGGAACAGGAGGAGATGAACACCACTCTGAGATTTCAGGATTTCAAGGTTGGTGGGAAGGCGGTGGTGCCCTTAAAAGAAATAGCCAGATCTGCGGTCCCCGTCAATGGGAATCATGAAGTATTATTTCATTACTACATGATTTAACTCTTCTGAGGCCTTTTGCAAACATCTTATCAAATAGTCAAATATAAATAAAGAGGAAGTGGAGCACCTGGGTGGCTCAGTCGGTTAAGTGTCTGCCTTCGGCTCAGGTCCCGATCCTGGGTCCTGGGATTGAGCCCCATGAGCTCCCTGCTCGGCAAGGAGTCTGCTCCCCGCCGCTCCTTCTGCCCCTCACCTCCCCCACCCACCTGCATGCTCTCTCTTGCTCTCTCTCTCAAGTAAATAAATACAATCTTTTATTTAAAAAAAAAAAAAGAGGAAGTAAGCGAGGAGAAAGATAATTCCATGCAAAGTCCTGGCCAGGGGCAGAGGAGGTCAGGAGGCGGGGGGGCTGGTGAATGTTCAAGGGGCCAGCTTCCTTCAGCATCCATTGGAGGGCTGTCTGGAATGGGGGTAAAGGCAGGTAAGAAGTCACTCCAGCAATGTCTAACTAAGCTCTTCAGGGAAAGGGAATTTCTACCCCGTTCCAGGGAAAGGGGTCCTGAAGGTGAGAGGAAGATGGAGTGTAATATAAAGAACATTCACACTTTCTTAAGAGAATGTCCCAAAAGGGAACAGAGTGTCATTGAAGGTATCAGAGGGAGTCAGCAAACAGAGGTAGATGTTATAAAAAGCACACCCCTGGTCAAGGCAGAGAAAAGGCCATATAGCCCCTCAGTCTGTCCCCTAGCATATCCCAGGCTAGGAAGCCTCCTAGAGCACACGCAAGTAACAAGTGAGCCCCTCTCTAGCTAGCAGTTTGTGACATTTATACTTCATCTGCTGACAAACACCAGTTACTCTCAGGTTATTAATTCTAAGTCCGTGAAGCCTAAGAACCTGATTTCTGTAACTCATCCTTTGTTTTGCCACATGGACAGGTGGATGACAACAACCAAGGACTGGTCAAATGCAGAATGAACTGGCATCCCCCAGCTTAATCTTCCCACGGAAGGAGGAGTGCAAGAGCGGGAAGGGAGAGAGCTCAGGGCACAGGGGGCGGAAGCAGTCACACCAGGCTGTCAGTGTGCATGAGTGTGCCCTGCCTCTCTTCCACAGGGTGGCTACGCCACTCCCCTCTGTCCCTGGCTGTCTCCACGACCCCAGCCCCCTTCACCTAGTCAACTCCTACTGCCTCTTCAACTCTGTGAGCCCTCGGTCCAGACCAGGTTCCTCTGTGCAACAATCGTGGAGAACCACGTTCCTCATCTTGGGGCGCTTCTCTCAGTTTGCACACTCATTAGGTGTCTGCCTCCCCTCCAGAGAGCGAGTTCTATGACTTCAGGGATTGTCTGGTTTTGTTCATCCCTGCACCCTAGAATAATGCCCAGCACAAAGCTAGTACTCAATGAATATTTGTTGCCAGAATAAACAAATGAAATTAACTACTGAATTTTATCATTCATTGGTTCCATAATCTTGAGCAAATTACTCAACATTTATAAAACAGGAATAATAACATCTACTTGTAGGGTTATTGTAAGGACACTTTTGCAGAAAGTATGCAACATAGTAAATGTTAGCTACTAATACTCCCATTCTCCCGGCTCACCTCCACAGCCTTATCAAGGATTTCCAGTGTCCACTCACAGTGTCTACCAATTTGTCAGATCTTCTCAGCCAACGCCCACCTACCAATGTCTTAGGGTCAATGTCTCTATGGACAACGAAAGAAGTGGAAGTGCACTGAAGGCTCCATCTTGGAATTTTGGATTTTTATAAGATTTGAGCATTGTATCTGGCACAACAGAGGACCAACAAATGGAAGCTAGGGAAAGAGAAGAGAGCAGTGGGGGAGCGAGAACAAGCTTTAACCTAAGACTCAGAAGATCTGGATTCTACTCCTGGTTTCTTTCAGGCTATGTGATCTCGAGCAGGTCCGTTCTCCTCCAGGGGTCTACTCTTCTCAACCATAAAATAAGAGGACTGGGTTAGATGGTCTCTGAGACATTCCTGATCTACACTTCAATGATGATGTCTAAAAACCTTCACTGTCAAAATGAGTGGTGTACCATCCAAATTTACTGGCATCCTTGGAAGATTTAGTCTGACCAGTGTTCTAAAATAAAACATCAACTTTAATATCCAAGACCACTCATGGGGTGCCTGGGAGGCTCAGTCAGTTGAGCGTCTGCCTTCAGCTCAGGTCATGATTCCAGGGTCCTGGGATTGAGCCCCATGTTGGGCTCCCTGCTCAGCAGGGAGCCTGCTTGTGCTCTCTCGCTCTCTCTCTCAAATAAATAAATAAAATCCTTTAAAAAAAAAAAAGGACCACTCATACAGTTAACAATTTAAATGAAGATCAGGATTGACTGTATATCCCGTTATTTCTTCGTAAAATTTCCTTAGTCTCCAAAGTTGTATCATGGCCAATATCTCCAATAAAAAGGTATGGAATTTTTGAAGTTAATGCAGGAATAAAATTTCCAAACACGGGCTGACCAACTGAAAAGGAGCGAGAATGAACAAAATGTAAGGGATAGGGGAGACTTCTACGGACAGCTGACTCTGGATAAAACTCTACTTTAGGCACTGCCATTAAGTTATCTATTTTAATCAGCCCTGAATGATTGGTGTGAACCCCCTCTTACAGATAAAGAAAGAGATCACAGAAGTTGAATGACTTGCTCAAGATCACACAGCTCGTATGCTGCAAAGCTACAATGATATTAGTAACAGTAGCTAATATTCTGGAGGCACTTCTTTTATGCTAAACTCTCCCTGGATTGTCCCATTTAGTCCACAGAAACACCTCATGAGTAGGCATTATTATAATCCTCAAATTACAGGTGGGGAAATTAAAGCACAGGAGAGGTTAGGTCTCCAGCTCGGGCTCCTGCTGCTGTCAGTGGCAGAGCTTGGACGGAATCCGGCAGCCTGGCACCAGGCGCTGGGGCCCCCAGTCAGTGCCCTGCCGAGGACATACTGCTTTTCACTGGGTCACAATGCCTCTTCCCAGGGGAACATTCCCAAGGACTTCTGGAGGTTGTTCAGAGTCACAGGGACACAAAGAGCCTGGCTGCTGAGTGACTGAGTGAGCTTCATCCTTGGCCTACATGGCAAAGATCAGAATCCCACAACACGCCAGGCATTCTACGCAGCTGCTCCATTTTTTCATCACTGACTCTATTAGCTGTCAAATCGGGAGCACTGGTAATAGAAGTCAAGTCCGACTGCACCCTGAGGAGGCCCCAGACCAGTTACAGGACTTTCTATACCACGCAGGGCTGGGGCTTCCCACACAAGAGCAGGGAGGGACGGCTTCTTCTCCCAAACTGGGTCCATGTTTAAGTAGCTCCTTGGCCTTCCACACAGTCCCTCTGTTCTCTCCATGCTGGACGGCTGCTCCTTTGTCAAGGGCATACCTCACTCCCCGCCCTCCCCAGGCTTTAGGGTCATGCTGGGCTCCAGCCCGCAATGCTGGCCGACCCATATGCTGGTGGGCTTTGCTCCTTCTACCTACAGAACTCCTCCCCCTTCGGGGCCCGGCTCGAATGCCATTGCCTCCCTAAAGCACCCCATCATCCTCCTGTTCCAACATCCCTTCCTTTAGGGGCCACTGGCATGAGGCTGGTACCTCTGTTCCAACAACTATTCTATGCCACCAAATGCAAGATTATTTGATGAGAGGTCTTATGTCACCCTCTGTATTAGTCAACATTCTCCAGAGAAACAGAACTAAGAGGATATAGAGAGAGAGATGTATAAGGAATTGGCTCACATGATTATGGAAGCTGGCAAGTCCAAAATCTGCAGAGCCAATGTCTCAGCTCAAAGGCTGTCAAGCAGGAAGAGCTAATGTCCCAGAAGGCCATTAGGCAGGAGAATTCCCTTACTCGGGGAAGGATCTGCCTTCAATTGATTGGAAGAGGCCCCCTCATATTAGGGAGGGCCAACTGTACTCAGTCCATGATATAAATGTTCATCTCACCCAAAAACACCCTCACAGAAATACTCAAAATAATGTTTACCAAATATCTGGGCACCTCATGGCCCAGTCAAGGTGACACATAAAGTTAACCATCACACCCACTATGAGGTGAAGAGCAATGATCCTTTCTTATTCTCTCTGTATTCCTCCCAGCACCTAGCACAGGGCCTGGCCCAGAGCAAGTGCTCGATGTTCATTGGAAAAAAAGAGGTCTAGGCATCGCTCTTACCATAGATTTTTGTATGCCACCAAGGACATCAGACACCATCCCATCCAACTCCCCCAAAGAGAAGACAAAACTGAAGAAAATAACTTGACTACTTATAAGCAGAGCCAGGTATTCACAATATTCAACACAACATTATTGCCCACTTTCTATATGCCGGGTGCTGTCCCAGGTACTAGGGGCTACAGAACTCTCTTCCTTCGTGGAGCTTATATTCAAGCGGGGTTGGGAGCAGGGGGGGGCAAACAGGCAATTGATCAAAAACCATAAAAAACATATGCCCTGGCAAATGACTCTAAGTGCTATAGAGAACATACAGTAGGGAAAGGGGACAAGGCAGAGTTAGGGAGGGCAGTGGAGGACCAGGACCAGCACCCAGCTCCCAACTTCCCATCTGGGGCTTTTCCTCTGTTACACACTACCTTGCTTAAAGGAAGAATCTTTAAGAGAACTCAGCCAACTGAGGGGGCAATGAAACTTGCTCTAACTCCTCTCGACTGTGATGAAAAGTAAGGGAGACAAACATGAAAAGACTCTCTAAACTCCAACAGAGATGTTAGTAGTATCAAGACCATCATTCTTTTGTCTAAAGCCAGATTGCAAAGAACCGTCAGGAGAGGCTGGGCCGTGAGGCCCTGCTCTCAGGGGGCTGCTCTGGCTGGATGCCTGGGTTCCCTGCTCCTCCGGGACAAAACTCTCTGGGGGAGGCTGGAGGCTCTGCAGATGTTTCCCAGCTCATGTCACATTCAAACTCCAGAGTTTCTTCACACACTTTTAGACTCTTATTAATAACATTTTAAAATGCAGATTGCTGCCTAATCTTAGCTGCGTAATTAAAAAAATAATCTTGCTTCTCTCCCTCCCAGCGAGAAAGGAAACTATACCCCAGGGCTTCTGCAGCTAAGAATCACACCCTGCAGAAGAGCTGGTAGGAGGCTCAAGTGGAGGTGGGGGCAGGGGAAGGGGGGGGTGGGGAGGTAAAGCCAAGAAGCAAGTCTAATCCCTTGACTTTACAGAAAATGAAAAGGAGGCTGAAGGAGAGGAGTGATTTGCCCAAGGACACACAATGTGTTTTGGCGGAACCAGAACCAGAATCCCACTTTCCTGCTTCCCAGCAGACTCTGTACTGCCTCGTGGGGCGAGGAAAGAAGACAGCCTGTAAGTTCTAAGAGGGTAGGAGTCACACCTATGTCCTCATGCCGTGAGCACTGTTCATCTGGAGAAGTAGCTACAAGTTTCAGATGTTCAAGATGGTCATGGGAACAAGGCTCAAAATTCTTTACATTTGTGACAGACTCACTCACACCAGGAAGGGACCTCAGAGCACTCTAACTCAACCATCCATCCACTTCTGGCTGGGAAATGTGAGGCCCAGTAAGGAAAGTGACTTACCCAAGGGTAAATACCGAGTTAGAAGCAAAGCAAGACTAGAACCCAGGCCACCCTGACTTCTACTCCATCCTGTTCACAGTTTCTGAGAGAAGTACCAGTCAATCTCTCATAGCTCCCACTGCTACCTGCATCAGCTAAAGCTTTCTGGGCTCCTTGGCAGAGAAGAAGAGAGACAGGTGAGGCCCGCACAGTCCCTCCCTGCCTTTCTCCCTGGGATGACTTCCTAGGAGGCCCAAGGGCTGGGGGACAGAAAGACACACATCCCTATCCCATCTCCTCGGGGTTCCTCCTCTCCCTACCTAGAGCTGCCACCCTAGCCCTGGACTCCATCTTCAGTCATTGTCCATTCCAAAAGGTCAGCAGCAGCTTCCATCTCTAGGAAGTTACCAAAAAAGAAGGGGAAAAAAAGGCCAGGCGCTGCACCCAGCTGTTGGCGAGGCCGCGTTTTCTGCTGCTGCTGACTCACAATGCCCAAGCTGGAGGCTGGAGCTGGGAAGGAGACCTGAGAGGCTGGTTTGCCGAGGAAAGCCGCAGTTCCCAAGCACGCCAGCCTGCAGAGAGGAACACTTCAGGCCAGTGAAATCCCAGCCCCTGGCTTTGGGAACACAGCTCCCCCTGCAGACCACCCCGAGGGCCTGCAGGAGCAGGACCAGAGACAAACCATAAACTGGGACTTGAAGCCCACAAAGCTCACCGCGGTGTTAAAGCTGTTATGGAAGAAGCTAGGGCTCCAGCTCAGAAACCCCAGGAGATACCATAACCCCTCAGAAACACTACTTGGACTCCAAAGAGAAACTGGCTTTCCGTTCATGAGAGATTAACATCTTCAAACAGGGGAGACAAAGGTTGGCCCTACTCTTTCAGCAGGCACATATAATTCACCAGGGGCAGGAGCAAGGAGGGGAGCGAGCCTATCCTGGGAGGCCAGCACATGCTCGACCAGCGAGAATGTCCTGGACATAACACAGCCTGGTGCCTCTCAAATTTCCTCCAACCCCACCGCCAGGAAACTCTCCCAGGCTCTTCATGACAGGTGTCCTAACAGAGCTGCACTCGAGAATAGGGAAGCACCCTCCCACCCACACATGTGAGGACCCTTCAAGGGCAAGAACTGAGCAGCAGGACAAGGTCAGGAGAGGTCCTTGGAAGTGACGCCCACTTCACAGACAATGGCTTGGGGATTTGCCACTTGCATCAAGCGGTGTCAGTAACGAGCATCACCAGACGAGGCCACTGAGGAGAACCCATTCTGATCAAGCACCCACCAGGAAAGGCAAGATAATCAGGAGACCTGGAGACCCAATAGTTTCCATGGAAGGGGCTAGGGGAGACTTGAGATCCAAGTCCATGGTCAAGGCTGATGTGTGTGACAAACACTGCAGTTATACTCAAGTTGCTCGTCTGGAAGTGCATGGCCTCCTAAGTGTGAAGGTCCGCCAGGCCAGATCCATGGTGGGACAGCCTGTCCTTCCTTCTCTTCCACATCTGCTCATTTCCCTCCCACTCTGCTCCCTGCTCCCATCTGTCCCTCAGGCACCAGAAGAAACACCCTTTACCAGCACCCCACACGCCAAGAAACTCGAAGTCACCAGTGTGACCTCCTGGGAAAAGCAGACTCTGGTGGTATTCACCTCCAGTCACACCGAGACAGGAAGGAACCAAAGCTACCATGCCTTCCGACTTTTCCATGGCCAGGGACTGGGAAAAGCATCTGCTACACAGGATTTTTCATTTCACAGGATCAGCTCCAACCAAATCAGCAAAGCACTGTTACTATGGACCATCTGCCAGGACCCGGAAACAGCCCTGTTACATAAAGGGGCTGGTGTAATGAAATTTATTAAGCTGGATGCTTCCTCCCTAAAGGCGACAAAGCACTTGAAGTCTCTCTTAAGAGGGGCGATGTGGGGCAGTGGAGGGTCCCACTGGGTTCCAATCTTGGCTCTGCATCCATTAGCTGTGTAACTGTCTCCCCAGGCTTGTTTTCCTACATTTCAAATAAGGAGAAGATGGTCCCTTCCAGCATTAACATTCTGTGACTTATTACTGTTTTCACCAAAATGGCAAAAAAAAAAAAAAAAAAAAAGCTCACTTTGATGTTAATGTTGTACTACAGGGTTAATTTTCTTAAAAAAAAAAAAAAGAGCAGCCCTTCAGATTTGTGGGCTTAAAAGGGAGAAGGGGTGAGTGGAGCCACTGACTCTGGGGCTGGCTGGAGGAAAGGAGGAGAGGAGAAAGCAAAGGCTGGAACCTTCTATCAGCCCAAGCAGGAAGGACCCAAGCAAATCTCGAATAATTTCACTGGGAGGTGGTACTACTGTGACTCCCTGCCCATGCACACAGCAATTCCCAGCCCACAAACTGCTTTCACCAAAACCTCCAGCTGACCAGGTGGTGCTGCTGCTACCCCCCCCCCCCCGCACGCTGAGCAGAGTACCACTCAGTCACGAGGGCGGGGGCACCCACCTCTCTCTTAGCCTCCTTTTAGGTCCCTCCCATGTGAAACGGGAGTGAGCCTTCCTCAGCCAACTCTGTGCAAACAGATGACTCTGTAAAGCCCCGGCAAATGCCTGGCACACAATGTGTCTTTGGTAAAGGTGAGCAGCCCTTCCCCACACACCGCCATCTCCTCGGGCAGGTGTGGGAGAAGCCCCCAAGCTGCTCATTTTTAGGCCGTTGAGAAATGTGTATTGAAGGCAACGTGATGCCTTCCTAAGTGACCTTCCATGTGGCCCGAGACAGCTCCCCAGCAGGCAGACCAATGAGCCAGATAACTCCAGTCCCTACCAATCTTGCGCATTCCACTGGTCACCAACCTCATGGGGTGATGGGGCCAAAGTACCTAAAAATCAGCCACGGACATGAGGCCTGAAGCAGAAGGCCAGCGTGAGGCAAGAGCCACCCTGAAGCACGGCCTTTCCTTCATCGTTCCTATTTGTCACCACCAACCTCCCCCCCCACACAGAAACCTTCAGCTGCTCCTTCCATGGCTCACACATAAGGCCTGAATAAGGACCCATGCCTATCACACCCGAATGATTCCAGTCCCTTCTGCTTCTCTCTGGCCCCTAGCTAAGCAAACTATGGCAAGGGGCACCTCCCACTTCTACACCTTTGTTTCCAGTAGTCCTTCCACTTGGAGTGCCCTTCCCTCACCTCTGCCTATTCAAATATTTGTCGAATAATAGAGTGAAGGAGTGAAGAAGGAATGTGTGAATGAGCAAATGACAATCTATCCCTGTGAGGCAGACAAATCAGAGATTAGGATGCTCATTTAACAGATGAGGAAATTCAGGCCCAGAGAGGTTAAATGACTTGCCTAAGATCACACAGCCAAAAAGCAGCCAAACAGAGCTTGAACCTGGCTCTTCAGGCTCTTCAGGATCTTTTGGCCACATGAGACTTCCTCCTAAAGTAAAAAGTCACTCTCGGATTAGGAAAAAGCTGACCCAAGATTCCTCAAAATGGGCCACTTTCATCTTGGCACACATCCGAGAGCACTTTAAGGCACTGGCTGTCACTCTGATTATTGAGAGCTCCTGTGAGACAGGCAAGGTCCCCTGAGAAAGGGCAAGCACAGTGCCATCTGTTAAGAACCTAAAAATGATGGCGAAATTACAGGCCAGTCACTTAATGCTCACTTTCAGAGAGCTCCTGGAACAAATCAATCCCCACCAGGAAAGAGGAGAAGGATTCCTTGAATGGAAACTGAGCCCTCTGCCTGGGACCTCTGAGCCCTTCCCAGAACCATCTGGTGAGCTCGCAGCATGGCTGGTGTCCCCACCCGCTGTGGACAGACGTGGAAACGGCGGACCGGAGGCAAGGCCTCTCAGCCATGCAGGGGCAGAGCCGACCCCAACACCGTGCGGCGGCAGGCATCACTGCCAGCCCTGGGAAGCCGAGGCTCTCCGCCCTGGGCCCCTCCGGGAAGCCTCAGCAAGAGGGCAGGGCCGCAGGCTGGGTCTCCTGAGCACAGGCCCCTGAAATGGCCCAGCTTCCGCGTCCAAAAGCTGCAGCCATTCCGTGCAATCCCCACTCCAAGCCTCTCCTCTGTGCCCGGGGAGATGCAGAGGCGAGTAACACAGAACAAGCCCCGTACCTGGCAGGGCTCACATTTGCTGAAGAGGATGGTGACAAGTAAACAAACAGAGATACCCTGGTTCCAGGCCGTGAGAGCTGCTATCATGAAAAATAAAGCCGGGCAGGGAGAGGAGTGTGCTGAGAGGGTGGGGGTGGCCAGGGAGGGCCTCTCTGGGAGGTGACCGTGGACAGAAGGCGTGCGAGTATGGCTTTGTGGGGACCACGGACGCACACTCCTGGCACAGGGAAGGGCTGGAGCACAGGTACAGAGAGCAAAGGTACTCAGTGTCCCCTCGGCCACCGCCTGAACCTGCCCGTGACCGCCCCCCCTTTGCTGCTCCTAAGGCCTCCTCCCCAGCAGCCCGCCCACCATAACTCCCCTACTCCCGGGAAGAGAGAAGAGTCATGTGTTCCTCTCTGCTCTGCAGCCCGAGAGAGTCGCCGGCCACATTTGCAGCACGGTCACTTTGAGGGGAGGGAGCGTGATACAATAAAATGAGTGTGACCTCTGACATCAAACAGTGCCTGGTTCAAGGGTCTGCTTTGCTTAACTGGCTGTGTTACATTGGACAAGCCACTCTGCCTCTCTGAGCCTTAATCTCCTCACTTGGAATGCAAGGGAAAGGAAGCCCACCTCACAGAGTTAGGAGGAGTATGTAAGTGGCAGCACCTGGCAGAGCACCTAGTACATGGTACGTGCTTGGCAAAGATTGGTTCCCTGCCCTACACTGACACCCTTGGAAATTAAGACAATTTTTTTTTTTTGTTCAACCGACTGTGTTAACTCGTGTCTTATTGCAGCGTAAGGCCCTGGGCCTACCCATCTGTTGGGTATGGGGGCTGTGAGATGACCCTTGAGGAAGATCCCATCATGGCCCAGCCTGACGAGAGGGCCCTGGCCCAGAGGAGAGCTGCGCAGACAAGCAGGAGCAGAAAAGATACTAGGCATTGCCCTTACCGCACGTACAAGGACCAGATGCTCAAAGAAACCAGGATCAAGGCGGGACACTTAACTGCTGTCCTCTTCCCCTCCCACCTCTGGCTCACTGGCCCAGGGCCCAGGCCCTTGCCTCCTGACTCTCCTGGGGAACAGCCAGCTAGAGGCCAAAACGATCTCAGTTCTTCTCACAAGCAAGGAGACAATCAGGTATTAACTCATAGCAAGACCTTAGGTAACCTCTTCCTTCTTTGGGCCTGAGTTCTCCCATCCATAAAAAGAGGGCCTGGATGACCTCTAGGGGTCCTTCCAGCTCTGACCTCGCTAATTCTGACTCTGGATGCTGGCCCTATTCATCCCACCCCAAGGCTACCTGCTTGCCCACTGCTGCCATCTGGTGGCCCTCTGGGTCCAGCCGCACTTGGCTTTGGCCAGGTCCCCCAGCAAGCCCTGTACTCGAAGGATCCAGCTTCAAAGCATGAATCTTGCTTCTGCTTCAGCTGGACACACACCACACTTCCATGGACCACAGATCAATGGGTATTCATTGCCAAACATAAAACCCAAAAATAACACAAACTCATCTCTCCAGCAGAAACAACACGACTGCAGCTGAGAGACTGACCTCCCTGCCCAAGGAGAGGAAGGAACTGCCCAAGGTCACACAGCTGCCTGGCTCCCAGACTAGCCCACAGTTCCACTTTACCACAGTGCTTAGGGCTGGTGGGCACCCTGCAAACCAAAAATAACGTCAGCCCAGGACCAAGGAAACAAAGCCTTTCGAAGGTGGGAAACAAAGTGTCAGGATTCCTTGCAAACTTCAAGAAAGGGTAAGACAGGACATGGGAACATGTGAGCACTGCTTGAAGAAATGCACTGGAAATAACAAACTGGAGGTGCCCGGGGTATCTGCTAACCTTGGAGGGCATCAGCCACGGGGACACCTGCTAGGCCTTCCAAAAGCCAGCCTCCAAGTCAGCACCCAGCGCAGATCCCAGGCTGGGCACACCACCAGAGGACGTGGAAGACACGCTGGGGTAGGACCATGTGTCTGCATGTGCTTCTTCCACCAGACACGAGCTCCTCGGGGTAGAGTTAAGTCTTTTCTTCTCTATCTTCAGGCCTCTCAGCACCTGGCCCGAGCAGCTCCGTAAAGATGCATCCAGGCAGATCTCTCAGATTCCTGCACAATCGTGGGAACTGTCCATGTTTTGTGGACTCAACTGGCCACACTCTTGGCTCTTGACTGCAGCCTTCTCCTAAACCCTCTAGTGCAGACCCTAAGAAAATATACTGTGTGGCTTTAAATAGATCACTTGCCTTTTCTGGCCTCTATTATCTCACATCTGCAGCATAATGGGAGTTCTACTAGATAATCCTCAAAGTCCTTTTAATTCTAAAATTCTAGAATTTGAAACCCAATCAGAGCAAATCAAAGCTATTCTTCACCTGCAGAGCAGATATGGACAGTGGGAAAGGGGAAGCAATGGAACAAGGCTTCCCTCTAGTGGTGTAATGCTGTCACTACACCCTCTCAGCTCTAAGCCCTATCAACAAACTCCATTCGATCCCACCCTGAACTCTGAACAGGAACAGTCGGCTTGCACCCACTGCAGAGGAGCAGGAAAGAAAGCAAGGACACCAGGAACCAACGAGGCCCTGAGCCAGTGCCACAACAGTGGAGAAATTCCATCTTTAGGAGCAAGTAGATCTTGGAGCTCAAAGAACCTCTTGTGACCTCCAACTCCCATCTTCCGATGAGGAAACCAAGGCTCAGGGATGTTCAGAAGGGACTTGTCTGAGGTCACAAAGCTGACTCATGACTAAGCCAAAAATAGATCTCCGCGTTCCTGCCTCCTTCTACAGTCTCTTGCCTCTCTTCCATGAGACCTCCCAAGTGAAGCCCGTGGAAGCAACGTGCAAGGACACATACCCCGGAAGGGGAGGTGAAGGGGCTAGTTCGCTGCACAGAGGGGCAAGAAATTTTATTCATTAACCTTAACATTTATGGGGGATATAATCAGACTACAAATTACTCAGCATAAAAATATAATAGAAAATAAAAGCCTCACATAATTCCACCAATCAGAGATAAAATTCTGGTACATTTCCTTCTGGTCTTTCCTAGTCAAGTATCCTTTTAAAAGAAAAGTTGGAAGTTACAGTGTAGTACTTTATTATAACCCACTCTTTTCACTTACCATATCATGAGCATATTCCTGTCATTAAATATCCTTCTAAAACAGCCTATTTAACAACTATATATTCTAACATATGGTTGTATCATAATTTATTTTAATAAAAACCCCTACAACCCCTCTTGTATCCACGCATTTGTTGTCTTTATAAATTAGGCTGCGATGAATGGCATTATACTTAATCTTCTAATACTTCTGTAATTATTTCCTTAGGCCAGTTTTATTTTAATATAGGATAGAATTTCAGAGCTGGAACGGTCCCTAGAGATCACTATGTCCACCCCTCCTATTGCCCAGGGGGGTAAGAAAGGGACCAGGGAATTTTGTGTCTTGCCAGAGGACAAAAAGAAAACAACAGAACCAAGTCCCAAACTCTCCACCCATTAAAATGTGACCTTCCCGGGACGCCTGGGTGGCTCAGTCAGTTAAGCGTCTGCCTTTGGCTCAGGTCAAGATCCCAGGGTCCTGGGATTGAGTCCAGAGTCGGGCTCCTTGCTCAGCAGGAAGCCTGCTTTTCCCTCTGTCTGCCGCTCCCCCTGCTTATCCTCGTACTCTCTCTCTGACAATATTAAAAAAAACTTTAAAAAATAAATAAAATGTGACCTTCCCAAAGGATTTCACACCCTTCCCTGACCACGCTCACCCACATGTACCTATCATTCCCCTGAAACCCTAGAGCCTTCAGTGTCTGGGCCAGTCTTCTGACTCTTTGCCACGGTTCTTTTTTACTCTTCTACTAAATATTTCACTTGTTCATCCAAGTGATTCTGGATTTTATATTCCCCTGTATTCTGTAGCACAGTGCTATAAACATATAGGTAAGCATTCCACAAATACCTGCTGAAGGATCAAGGATAACTAAGAATTTCCTTCCTCACTGCTTGGAAGAATCAGTGGCAGAAATTGGAGAAAGATGTTCCTCTAAAGAGCAAAAGAAGTTCAGTTAATGAGCTAGAGCATTCTGAGATACATACTTGGAATTAGTGTAGCAGGCTTGGGGACAAAAGACCAGGTTCAAGTTTTAGTTCTGCCAGTATGGTAAACCAGGGTGATGCAGCTAACCAATTAGGGACTTGCCTGTGACACAAGGATAACACCCATCTTACCAGCTTCTCATGAGGAAACGGATACGAAAGCACTTTGTAGCGATCAAAGTGGTCCGGAAGAGCTATGATTGCTAGTGTATTATCACAAACAGAATCCTGGAATGAATCCTGTAATGGCATCCTGACCCTTACTCCTGGGCACCATCTCCTACTTTCTATTGCACACACAAATCCATTAAGGAAATCTATGGCCACACACTTGAGGTAAGAATCAGTGTTTTTTTGAAGCAGAACTTCATGTACAGAAGAAACTACTCTTCCTGGCTCGGGTCCCTGGGTTGGATTAGTGAAGTCCAACACATCTCCTCATCATCTCTGGAGAGGATGAGACAAGGTGGAGAGAGCGCTGCACGGAGAGCCTGGAGACCTGAGTTGCTCTACCTCCTCCACTCACGCCCCGTCAATCCTCAGTTTCCCCAGCTCTAAACTGATGGAGTCAGGCCCGATGAGCTCGACGTTCTCATCCATTCCTGACATTCTAAGGATTCTCGGACAAAAACGAATGACTTTAATAATAAGCAAATTAGTCATTTCACAATAGTCCTTTGGGCTCGCTTTGACTTTCAACCATTGGGTTTTCAGAGTTCTAAAGCACAAACATCATGAATTCCAAAGCATCTGCTTTAAATAGAGCCCATGAGGTCAGAATCTCCCTGAGCTCAGTTGAGGCTTCACGATATTTGGTCCCAAAGAAGATGGAGTAATATACACTGTCACCCTACTCTAAAAAGGATCTTGGCCCCAAAACAGCATTAGAGATATTTATAAATTCAAAAAAAATAGTGTGAATCAATGGCTGGGCTTGGATTTCACTAATGCTTTGACATCAAATACAGTAAAATATCTCTTGGTCGGTGACACGTGAAGCAAGAAAGGAGCGTGGCTAAGAGTTGGTCCCTTCCACATGTGTCCTGCAATTCCCCACTTTATTTTTTTTTTTTAAGATTTTAACACAAGCAGGGGGAGTGGGCGAGGAAGGAGCAGGCTTCCCGCTGAGCAGGGAGCCCGATGCGGGGCTCAATCCCAGGACTCTGGGATCATGACCCAAGCCGAAGGCAGCCGCTTAACTGACTGAGCCACCCAGGCACCCCTGTAATTCCCCACTTTAAAGAAACAAAAGAATAAAACATATCTCAACTATAAAAGGATATAACCAAGAACCAAGAGGACTATGATAGGAGGGGAAAATTTTACTGGAAAGTAGAACTGGACTTCCAGCTTAAATGCTGCCAAAAATCACACTCTCTCCTCTTTCAGTTTTCTCATCTGCAAGGTGAAGAAGTGCCTTCTTCCATCTCTGATTCTCTACAACTTCCAAGTCTCTGGGACCGTCTTAGATGACACCGAAGAAAGTGAAGAATGTCAAGAACTCTGTATTTGGGCTCCCTTTCTCAGTCCACAGCCATTGTGAGACCACAAGACTACTTTGGGATACCGTGTGGCTCAAGGAAAGCTTCCGGCATGCCAAAAGCAACCGGATTCTAGACACTGACCAACCCCATACTAAGGTCGGGATCTTGTGTAAATCATTCCCCTTGAGATGCTAACAAATCACCAGCTACCAGCACTTAGCATTTGTAAGCATCGATCTTTCTGCACTCGCCAGGAGAGTTCTGAATCAACCTGTTACCTGTCCAGAGACATCCAAATCAGCCCCCTGGAGACTTCTGCTGGAAGAAGATATTGGGCATGTGACCTCCAGAGAGCTCCAGAGTTTCCAAGAGCAGAGGACACTAATGTGTACTGAACCGAAACATGAGCCCAGTCCTCATGGATGCTGGAAGCTTTAAGACATCATCTCATTTAATCCTCAAACAAGATCAGCAAAATTTCCCCCATTTTCCTAATGATAAAATAAGCTCATTTATTCATTTGTTCAACATATATTGAGCACCAACCTCATATGTGCCAAGTACTTTGCCAAGCACCGGGGATATAATGCTGAATGAAAGCAATGTAGCTCCTGCCCTTATAAGGCTCCCTGTCTAGTGGGAGGAGGAGCTAGTCAAAGAATCCACAAAAAAGAGCACAAAGGAGAAGTTGTAGTGCTAGGAGACGGATAAAAGGGAAAAGTGACTAGTCAGGGACGTCAAGGGAAGGCCTCCCTGGGGAGGCAATGACTAAGCTGAGGTCTGGGGGAAAAAAAAAAAAAAAAAAAAGGATGTAACTAAGTCAAAATGAAGAAGGAGCGCAGGGATAAGTGTGCCAAATCGAGGGAACATGAGGTGCAAAGGCAGTGGGAAATCCATGACGCAGAGTGGAGATCGGCTGGACAGGCAAGAGCCGGCACATATGAAACGGGGCTGGCACGTACGAAACGGGGCTGGCACGGCAGGCAGAGGCAGACCACATGGGGTCTCGTGGGACCACGAAAGAGTACGTTTTCATCATAAGAACATTGGGAAGCCACTGGACTGTGACATGATGGGTTTATAAAGACCTTCCAAGTGAGGTATGGAGAACAGATGGAGGGGGGCAGGAAGTGAGGAAGACGAGGAGGTCTGGAAGACCCAAGTCACCCAGGAGTCCCGCGAAGTTCCTGAGAACAATGATCACGGACATTAAGCAGCTTGGGAAAGGTTTCTAGAATGCAGCTCCTCCAGCCTGAGACACCGGTACCCTTGCCAACTTTCCCAGATCCACTGCAGGATCCAGGGAAGAGGTTTCAGGGGCCTGATCCACAGTGGTGGCAACAAGGGTGGAGAGAGCCCGGGCTGCCCACAGCCACACAATCAGGATGCCAACAGAGCTGAGACGCAGAAACCTAGGCCTGTCTGACTTCAAAGCCCCCGCTGCTCTTTACCTTGCTATTTATTCATTCATTCAACAATTTCGTTACTAACCCTCTACTACGTGCCAGGCCTGTGCCAGGTGCTGGGGACAGAGCCACAAGCAAACAGACACGCTCTCACAGGGCTGACAGTCTAGGCATTAAACGAGAACACACACAGATGTATACAGTTACAAACTGGGATGTGTACTGCGAAGGAATAATAGTGTGATCAGAGATCTTCACAGGAAAACTATCTATAAGGCCACAAAGATCTTCCTAACTGTTGATGAAAAGAAAAAAGCCACTTGCCAGCCTACGTGTAAGTGAAAGACTTTAGGAAACTTTCCCTCTCAGAGCTGGACACTGAGCATCTATGGCCGGCTCATAAGCCCTCAGGGAGAAAGCTGGTATGTCTCAAGTCCTGCACAGACCCTGTCGACATACAAGTTTCTAAAAGTCTCGCTCACTCCTTAATACACTCACATATCTCAATCACAGGCACCCCTCACTTAGATGTGGACAGCATTTTACAGTTAGTTGGGATCTTTCACACAGATCCACTCATTTGACCCTCACGGCAGCCCTATGTAGAATGCAAGCAGGTTATGACATCCTACTTGGGAGAGGAGCAAGTTGAGGCCTAGACAGGTAAAGTGACTTGACCAAGGCTGCCATTGACCTAGGAAGGCACCCAGATCTGCCGCCCAGATTTCACTAGAAGCATCTCGGGCCAGGAAATCAGGACTCTGGGATGAGATGGCTGCAGGTCACTGAGCCTGGATAAAGTCACCCAGGAGTCCCGCGAAGTTCCTGAGAACAATGATCAGGGACATTAAGCAGCTTGGGAAAGGTTTCTAGAATGCAGCTCCTCCAGCCTGAGACACAGGTATCCTTGCCAACTTTCCCAGATTAGAACAGGTTCTCTTGGACTCTTTCCAAGTGCCTCTGACTAACAGAGAAAAGTATTTTTCCATCGCAAACACTGCAGGCAGGCACCCGACTCCTGAAGTGGGAGGGCAGAGACCGCATCCCAGATGCCCATACAGACTAGCTGTAAAGTTATCCTGACACTGTGTTAACTGCCCTAGCTAAGCACCTACCACTGGGGATGCAGGGCAGTCTCGGGCGTCACGTCTCAGTGTTGGCAAGACTCCCATTTGGGACTAGGTATTTCTTTGTTGTGGAGGACTCTCCTGTGCATTGCAGGAGGTTCAGCAGCATCCCTGGCCTCTACCAACTAGATGTCAGTAGCGCCCCCAAGCTGTGACAACCAAATATGTCTCCAGACACTGCAAACAATCCCTGGGGCACAAAATGGCCTGGGGTTGAGAAGCACTGGTCGAAGGACTGTGCAGAATGGGGGAAAGCAGAGTCCACTCCTCTTTCTCTTCTCCTAACCCACCCCCTCCCATCCCATCTAACTGGACAGATAGATGGCCAGTGTGCAGAAATCCTTCTTTTAATCAATATCACACAACGAATGCCTTCCAGAATGAGCCTGAGAGCAGGCTGCTGGTGTGGCCTGCAGGTAAGTCCCAGGAGCAATTCACCACTGGCGCTTGTAAAAACAACCAGAGCCAAATAACTCCTTGTTCCACTAATGAGCTGCCTCTGACCCTGTGAGCAAATCTTGTTCCCATTAATATGAGCAGCTGAGTCTGACTGAACTGGAAGCCCTGGGTGTTTCTCCCCTGTGACGCTGGGCCAGGGCAAGAGCTTCTCCGGCTGCTAGAAGGCGCACCAAATCGGTGAGTCAAAGAGCAGGAGACTCCCATTTACCCAAATTCGGTACAAGAGCCAGGACCCTCAGACACCCCAGCTTACAACCGTTCTGGACTGAGGAGAAAGGGGAAAGTGACAGAGTACATAAACAAGAGATCTGAATTAACAAATTAAACAGCTGAAGCATTACCGAAAAGCTTACTGTGAAGTGGGGATGGTGACGGGAAGCCGAGCTCTAGAGCAGCTGAGGTGACTCAGACAGGGTCAGGGCGGTGGGTTCCAACCCCCGACCCCGAGGGTGGAAATCGGTGTCGGTTACAAGGCTACACGGCGAGCACCAGAGAAGCAGCGTCTTCGCGTCTGTCGTTCATCAGCCACCTAACTAGTGAGAGGGTTTGTGACACACTCAACCAAACTCACTGCCATTCGGTGGTGAGTGTATTTGACCGCATGGTAGTTCTGTGAAGACTGACTAACCATGAAACACCCATCTGTTAATACCCAGTTACTCACACTCCTGCTCCTTTCTATGCCCCTTCTGCATGCTGAACATAGCTGTCGCTGCATGTCTCCGACAGCAATGTACCGAAACTGGATAACAGGTCGGTCTCCCCCGGTGGCCAGCGGGCTCCCTGAGGGCAGGGTTTATATCTATACAAGGTGTGATACATAAATAGATCCCCACCATTTGTATGATGGATGGACGGACAGACATATGGATGGATGGTAAAGTCTTCCATGTCTATATTCATACACTCAGGCCTGTCTACACGTTCTGGGGAGGGCATAGCCCAGGTCTTTTCTCCAACGCTCACCAGATTGCTCAATAGGTTCCCGATAAACAATAACTGATTTGGTTGGACTCGTGAATACAAAGAGACAAACTGAAGCCTTCTGTTCATGAACCAGTGAGACCAAGGAAAGAGGTCAGAAATCCTCGCTGTCTACCTTGACTCATGTATTTGAAGATATTTACTCTCTTTTAACTAGAATGTAAAGATACAGAAGTGAACAAGACTAACATGGTGCTATCCCTCACAGAGCTCACTGTCCAGGTAAAAGGCAAATATTAACAATTGTACAAATGCACAATTACTGTGCTTAGTGAGTCTCCTTAAGAAGAGTTTCTGTAGCTAGT
The DNA here is from genome assembly GCF_054177405.1 of Leptonychotes weddellii. Classification (NCBI taxonomy): domain Eukaryota; kingdom Metazoa; phylum Chordata; class Mammalia; order Carnivora; family Phocidae; genus Leptonychotes; species Leptonychotes weddellii. The sequence goes on along the minus strand of NC_138379.1, from coordinate 35,057,048 downwards.
CCCAATCTTCTAGCAGTCTGAACCTCTCTGAGGAAAGTCATGATTTTCCCCTTTAGAGAATCCTCTGAAGTGGTCAATATGGAAAGTTTATTTTACACCTTTGTTATACAGGCCTCTGTTCCAAAATAGTCATAAAATTTTTTAAAAGACCAATGAAAAGCCTCATAGATATGAAGACTCACAAGTGTATGTCTGTGTGTTCCAATGTGTAGTAGGTGGGACTTGCCAGGGATAACTGAAGCGGACCTGAAAACCTACAAAAAACAGAAGCCACTGAAGTAACTAACAGTCACTAGGTAGGTATTTGGGAGTCTGGAGATCTGTGTGCAGCTAACAAGCAGGTCAAGGGCAGGCAAGGAGACTCCTGAGAACCCCTGAAGTTCAGGAGGCTCTGACATGATCATAGATCTTAAGAATTACAAATGGCCTGTCTGGGAAACTCTACGTAAGTCAGCAGAAACTCTAGGAAGGCAGGGAAGAAGAGCGGCCATAAAAAAAACAAGCCCAGAGAACAAAATCAGCAATATGAAGACCACAAAAGGAGATGTGCCCTAAGGGAAAGATAAGAAATAAATACAGACTCAAGAAAAGATAAAGATGCCAAAAGCTGGATGGCATGGCACCATAAGGTAACATCTGAGAGGATATATGGGATGTCTGAATCAATGTATGTGGTTTGTTAGGGTTAATGGAAATGTAAATCAAAATATCATTCCAGCCATGATTCAAAGTAATGCTCCTGCCTCGATCTTGAAATATTAATCTTTAAGTTTCGGAAGCTTTTAATTTAGACTCAGGCGAAAATGCAAGTAGAGTCATCTCTTTAGCTAGGACAAGGCAAAGACTCCCCAACAACCTGGACAAACTTCTGGGTGATGCTTGCTACAATGGGTTCCTTCTCAAAACCTCACGGATTCATAGGGCCAGAAAGAGTCCATCTAACCTAGCCTTGCCTCTTTGGGTGTAAACCTTTGATCCAGAGAGGAAATGCTCCATATCTGGCTGACTGCAGAACTCGATCCCAGATCCTCCCTGTCCCAATCCATAGAGCTTTTCATAGTAAAAACCCACTTACTTAGTCCTGAGCATTCACAGCTGTTTAGACAGCTGTCCTCCCATCCCTACCCTCACCCCCCGACCCCCACTGTTCTTACCAACCACAATTTCTCTGCTGCTCTCTCACCTATCTGAGCAACCAGGTGTGTCCACCCACTCCAGACAGAAGTGACCTTTTCATTCTGAAAACAATGTGCTTCTATTTTCTGGGGCATAGGAAGAAAAGCAGCCAAGGAAGCCAGTAGTCCATGCTTGTTGCTTCCCCAAACATACAGCTCTCCTGCATCTTAAACAAACAGAAGAGGAACAAAAGAGGTGAAGGAACATTAGTTCAAAATGATGGGAAATAACACAAATCTGAAAAAAAAAGTGGTTAAGAGAAGTTGTATGATTCTTATGCTATGACGCTGAGTAGAGCAAAGCAGGATACAAAATTCATGCCTAGCATATTAACATATAAGTTTGTTTTTAATTCTATAAACAGGAAACAAGGCCAAATGTTCTTAGTTTGCCAAGGAATAAGAACGTGTAAGTTTATTTTTTCAATTCATTCAACAAATATTTATTGAACATCTACCACAAGAAAAACATGTTTCTCCATTTTCTCCATTTTTTAAAAAACATGCTTGCATTGCCTTTGGTTAGGAAAAATATGCATTAACTCTTTAAAGTAACAGGTTAAAAGATATATTATTTAAGCGTAAACTTTTCAGACCCAAGATTATCTTACAACATGTCCTGTCCAGCAGAAAACAGAATGCTGCTACCTCCCATACACACAGCACTATAGTTCATTTGAACTTCGTGGTAGTCCCAAGGTATGAGCAGGAACGCCACTGACTGACACTGTGAATTAACAGAAAGAAAGCAAATTCACAGTCAAGTGACTCTGGCTTCTATTCCTGGACCTGCTAACCAGCTACTGACCTTGGACAAATCACTTCCTAAGCCTTAGTTTCACCAGCTGAAAATCGGAGGGCAGGGCGGATGGCCTCGAAGGGCAGACCATGTAACTGATGACATGGGCCACAAGAGAGACTGGTGGGCCACAGCGGCAAGCCACAGGGCACATGCTTTTCTAAAAGGCATTCAAGTTCAAAAGCATTTTTAACTGGAAGCCAGACCAAATGGAGCCATGAGCTACACAGTTTGGCCCGTGAACCTACAGTTTGTGACTCCCTGACTGATCTCTAAGAGCTTTTCCAACCAACCCTGACATCCCACATTTCTACACTGTACCATACAGCACACAGCACACACACATGGCCCCGAACGCCTGAAATGTGGCCAGTCCAAACTGAGATATGTTGTCAAACAAAAAAAGCACAACAGATTGCAAAGACATAGCACAAAAAAACCCAAAAACAACATAGTTTCTTAATAATCTTCATACTGATTACTGGTTGAAATAATATTGTGGGTATATCAGGTTAAATAAAATATATTATTAAAATTAATTTACCTGCTTTTTACTTTTTGAAATGTGGCTCACATATTTCTATTAGACAGCATTCTTCTAGAAGCTAAATTAATCAAGGCTTGGAGATGTTAAATGACTCTCAAGATCACATGGCTAACAGAAAGCCAAGTCCTCTGCTTCCAACTGCGTTTTGTGACCTCCCAGAAAAGTTTTCCAGCATTGCTTGCCATAGGGAAGTCTGGTATAAAGCCAAACAGTATCATTAAAGGACATCAGACCAAGATTCAGGGTTCCAGTCCGTGCTACTCCATCGCCCTCTCACACCGGCGTATCACTTCACATTCCAGGTCTGTTTCATCAGGTCGAAGATGGGGGAGCGTAAGTCAGGGGAGCCATTCCGTCACTCAGTTGACCTTGTAGCACTGACATCCTGCGGTTCGACGATGTGAATTTGGGGTACTTCATGCCCTGAGAGAGGGCAACCTCCATGGACTTCGCCAGAGTGTACAAAGTAGGAAGATCTCTTACGAGAGGGCAGAGAAGCCCCTCAGGAAAGTCTCAACCCATTTAATGGACCGGTTGGCTACCGAGCTGCTACTGACGGTGAGCCCGGGTCTGTAATAAGCCTCCATTTATCTTAGAGAGTCTAGGCCAGCTTTTTGCAAAGACAAACTGTCTTCCACATGCGGATCATTACACTGTTGCATCAGCAGGCAAAATTACATTCTGCTGCAATGCCAACTAGTTATATAACCTACCACAACTCCAGAGAGAAGGTCTAAAGAGCAATGAACAAAATCCAACATGTAACAGCTTGAACTAGACCAAGAAGGAGGGAGATTAATCTCGACAATTTTTAAGTCACTTTCAAAATATCAAAAACCAATTTCCTTTGTGAATATACTTTAAAAATCACTAAATTACACACTTTAAAGGGGTGAATTTTATATATGAGTTATATCTCAATAAAACAAAACACAACATCTGTGTTTTAAAAACACCATAAAAGGGGCGCTTGGGTGGCTCAGTCGGTTAAGCGGCTGCCTTCGGCTCAGGTCATGATCCCAGAGTCCTGGGATCAAGCCCTGCATCGGGCCCCTTGCTCAGCAAGAAGCCTGCTTCTCCCTCCCCCACTTTCCCTGCTTGTGTTCCTGCTCTCACTATCTCTCTCTCTGTCAAATAAATAAATAAAATCTTTAAAAATAAATAAATAAATAAATACACCATAAAAGTGTTCCACATATGAAATAATAAATAACTTCACTAATTGTAAGATTTTTGAAGAAATTGTTAGCAAGCAATTAGAGAATCTAAGTTTACATAATGCTGGCCATTTCAAATTGATTAGGCTAGAGTAGAAACGTCTCTTACGATACTTCTATTCTCAGAAAAGAATGCCTTCCTCAACCCTCACTGACTGTGGGGGCACGAACTAGTCACTTCTCACCCTGGGGCCTCCAGCCCTTCCTCTACAAAAGGAGAGATAGGGCCAAATGCCCAGGGGCCTCCCTTACACTTGGCATTCACTTCAACTCAACCCTTTTAACATATATGTAAGTCGACCTAATATGAGACATAGGCTAAAAGTAGGTATCTCTTTTGTTAGTTGGTTATTTGAATTTGTTAAATAACAAATTATCCGTAGTTTAGAATTTGTAATGTATTTAAACTCTCACATTGTGGCTTTTGTATTCTGGAAACAGTAGCAACTTCTTGGTTGGACTGCATTACACATTTGATGTTGAAGAATGCATGTCACCATTAATTACCCATACTGTGTAGACCTATGTACACATACACCTTAATTTCCACATAAAACACCAAAAACACTATGTATGAAAGTCATTCCCCTTTGCTCAAAAAAGGTCCTGCCTTCAGCTCCAGTCTTACCAAAATAAATCTCTCAGAGCTCTTGTCTCAGTCTACTGGTAGGGATCAGGGCAGTCTTGGCTTTGAAAGAGAACCTTTCGAAGAGATAACCTTCACTTCCAAGAAGATGCTGCTTTGTCATTGGAAAGTAGTACTGTGTTGGTGCGGTATGTCCAATGGATGGAAGGATGCATAACTGAAAAGAGAGATATAGTGTGAGAGAGAAAAACAGATTAGACAGAGAGATGGAGGGATCAAAGAGATGAAATAGACTGCAGAAATGCATAAAAATACAAAATAGATTAGAGAAATATGTGCATGACTCCATTTAGAAAGATATACAGACACAGAGATTAGATAGGAATATACACAGAAGAAAGGTAAATAAAAATGGAGATAAATAGAAACATAAAGAGTCGATGAAAACAGACAGAGCAGAGAGGTAGATAAATGCCCTGGAAGACAGAGGTGGATAGAACAGGTGAGTCGGAGAGCAAGCAGCTAGAGGGAAGAGACAGCTGTATTAGACCCCAGATGGATCCGGTGGGTCAGGTACCAATGTGCTACACAAACTAACTGCTGGCTCTGGAATTTTGCAATCAGAACTACCCTGAGGGACCTTCTTGTCCCTACTGTACAGCTGAGAGGAGAGGAAGTGAGCCTGTGTTTCCTTCATGCGGACGCCTTACATGTATTGTCATCTTTACTTCTCAAAACTACCCACAGAGTACGCAATAGAGAAGGCAATGGTCTCGGAAGGTAAAGTGACTTCCTAAGATCAGACCAGGGGTGGCGGCAGAATTCTGACTCCAAGTCTCCGCTCTTCCCTCTGTGTCCCAAAAGAAACGTGCAGAACTCCAAATGGCGCGTTAGACTCGGAGAGCTGGTCCTTACCTGTCAATGAAGCTGAGTGATCTGAGCCAGCAAGAACATAGGTTGCTTTAGAATTCTCCAGGCCTACAAAAAAAAAAAAAAAAAAAATCTTTTGAAAGCACATTTATAACAGAACAAATTGGGCAGAGAAGGGGCTCAGGTAGCACCACCGGGGCCCGAAAGAAACCTGCAGCCAAAACAGGCAGGTCTGAGTCGGTGGCGCTGGCCAGAAAGATGGATGATGTGGTGGGGACACTGTTTATATACCAAGGCATTGAACAAATAAGTAAATATACTGAAGATAAAGGAGCCCGATTTCTCACTAGCGGAGTGGAGAGGAAAGGTAGAAGGCTAGAATCGACCATGTGATAGTGGATTGTAATTGGAGAAATCACCGTAAACTCATGGTTTCGAGTAGAGACAGACAAACAGACACGGGTGTACATATGTGGAAATATGTGTGTGCACACAGCTCTCTCATAGCTCTGTCCACGCGTGGGCCTAGAAGCGACAACATCTCACACATTCAGCTGCCGTCTCATAGTGTGCAGGCAAACTCAGGACTCCAAAGAACATACAGGCAGAATTAAGAATTGTTGTGAACCGGCCTTCCATCTCCAAATCTAGCACTTTTCCTCCCTAATTACACTGCCTTCACTGACAGGTTATAATCTCAACTGACTCTGCTAGAAACTGTGGTCACTGGGTCTAGCATGCAGAGAAGGCAGTCTTATTCTGTAACTCTTTTCTGACACTTCTGTTTATTAACTAGTGTTAATAAAATGCCCCTCACACCTTTGAGGATCCTGCGAAATGAGAAAAGGACAAAGCAGATGTTTCCAGCACATTCACCAGAGAGGAAGCATGGGGCCTCGCAGCAAGGCAAGGAGGGGACGTCCAGGGTTGCAGCTGCAGAACCAATGGCAAGGAGGTAACGAAGGGGAAACAAAAAGGGAACGACTTTGAGGGCAGGAAGCTCACGATCTATTCTAATGTCCTATCAGAAAACTCCACCAATCAACTCAAAATCTAAGCTGTGCCCCAAACAGAACCCGAACAGGTCATTTAAATCAAATCAAAGCATATCTGATTTCTTCCAATTACAGGTCCTGTGCTGAAACAGAAAGTAGACACAGTTTCTGCCCTTAAGAAGCTCAATCTTTGGCATGTAGGAAAACATGAACAATTCATAATAATGCAGTACATTGTGCTGTCCACACACATGGAGAAAATGCAATGGAGTCCGAATAGGGAAGACTCTTCACTGAGAAAGCTGTATCTGAGCTAAGCCTTGAAAAATTATCAGGATAAAATAAGAATTACCAGAAGGAACAGGAAGGAAGACATTTCAGGCAGGGGTAACAGCATGCCTATAGACACAGAGGAATAAGAAAGCAGGAAATGCCCAGGGAGCAGTGAATACCTAGATGAGGCAGGAAAAAAATGTTTGGGAAGTATGAGTTTATTTTATGAATATGTTCAAGGTCATGTGCAGTGGACTGCCTGTCCAGCATCCAATGCCCCCTCTCCTTCTCCAAGAGTCCTCTCCCCAACTCTACCCCTGGCTTCATGGTGACCACCCTTGCCCCCAACTGAATGGGAGCGCCTCCAGGACTTAGGAAAATCAGAACAACCCCAACACCTTGTGCATCACTGTACCCCACTGTGGCTTTCCCTTCCCTTCTTTCCCCACTTCCTATCCCACCCACAAAAATTCCTCCTTTGTTCTCACCTAGAGGAGAGCAGAGGTTTCCTATGTGGGTTTTTCCTACAGCCAACCCTTGGAGACTGGGGCATACAGCAAGAGAGCAAGAGAAGAAGAAAGGAAAAAGAGGAGATGCAGACATGGTGCTCTATGGTGCTAGACAGAGAGAGAGAGAGAGAGACAAGGGGGCCCACAGTGAGAGTGTAGAGCAGAGGGAGAGGTGGGCAGAGAGAGGAGCTGAAAGAGACTGAGCCCCAGAGTGAAAAGCAGAAGAGAAAGCCCTACAGGCTAAATGACCAACAAAGACAGACCAGACCCATGGGCAGAATGGTCACTACCCACTCCCCATGTGCCCATGTAAAGAGACTTCCCTACAGAGATAAACCATAAGAGACTCTTAATCTCAGGAAACAAACTGAGGGTTGCTGGAGTGGAGGAGGGTGGGAGGGATGGGGTGGCTGGGTGATGGACACTGGGGAGGGTATGTGCTATGGTGAGCGCTGTGAATTGGGTAAGACTGATGAATCACAGACCTGTACCCCTGAAACAAATAATACACTATATGTTAATAAAAATAAATAAAATAAAATAAAATACAGAGTCAAAAAAAAAGAGAGAGAGAGAGACTTCCCTACAGAACACTCTTGGCCCCTCACTCAGTCCTGCTCTGCTTTTGGGAGAAGGAACTGGGCTCGCAAGCACAGTCCTTCCAGGTTCTCCCTTTAGGATGTGCCTGCCTGCAGAGAGCCTGCCTCCCCGTGTGCTCCAGCCGTGCGGTGAGCTTAGCAGGCCTGATGCTACGCAGCTGCAACAGTGCCTAGTGAGTAAATCCAATGGGGACTCAGAATCTCGAGGCTCACTGTTGCTACACATTATTTTCAAACACCTAAGTCACGTCTCCCAGCCTAACTTTTAACAGCTCCAGAGCTACCATTCTGATCTCCACTTATCTGACTTGCATCTATCTCTCAACGGGCTCCCCCTCTGGCAGTGAGGAGGGGTACTTTTACTGGGCCCACAAAAATTCTAACAAGACTAACACACCTAACCAACACAGAGAATGAAGACAGAGGAACTAAGAAAATAGTCAAGCAGTGTAAAGAGTAAACTCCATTCACCCATTTTCTGCATGCCTGTGTTACTATTTCTTGACAAAGAATAAATATAGGACTCAGAAATACGGGCCTTACCTGTCACTCTGCTTGGTTCCTTTGCTGTCAAAAACGGTGGGAGAGTCTGCCCGGGGCACAACCGCCGTCCAGATGATGCCAAACCAGTCCCCCACTGGAACACGATGCCACTTGCTTCCCAATGGAGAAGAAGAAAATGAGAAAATGTTTTACGGGATTAAGACGAGATTGCTCCTGGAGCCCCATGCTACGGGAGTTTCTCAATGCATTCTCAGTTAACACGCTTGCTATGGAGAAGCTCAGTGCTTCCAGGGACCCTATGACTTGGTTACCACCAAGCCAATCACAAGTCCAATCTTCAGGGCAATTTAAGACCATCAAAGAAAATTCCCACATACTAAAACTCCTTCCAAAAAGTTCCAGGACACTCTTCCAGAGTCAAAGCACTGAAACGACACCTTGTTCATGACTAACCTGGAAGGACAACTCAAACTCCTGACCCGGCAGGAAAGAACATGGAAGATTATCAAGTCCATTCCTCACATTTAGTAGACGAGCAAACTAAGGGCTTGAAGAGACGGTGTGATGTGCCCAAGGTCATACAGGGAGCTAGGAGCCGAGAAAATACTAGGACTCAACTCTCGTAACGCCTAATGCAGTGTCTTTTCTACTATACCAAAGTAAATGCAGTGATTCCTAATTACCAAATAAATACATATTTATGACTGCAAGACAGCTTAATAGCCACTCCTTCAGGGGAATGGCCTTTTACTTCCCTATCCACTGAATCTAGTTCATGTGCCCATGTTCTGAACCTCATGTAAGTGCACAGGTAACATTTCATATATTTAATCTACAGTCACTCCTCCGGAAGCATCCTGTAACCCACGTTCCTTTAGGCTGTAAACAGACCAGCCCACTTTGTGAAACAGAAGTGATGACGACTGGCAAAACACAGTGCTGAAATAAAACAAAACTTACCATCTCTTCCACAAATAAATTGCAAGGGGGAGAAAGAGGGAGGAAAAATAATTTATAGATTAAAAGAATCTTGTGATATCGATAAGGGATTAATATTCAAAATATATAGAGAACTCCTAAAACTCAACAACTCAAAAAAAACCTGATTCAAAAATGAGCAAAGGACTTGAAGAGACATTTCTCTAAAGAAAACATACAGATGATCAAAAGGCACATGTGAAAGAGGCTCAATATCACTATTAAAGAATGCAAAACAGAACCACAATGAGATACTACTTCATACTCATTAGGATGGCTACTATTAAAAAAAAAACAACAGAAAATAACAAATGTTGGCAAGGATGCGGAGTTCTCTGGAACCCTTGTGCACTACTGGGAGAAATGTAAATGGTACGGCCCTTGGGGAAAACAGCATGGCAGTCCCTCAAAAAATTAAAACAGAATTACTATATGATCCAGCAGTTCTACTTCTGGGTATACATCCTACAAAACTGAAAGCAGGACCTGGAAGTGATAGTTGTACACCCATGCTCATGGCAGCCTTATTCACAATAGCTGACACATGGCGGCAACCCAAGTGTCTATCAACAGGTGAACGGATAAGCAAAATGTGGTCTATCCACACAATGGAACAGTCAGCCTTAAAAAGGGAGAAAATTCTGACACACGCTACAACATGGATAGACCTTGAGGACACTATGCTAAGTAAAATAAGCCACAAAAGGACAAACACTGTACAATTCCACTCATAGGAGGTACCTGTGTGAGTGGTCGAAATCACAGAGTCAGAAAGAAGAATGGTAGTCGCCAGGGGCTGGCAGGGAGGGGAAGTTATTGTTTGTGGTTCCACAAGATGAAAAGAGTTCTGGAGATGGATGGTGGTAATGATTGTACAATAACGTGAATGTACTGTACACATAAAAATGGGATGGTAAATTCTGTCACGCGCATTTTATCACAAATAAAAAATTACAAGGAATAAATATTTTTAAAAGGAGAGACAGGACATTCATATCCACCACTTGCAGCCTAGACATCATTGGGATCCTGAGTCAAACAAACTGTTAAAAAAATATTTTTGAGACAGTCAAGAAAATTTAAACACTGACTGGATACTTGATCAAATTGCAGATTTACTGTTAGTTTTTTGTAGGTATGATGATGGTATTTTGGTAATGGTTTCAGAAAGAGTCCTTATCTTTTAGACATGCCTGCAGAAATATTTACAGATTAAATGAGAGAGGAGGACTTACAATTAAGTCCATCAAACGCAACTGAGGGTTGCTGGAGTGGAGGGGAGTGGGAGGCATGGGGTGGCTGGGTGATGGACATTGGGGAGGGTATGTGCTCTGGTGAGCGCTGTGAACTGTGTAAGACTGATGAATCACAGATCTGTAGCCCTGAAATAAATAATACATTATATGTTAAAAAAAAAAAAAAAGAAGAAGATAGTAGGAAGGGAAAAATGAAGGAGGGGAAATTGGAGGGGGAGACAAACCATGAAAGACTATGGACTCAGAAACAGAGGGTTCTAGAGGGGAGGGGGATGGGGGGATGGGTTAGCCCGGTGATGGGTATCAAAGAGGGCATGTATTTCATGGAGCACTGGGTGTTATACGCAAACAATGAATCATGGAACACTACATCAAAAACTAATGATGTAATGTATGGTGATTAACAACATAATAAAAATTTTTTTAAAAAGTCCATCAAACACATAATGGAAACTGCTGCTTTGTAACTGGACAGAAATGTACACGTAAGACTAGCAATTACAGAAGTTGGTAGGAAAGGGGGAATTAAACCAATAATAAGCAATTCTCCAGTCCTAATTTCTAAAAGGAGAAGCAGCTTATAAAAATGTAATCACTAGCATACAACTCAGCAATCACACTCCTGGGCATTTATCCCAGAGAAATGAAAATTTATGTCTGCATAAAAACTTGTCCACAAATGTTTATAGCTTTATTCTTAATAGCCAAAACCTGGAAACAACCAGATGTCCCTCAGTGGGCGACTGGTTAAACAAACTGCATTGTTGTGGGCTGAACTGTGCCCCACAAAATTCGTATGTTGAGGCCCTAAACTCAGGTGTGACTGTATTTGGAGAGAGGCCTGTAAGGAGCTAATAAAGGTTAAATGGGTCATAAGAGTGAGGCCTTCACCTGACAGAACTGGTGTCCTTATAAAAAGAAGAAGAGATACCAGATGCCTCCCTCTCTCCATGAGTGCACAGAGCAAAGGCCCTATAAGGACACAGCAAGAAGGCAGCCATCACAAGTCAGGAAGAGAGGCCTCACCAGAGAGCAACCCTCCTGGCATCTTGATCTGGGACTTCTAGCCTCTGTAACTGAGAAAACTGTTTAAGCCACCCAGTCTGTGATATTTCGTTATGGCAGCCTGAGATGACTAATTCAGTGGTATATCTATACCAGGGACTACTACTACTCAGCAATAAAAAGGAAAAAATTATTGATACACACACCTTGGATGACTCTCCAGGGAATCCTGCTGAGCAAAAACAGTCAACCCCAAAAGGCTATATACTGTATGATACCATTATATAACATCCTTGAAATGACATTACTGTTGGGGAACAGAAGAGTGGCTGCCAGGAGCTAAGAACGGGTGGGGGCAGGTAGGAAGTGAATGTATAAAAGGTACATACAAGGGTGTATTAAAAGTGAGTGCTAGGAAAAGGCCACAGGCGGGATGGTTATGGTGATGGAGCTGTTCGTATCCTGACCGTATCAAGACCGGCTGGGCTGCTGAGCTACAGTTTCACAAAATGTCACCGTTGGGAGAAACTGGGAAGAGAGTGCATGAGATCTATTTTATTTCTTGCAACTGCATGTGAATCTGCAATTATCTCAAAACTTGTTTCCTACATGCGCAACATTAAGCCCCAGGCGACCATCAGTACCGAGCTGCACCAGACCCTTCCTCGCCCCCTCCGGCCTCCCCGGGCCACAACTGGACTCATCAACGCTTGAGCCTGAGCTGCCAAAGCCAGTTAGGTCTGCCCTTCACCTCGCGAGAGTGGGAGCAGAAAAATGACCCAGGGGGAGGAGAAAGGCTCACCGCTCTTCTGCAGGCCATCACCTCTCTCCGCCTGCCACCGTCACCCTCACGCACACTGTCAGCCTGAGGTCCACCACCACTCTCTCATGGTACGGGAGACAAGCTCATTGGAAGCTTTGACATTAATAAACGTTAAAACCCACTAGGAAAGCAGTGTAGTTCACAGTAAAGAATGCGGGCCTTGGAAAGGAGGTCATTCCAGACTCTGTTCCCAGCTCTACCTTTGACCACCTTATCCCCTAAATATCCCCTGCAAACTTAGACAAGCACTCGAGTCTCTGCATCTCAGTTTCTTCACATGTAACTCGCATCACAGGCAAGGTTGTGAGGATTAAATAAGGTATGGATTAAATCAAGAGAATCTAGCACCATGCCTAGAACATAATAAGGAGCTAGAAAACTTCATTTCCTTCCTCCCCACCTGCTAAAGGTTTCCCACACGACTTTGGCCTTATGTCTCCTCCTTCTAATCAGAAATGCAGCACAGCAGGACACTTTGAATTACTCCTTCGAGTTTATCTCCTCTAAAGCTCTGCTTCTCTTTATTATGAGCCTATTTTGAAAATAAAAGCAAGATGATCACCTGTAGCAGCTAAAGCATGCCTCAGTCCAGCAGCAATGCAAACGACCTTCTCTCTCAGGAGCTGTGGAAAGAAAGAAAAGGACTGAGATCTTAGAATCACCCATCTGCAAGATGTTACATACTTTATGCCCTGATACAATGCAGTATGGCCCTCATTACATGTCGGACTGCTTTAGAGTCCCCAACCTCCAACATTTCCATCCCTAAATACCTCTATATGCATCCTGAAAAAGAAAAAAAAATCTTTTATAAATAAATGTATCACAATGCGTTTCAGGGCTGCAAGGGACCTTCAAGGTCATCCAGTCCAGGGGTTGGCAAATGTCTTCTATAAAGACCAGAGAGTAACTATTTTAGACTCTGCAGGCCACATGGTTTGTGTCATAGTCTCTGCTCTGCCATCGTAACATAAAAGCAGCCCCAGGCAATACATGAATGAATGGGCATGGCTGTGTTCCAGCAACACTTCATTTACCCAGGGTTCTAGCTGGATGGCCTCTGATCTAGTCCAAGCCCCATCCAATGCCAGAACCCCTCCACAACACCCCAGGAAATCATCACCCCACCCCTCCCAAGCAGCTGCTTCCAGTGACGTGGGCTCACTATCCCCAGGTGCCTACTCCGTGTTTCCACCTTCCGTTCACCTCCTTAGCTGCCTCTAGCCTCTCACAATGCTTTCCAAATATGTGAAGACAGTTGTCGTGTGTCCTCTCTGAGATGTCTTGTGGTGGCTTTAAAACCAAGTCCTCAAATTCTTTGAAACCCATCCCTTGAAGTTGTGGAGCCTAATTCCCCTCTGGCTGAATGTGCGCTGGACTTGGTGACTTGTTTCTAGTGACCAGGAAAAAAAAGTGATGAGCAGCCTAGAGACAAGGTGATAAAAGGCACTGAGGCTTCCTGCTTGGCCTCACTCTCGAATCTCTCTTGGGGGAAGCCAGATGCCATGCCTGCACAATCCCACAGAAAGGCCCATGGGGCAAGGAACTGAAGCCAACTGCCAGGTGAGAGAGCATGGCAGCGGGTCTGCCAGCCCAGCCCAGAGCCGTCAGCAGACGGCCTGCAGCCCTAGCTAACATCTTGACCGTAACCTCATGAGACCAGCTAAGTTGTTCCCAGATCCCTGACCCTCAGACACTGAGATGGTAAATGCTTGTTGTTTAAAGTTGCTAAATTTTTTTTTTTTTGGGGGGGGGCAGAGAGAGAGAGAGCATGCGCTCTTCACTCCACCCTCCACACTACCCCTTCTGGCCCCCCCCAACACATTGTTCTGACCACTGGCCATATACTACCTCCCTGATGGTCCCCTCCCCATGGGCACTTCTACCACTTCCTTATATTCCAATCATACTAAACTGCTTGCAGTATCTCAAACCCTGATATTTTATGCTTCTACACCTTTGCTTATAGTTCCTTCTGTGTGGAACGCTCTTCTTTTATAGCTACTCTGTGCATCTTATCTCAAGCCACGTAAACTTCTACTCAACTTTCAAGACTCAGCATAAGCCTGCTCTCACTCCACCTCCCTCTCCCTAGAAGGAGTTAAGTATCCCCTCCTTTGAGTCTATACCTGCAGCCACCATAGTTTTAACATGGTAATGCATTTAGATGCTCTAGATCTAACATGTACCACTAAACTCTAAGACCCTCAAATGCTCAGATTGGGTCGTACTCACCTTTGTCCCCATGGCCCCAAACACAGTGCCTATACACAACAGTTGCTATTAAAGAAATGAATTTCTTATATTTCACTTTGGCACATTCCTCCCGTTGTTCAAGAGGATGCAGCCTGACAAATGTTGTCACCTCCTGATTCTGTCATCCAACATATTTTAACCATTGTTCCCTTCTGTCTTCTTTAATCATGTGACCTAAGCTAAATTAATCAGAACTTATGTAGGTTCTTAAAAAGCCATCTATTTGTAATTGGCAACTGTAACACTTCCTACGATAGGGACCGTAGAGTCTAGATTTCTCTGCATACCATGTGCTACAGACTGAATGTTTGTTTTCCCCTGAAATTCATATATTGAAACCTATTACCCAATGTGACAGTATTTGGAAATACGGTCTTCTGGAGGTAATTAGGTCATGAGAATGGAGCCCTCATGAATGGGATTAATGCCCTTATAAAAGAGGCCCCAGAGAGCGCCTTTGTCCAGCAAAACGAGTGTCTATGAACAAGGAAGCCGGCTGGTCCTCACCAGACACCAATTCTGCCGATGCCCTGATCTTGGACTTTCCAGCCTCCAGAAATGTGAAAAATAAATGTTTGTTGTTGAAGCCACCCAGTATATAGAATTCTTGTGACAGCAGCCTGAACTCTAAAACACTGTGGAGATCATGACCTCAAATAATATCCCAAAGACCAGCAACTGTAATTCAGCAACATGACCAAGCTCTCTCCAATGAAAACAGATCTCCTACTCTGAGTCAGAGTTCAAGAAAATTAGCTAGATGTGAGCAGCTGAGGTGGTGAAACTCATTTTAGATCCCAGCATATTTCTTTTAAAATTCCATAGTCCCGGGGCACCTGGGTGGCTCAGTCAGTTGAGCAACTGACTCTTGGTTTCAGCTCAGGTCATGATCTCAGGGTCATGGGATCGAGTCCCATGCTGAGCACAGAGCCTGCTTCTCTCCCTCTCCCTGTTCCCCTCCCCCACCACACACACGCTCTCTGTCTCTGTGTGTGTGTGTCTCTCTCAAATAAATAAATCATTAAAAAAATAAAATAAAATTCCACAGTCCTATTGTGACCACTTACATACAAACTTCACAAAAATGTGTACATTGTAAGTATGATGCAGTGGCAAGAGCTCTGAACTAAGCCCAGGAGTCCTGTCTAGCACCCGGGCTGTCCAGGAAGAAGCCACTAGCTACATGCAGCTACCAAGCAACCAATATGTGACCAGACATAACTAGGCTAAACTGAGACACACTCCGAATACAAAATGTACACCAGAGCTCAACGTGTATGAAATAGAGAACATAAAGCATCTCATTAGGAAATGTTAACATTAGTGACACATAAAATGAAATAATACTAATTTGAATACAATGGGTTAATTTGAAAGTTACTAAAATTAATTTCACCTACACGCCACAATATGAGTGAAACTTAAAAACATCATGTGACATGAGAGAAGCCAGACACAAAAAGCCACATATTCTATGATTCCATTTATGTGAAATGCCCAGAATAGGCAGATCCACAGAGACAGATGAGTGGTGGCCAGGGGTTGGGGGAGAGCAGAAGGGGAAGTAATTGCCATCGGGTGCACAGTTTCTTTCCTGGTGATGAGAATGTTCTCAAATTAGATAATGCTGATGGCCGCACGTCTCTGTGATACACTAAAAACCACTGAATTATACATTTTTAAAGGGTAAATTCTATGGCATGTGAACTACATCTCAATAAACCTGTTATTTTAAAAATTAATTTCATATTTTTCTCTTTACTCTTAAATGATGCTACTAAAAATTCTAAATTATGTATGCGATTCACATCACATTTTTATGGGGCACTACCGGCCTACCATTTGCTGAGCTTAGTGTCTTTAGCTAAGTCCCTTCTATCTGGACCTGTTTCTAACCTAGTTCCCATTATTACTAATTTTAGAATTGTAAAATGTAATTAATGTCTTTGTGACATATATTACTTTCATTGTTTTATTTCACAAAAATTTATAACGTGTATGAGGACTAACAGGTTTTTCACTCACAACCTCCACCACCCACCCCCGATCTACTTTTTCCCGGGAGAACCTAGGTTTTCCAACTTAAATTCTGACTAGCCCCTGGGTTTTCAGGGACCCAGCCAGTCTCTGAGTCTGGGGCAGGGAAATGCTTTAATAGGACGTGGGTCAGCTACATATTGGGTGCTATCCTTACCTCAATGGCCTGGGGAACCACACATCTTCGAGGGCCATGAGGAACCCCCAGCTGGCCAAAGGAGTTGGATCCACATGACAGAACTTGACCACTTTCTGCAAAATTCAAATACTTAAATCATAATCTAAGAAGTAAGATATCTGTAACCAGTGGGTAAATGCTGAAGGATGGGAAGAGCAAAGGGAATGAGAGGAGGAAGTGGGGGCTGTGATTCAGCACATTCAAACCACAGTCCCTGCTTTTATTGTTCCTCTAGGAATAAAAACACAAGGCACTGGGCTAGGTTCACAGATTCTCCATCACACTACCTAATTAATGGCAGCTTATCTGTGTAGAACATTAGCCCGCTGCCTGGTGCTGGGATGGGAGGATACTTACTCCCCACTTTTCTCATTTCCATGCATCACAACTTTCATTATTTTAACACTCCAGGCCTCTCTCCCTGCTCCTCCCCATGCTCACTGCCTCCCCGGGGAAAAGGGAGAACCTAACCAACTGATGAGTTTGGGAGAAGGAACACAACATGTGTGGCTTGGTACCTTCCTCTCAGGTATTCTGGACTGATGCATAGTAAGTGTTTCCCCTACACAGATAACCTAGTGTTTGCAGAATAAGTTTGGGTCAGAGGAGTGTTACAGAACCCCTTGGCCTGACCATCAACCCCGTCCTCCAACTTAGCCTTTATCAGTGAAAAGCCAATACAGTGTGATCTCCAGCTATCTGGCAGCTCTCCTCCTTTCTCACAACTGGTTCCACAAGTGAGCAGGAAACAGAGAGTTATCCACTGACATCTTACAACCCCAACACAGTCCACGAAAAGCACTTCATAACGATAGCTATTATTTAGAGTTATTACTACTAAATTCAGCACACATTACAGAACCCCTCTGCAGAAGAGATGGTGATGCCTGAGCAGGGTTTTAAAGAAGGGATAAGAGTTCATCAGAGAGACAAAAGGGGCTGTACCAGAGAACAATGTTCTGCGTGATATTTCTAGAAAGAAAAGTATGGGGAATGTGGAGAATAAAAGACAAGGCAACAACAAGGATAGGTAGGGAACAACAATCAAAGCCATGTGTAAAAGCCTGGGATCTGAGCTATGCTCATGAGAATCCACAAGCGTGGGATGGGAGAGGATATGGTCAGAAGATGCCCTTTCCAGAGGACTGTGTCAATGAGGGAATCTAATCAGAAACTCTAGATGGTCTTTTCCATCCAGAATGACAAGCTCAATGGGGCAAAACTACTTCCAGGGAGAAGTCAGCTGGACAAAAACTAACTATTGCTAGCTGCTCCCAAGAGCATTATCCTATTAACCCTTTGGCCATATCCCTCTACATCCTATTCTGCTATCTGGCTTTGCAGAGACCAAACAATTCTGCCCAACCATATTTAATTTTTTTTTTTTAATCCTTCACTGGGGAAAAAGATGTTACCACTGTTGTGTGACCTCTGATTTCCTCATGCTTCCCCACCACATTCCCCCATGAGTAGCCCTTAGCCAGCACAATTGGCCAGCTAGCCCAGGCACACACCTATCATGAATTTCTGGGACAGGAAGTAGCCACCAAAGTTAATCTAGTCCATCCCCCAGTTTCTGGCAAAGAATTTTCTAGCCCCAAATTTTGCTGTTCAAACTCCTCTTGCAAAAGGCACCCACAACCTTCCTCAACAACCAGAGAGAAATTTGTATGTGTGTTTACACATATAGAGGATTTCACTTCATTGGGATCACCACCACCAAGCTCTTCTCACCCATTGCCTTGGCGGTGATAAAGACTTACCCAAGAGTGAACTCACCTGTGAGAATAATGGTAAAATCCCAGCCACAGGCCACCTGTTGGATAGGACAGCCAAGGAGGGACCTGCAGGCAGTAAAATACAGAACATCTTCTGTGTGACCAAGCCCCAGTTGCCCGTCTTTGTTCAGACCACAAACAAAAAGGCCTCCACCATCTGCAAAAGGCAAAGGCTTTGGTGATAGTGTACATGGGGGAAATTACAACTGTCAAAGCGAGAAAGAGGATTTCACTAATTAGTTGCAGTCACAAACCCAGCCTCTCTTCTCCCACGCGCACTAATAAGCCACATAGGTTAATGTGCACTGGTCTAAACGGCATAGGGCCAAGGCGTTCAAATCCAGTACCGACACGGGACTCCAAGTCCTAGAGCAGTGGCCAGTCACCTAATCGAGCATCTGCCAGAACAAGAAAAGCCCACATCCATCTAGAACTTAGAACATGCCATGTATTATGATACGAGCCTTATCTGTGGGGCCGATTTATCCTTTAGGCACAGTGCCTAGGGCCTACAATACTTTTAGAGGCCCACAAAAATGTTTGTTTCCTTTTTTTAAAGATTTTATTTATTAATTTGACAGAGAGAGACAGCATGAGAGGGAACACAAGCAGGGGGACTGGGAGAGGGAGAAGCAGGCTTCCCACTGAGCAGGGAGCCCGATGCGGGGCTCCATCCCAGGACCTGGGATCATGACCTGAGCCGAAGGCAGCCACTTAACCGACTGAGCCACCCAGGCGCCCTCATAAAGATGTTTTAATTTTATATTCTTTTTTTTTAAGATCTTATTTATTTATTTCACAGAGAGAGAGTGAGAGAGCACAAGCAGGGGGAGCGGCAGAGGGAGAAGCAGGCTCCCCGTTGAGCAGGGAGCCCAATGTGGGTTCAACCCCAGGACCCTGAGATCATGACCTAAACCAAAGGCAGACACTTAACCAACTGAGCCACCCAGTGCCCCTAATTTCACATTCTTTTAAAATAAGAAAAAAATAAATGCAATAATAATGAAAATGCAACGCTAAATCTAGCCTGGATTAGACTAATCTTTATATCAATGAGGTTGTAAAACAGAATTCTTAATACTTCTTTATGGAGGAAAGGGTCCACAAAGGCAAAAGTGCCAAGGACCCATGAAAGTCATAACGCAGCCCTGTCACTCACTGATTCTCCTCATCCAGCCTTATTACCCCCATGTAGCAAAGGGGAAATGGCACAGAGGAATTAATATGCTCAAGGCCACACAGATAATAATAGAACCAGGATTTGAACCCAGGCAGTTGATTCCAGAACTCACGTTCTTTTTTTTTTTTTTTTAAGATTTTATTTATTTATGTGAGAGAGTAAGAAGCAGAGGGAGAAGCAGGCTCCCCGCTGAGCAGGGAGCCTGACGTGGGGCTCGATCCCAGGACTCTGGGATTATGATCTGAGAAGAAGGCAGCCACTTAATCGGCTGAGCCACCCAGGCGCCCCCCGCCCCAGAACTCACATTCTTAACCAGGATGCAATATGCCCTTCTTTGCAATATCATGGCACCTGTAGTACATGTTAAGTACTATCATAGGTTCTGCAAAGGAAACTAAGGAAAACACAAAGTTCTTGCTCTCAAGGAATATTCAATCTAATTGCAAAGACTTCTACCTCACAAGTGAAAGTTAAACAGCAATATATAATATAAAATATAAAATATGTTGCCAACTTTGTCACTAATGTGTCTTGTAACCTTAAGCAACTGGTTTTCCTCTCTGAGCCTCATTTGTATAAATGGGGGCAGGGAGCCTAGAAGATCTCTGAAGGCCTTTCAGCTCTAAAAATCTAGAATTCTCGGGCGCCTGGGTGGCTCAGTCGTTAAGCGTCTGCCTTCGGCTCAGGTCATGATCCCAGGGTCCTGGGATCAAGTCCCGCATCGGGCTCTCTGCTCGGCAGGAAGCCTGCTTCTCCCTCTCCCACTCCCCCTGCTTGTGTTCCTGCTCTCGCTATCTCTCTGTTAAATAAATAAATAAGGTCTTTAAAATAAATAAATAAATAAATAAATAAAAATCTAGAATTCTCTAACGGTAACTTGGCTCTTTCACAAGAATGTTTTCCTCTGCAAAATACAAGAGGCTGAAAGATGGCAACATAACCCGCTAGTGGGAAATGTCTAAATAAGAATTGTCTACTCCATGGGTGCCTGGGTGGCTCAGTCGTTCAGCGTCTGCCTTCAGCTCAGGTCATGATCCCAGGGTCCTGGGATGGAGCCCCACATCGGGCTCCCTGCTCAGCGGGAAGCCTGCTTCTCCCTCTCCCCCGCTTGTGTCCCTCTCTCGCTGTGTCTCTCTCTGTCAAATAAATAAAATCTTTAAAAAAAAAAAAAAAAGAAATGTCTACTCCAGAAAGATGTTACCTGTGACCACAGCAGAGTGGCCCCCTCCTCCTGTGATCCTCCTGATACACTCAGGTTTACAGAAGTCATTCAGTTGCTGGGGCAAAAGTACATCTTCCTTATGACCAAGGCCAAGTTGCCCATAGCTATTCGCACCCTAGGGATAATATAAGGCAAAGATGAAAGCGTACAGGAACCACAACTGTCAATGTGCATTTACCTGTCCCTATCTTTCTCAACCTGACATAGAGCCTTTCACAGACGAGATTTCATAAGCTCATTCTTAAGAGGCTGTTATATGCAACCCATACTTAGATGGTGGCCCCATCCCCAGAATACCACGATTTCCACGTGAGAAGAGCCCTTAGTATCCACTACTTATCCAAACATGCTCCTCGCCTTCTCCTTCCAACGCCTCAGCCCACATGTGTCATCTTTGGGGGGCAGCACGGGAGTTCCTTCTGAGAAAAGCTAATTCTCTAGGGGGGAGGCTAAGGAAAGAAATGAGGGGAAATGGGAACAAAGTGGGTGGGAAATGCACCGGACTGGTCCCTTCTCCTCATGCCCTAGCTGAGAAAACTGGCAATGGCTTCTGTAATCAAAGTTAGCTGAGACTTTGTGCCCTTAAGCAGGGCACCTCATTTTTATTTCATTGTAAAGTGAAAGAGGTTGGCAATGATCTCGAAGGGCCTTTCCAAGTACAGTGTTGTGTGACTCTGAGATTCACATGGTAAGATTCCCGTAAGGAAACAGATTTCCCGTTGGTGGGCAATATGTCTATCTTTGTTATTATGAAATAAAGGTCCAGAATCTCTAATCCAAAACCCTTGCAGCTAGATGTATTTCAGATTCAGAATTGTATAGACTTTAGAAAAGTAATACCGTATATAAATCATATACTCTGCTGCAAGGTTCAGGAGCAGCACTCCATAAGCAAAATAGTATTATTTCTGCAGTAAGAGGTACAAATACAGTAAGCAGGCAAAAACTATAAATAGCATTATTTCAGGTCAGTTTGGGGTTTTTGGAGTTTTTTGTACTCAAAATTGGAGATAAAGAATTGTAGACCTGCAGGGAGAATCTGCAGATTTCAGAAATCTTTATAATTCCTCCAAGTATCTACTCCTGGCTGGTTCTTCCTAGATATGAATAGCAAAACCTTCCAAACGTGTTTGTTTTTTAAGACACCTGAAAGAGGAAAAGTGATTTAAAATAACTACCCAAAATACATACGTACATACAAACTTCTGCCCCTTATGGTCTATTTCACATTTGTACAGGGCTGCAAGGACTCCAAGCTGGAAGCAGAAGCCATGACAGGGGCACATGTCCCAGAGGCCTTCAGGGACAGTATTAGCTGCCAAACAGAGTGCTTCTCCAATGGTTGGCATTCACCTTTAATTCTCACAATAACAGAGGAGATGGACATTATCGCTCCCATTTTACAGATGAAGAAACTAAGGCTCAGAGAGGTTAAGTGGCTCCATAGTCATATAGCTGGGAAGGCAGTAAGTCAGATATGCCCCGCTCCTTTCATTATACTATACTGTGTCTCTTAAGGATATATGGTGAACTTCAGACCAGAGCTTTCCTGGCAAGAGGTTAACTATATCTACATACCCCCATCACTTTATCCACCTTTTTCTGCTTTATTTTTCTCATAGCACTCCCTGACATGACATTTGCTTATTGTTTATTGTCTACCTCCCCTACTAAAAACCAACTCAATGAGGGCAGGAACTATGTTCACTGCCATTTCCCCTGCATCTGAAACTGTGCTGGCCCAGAGAAGGTATACATATATTTATATAGCAAATGAATGTAAGGTCTGATGAGGCCCTACCTAGGAAAGATGAAAGGAAAGATGTGCACACTGTGGGGTATACACATGCACAGGATGTCTCCATCAGCCCTGAGATCGCTGTGGCTGCCCCACGAGCAGGACTGCAGTCTGCTGAACAGAAAGCGAGAGAGACATGGGCACTTGAGGCTCAAATTATGGCACTCAATTTCTGTAACACAGCAAGAGGCCCCAAATCCAGGATAAAGCAAAACAGAGGAAAATTTATTACAACATGTTTCAGCTGTATTTGCCTCCTTTCCTTACAAACACTTCAGACATATCATACCCACATACAACTCCAAGGAGGTAAATTTCCTTGTTATGGGCTGAATCGTGTTCCCCTAAAATTAATTTGTTGAAGCCCTAGCCTCTAATATCTCAGAATGTGGCTATATTTGGAGATAGGGCCTTTTAAGAGATAATTAAGGCTAAATGAGGTCGTAAAGGTAGGGCTCAAATTCAATATAAGAAGAGACACAGGGATGCTCTCAGATTGAGAAAAAGCCACATGAGAACACCACAAGAAGGTAGCCATCTGCAAGCCAAAGAAAGAGGCTTCAGAAGAAAGTAAACCGCGGCCACCTTGCTCTTGGACTTCTGGCCTCCAGAACTGCGACGAAATAAAATTCCATTTTTTAAGACCTCCCAGTCTGTGGTATTTTTCTATCCCAGCACTGGCAAACTAATACACCTCTCCACACATATTATGCAGCAGGAAGGCCAGCAGGCCTCTAAGCAGTTAGAAGAGGCCATATCTGACGCAGACCCCAGTCTCCCGCCTGGGAAAAGCCACCCCAGGCACACATTCAATCCCCAAGTCCACCCCCAGCTCAAGTGCCACCTCAAAAATAGTACCCAGACAGCCAGGCTACCTCCGGCCACACCGCCCTCTCCCTTCCGCCAGTCCGCCGCCTTACATTCAACAAGTGCTGCTTGGTACTGGTTATCACCTTTGTTCGACTAGTCAATACACGTTCGTTTTAACGGTAATACAGGTGGTATCCTGCTCCCTCAACTCAAGAGCTAGGCCTTTCACTTTTGTGTTTTTCCCAAAAGACCAGCACATAGCCAGGCCACAAAAGGGTCTCATTCATTCGTCAACAAGTATTTGCTAGGCACCGTGAACAAGACAGGCACAATACCCACCCTTATGACACATTCTAGCCAAGGAGACGGACATTAACAAATTCTACATTTCATTACAATTGTGATATGGGCTGTAAAGAACTACAAGACACTATGTCCGCTTATTCCCATGCATCTGTCTGGTCGGCCGCTGGCACCACACTGCTGTGCAGAGACCCTCCTCTCTCCTAGCCAGGACACATGAAGATGACCCTGTCTCTCAGTGCCGCCGTCAAACCAACACCGGCGCAGACTCTCACGCCCCCAGTACAGGCAAGATCCGGTCACAGAAGAGTATCAGCAAACATGCAGGATCTCCGCCTTGTGCACGGCCCACCACCGCAGGCCTCGCATCAAAGGATGCTCCCGCCAGGCTGGGGTGGGGCTGGAAGGGGCCGGCATCCTGCGGGCAACCGGAGGGTGAGGAGCACAGGTGGCCCCACAGGGCTCCGGGACGGGGCGATCACTCCACGCCGTCCCTCCCGGCGCTATCCGGGCCTGAAGGCTCTCGCGCAATCAGACGCTCTGCCCAGGAGCCAGATGCTTTCCGCTGCGCCGCAGCCCCCTCGGGTCCGGACCCCACCAGCCAGCAGGCCCCTAAGTCACCCGTGAGGGCCCCCCCCGACCCTCTCCCCCTCAGGCCCCAGCCCAGGGTCCTCCAACCCAGAGCCTGGCCCGGACCTCGGCCGCCCAGCCCAGGAACGCCCACGCCGAGGCCGCCAGCTCCCCGCGCCTCTGCGCCCCCTCAGTCCCAGCGGCCCCGGCCCGGGGGCGGAGTCACGTACCCAGGCGAAGAGCGCGGCCGCCGCAGGGGCGGCCTCGGAGGCGCTCGGCTCCCGCTCCATATGGGGACGCTCCGCCGGCGCTTCCGGGAGGGGTCGGGGGTGGGGCCCTCCAGGGGAGGGATTAGTGAATGGGGTGTGGGCCCGACGCGGGTGGGGCCTGTGATTGGGAGGGGCCGGCGCGGGGGAGGAGTCTGTAATGAAGGTGGGGCCCTTGTTAGGGAGGGGTCTGCCGTGGGGAAGGGGCAGGCACGGGGGAGGGGTCTGTAGCGGAGGCGGGGTCGACGTGGGAGGGGGGCCTGCTGTGGGAGCAGGGCCGGAGCGGGGCGGAGGGGGTAGAGAGTCTGCAGTGGGGGCGGGGCCAGAGTGGGGGCGAGGCTTTGGAGGAGGAGGGGCCATCCCTGGGGAGTGGTCTGCAGTGGGGCGGGGGCGGAGCCGAGGGAGGGCCCGCGAGAGCCCGGCAATCGCCTCTGGAGCCTGCTGCCGACCGCCGCCCCCGGGCGCGCTCAGAGCGTCTCTGCCTTTGGCCCCCAGCCGTGCAGTGCCGTTGTGCTTCTCCCTCCCTCCCCTCGCATTCTATTTTTAGTAATACACGAATGCACTACGCTCCTTCGTGTTTTCATCTCCTTGGAGTCCCACGACAGCCCGGAGGCGCTGACAGGGCAGAGATTATACCACCCGCTGACCAGGAAGAAATTGAACCGGGGAGCGGGGTGGAAAGGGTCCTGTCCCAGTGTCTTAGCCGAGCTGTCTTTGGATCTGCTTTGGTGTGCGTTTGCAAAATCTAAGAAAGCTTCTGGTAAGCGGGTCTGCAGGAACTTACTCCTCGGGACACGAAACTGAGGAGGCTGGTTCTCACGGATTCCTGCCAGGGGCAGCCTTCTAACCCTCAGCGCTCAGAGCATGGTCCTGCCCAGATTCTGATCATCAATACTGGATAATTTTCACCCAACAGAGGTTTTCATATAAAATGGCTTTTATCAGACACCCTCATACACCGCTGGTAGGAGCTAAATAAATACAGTTTTCCTAAAGGAAAATGTGGCAATGCGTATTAGGAACATGAAGAAAAATAAACAGATATTTACCCAGTAAATTCCACATCTGTTAATTTATCACGAGAAAATAATCAGAGCTGTGCACAAAGACTTAGACTGCAAATTATTCATTATGGGATTGTATATAATAGGGAAGAACTTAATTACCTGAAAGTCCAAAAATAAATTGTGTAAATTGTGGCATATCCATGCAGTGGAATACTAGGCTGCCATTTAAAAAAATGTTTTGGAAGACATTAAGTAAGGGAAGTGTTCATGATATGTCATAAACATAACTATTACAGCAGTTTTCTACACACACAACACAAACACATATACTCAGGGTGGCAGATTACAGTTGAATTTTATTTTCTTTGTTGTACTTTTTTTGTACATAACCTCCATTTCCCAAGCCCCCCATAATCTTGTGGGTACAAATAGGGTCCCATTAAAGATGACAATCCAGGGGCGCCTGGGTGGCTCAGTTGGTTAAGCAACTGCCTTCGGCTCAGGTCATGATCCTGGAGTCCCGGGATCGAGTCCCACATCGGGCTCCCTGCTCAGCGGGGAGTGTGCTTCTCCCTCTGATCCTCCCCCTCTCATGCTCTCTGTCTCCCATTCTCTCTGAGATAAATAAATAAAAAAAAAATCTTTAAAAAAAAGATGACAATCCATATTCACTAGTTCTTGACCCCTCTGCTGACAGAAGCCTCCAGTCCTCATTACCCTTTATGCCTGGGAGCCCTGGAATGTATCTCCAGTGAGCTCTGACCAGACAGACCTTTCCTGTTTTCACTCCACCTACTCCTTGGTGTTTCTGCCTGTAAGACCACGTGAGGGCAGCACCTCACTTTTCCCTCTCCAGCCTGGGGTATCTTGAGAACATCCATGACCATGCTAAGAAAAATACAAACTTATGAAAGAGGGGTCTAGAAATCCGTGTATGACTTCCAGTCTATGAAAGAAGTTGGAGAGGCTGAGAGAATTCTGATAGGATATAGGGGGACCGATGTCAATGTGCTGTAAGCGCCTCCCATCTCATGTCTCAGGAAAGGCCTGCTGCTGCAGAACCACTTAGAGAGCTGGGTATGTATGTATCCCTCCAGACTGGTGCCTGGGCAGGGTGTTGATTCATCCTGAGAAATCCAATGGCTTGTGGCCAGATAGCTGAGCGAAGAGAGATCGATTTGGAGAAGTCATTCATGCCCAGAGTATCTCCCATGTATTTCTCATGCAGCAATTTGGCTAGGGAATGGTCTTAGACACTGTCCAGGGAAATTCCTGGAAAGGTGAAGTGACACCCCAATGGAGTTGACCACTAGATTCCTAGAGAGTGAGGGAGATGAATTCAACAGCCCAGTCACATCAAGAGATCCCCCAAAAAATAAGAGGGTGGGAAGTTCCTCCAAAACACCCCCAAAGAATGAGTCAGCATTAATGCCAACTCACAACAGTATCAGACCAAACAGAACTTTCTACTCATTGCCTCTCCTCCCCACCACCATCCCCAAACCATGGAGGAGCCAGAGGCATCCTAGTGAGTGGGCACAGAGGAACAAGAAAAGAGAGAGAGAAATTAGAAGCTAAGGGTTAGGAATGAGCAGAAAATTCAAGGCCAGGACCTGAGATTTCAGCCAAAGGGGCAAGGACTACCCACAGAGTCAGTTTTAATAGAGAGAGGATCTAGAAGAATACACTTGTCTTTCAATTTCACCCCTTGAATGTACATACATCTATACTTCGGCTAACTTAACAGTTATATCATTATGTTATATCTTTTAATACAATTTCTATGGAGTGTTGCAATGTTGCCACTATTTCAACTACGTACATGCCACTGAGGAATTCTTCCCATTAACAGCCTGGCTGAGTTGCAGTTCTTGAATGGGGCTAAACTATTTGATGGTATCACTTTCAGATGCCTTGTTTCCACGTAAGAGGAGAGTATAAAGTACTTTGGGGCCATAAACACTACATCGATGTACCATACAAGTTAGGAAATGTTTTCCTTTAGATCATCTTATTTTATAGATGAAAAAAACTGAGGCCCAAAGAAGTTAAATGATTTACTCCAAGGTCAGATTTCTGCCTTTGATAAAGACAGATTAGCTAGCTATAGACCAAGCCTCTCACAAAAACAACTAGAAAAGCTGGGGGATAATATTTTAAAAATCTGTTTCAAGTCATTGGAGAACTATCAAAGCAGCCAGAACTTGAAAGGCCAAGATCTGGAAGCTGAGAGATTATATTTGGCACTACTTTTCCACTGGAAGTGTTTGCTAATTAGCAAGCAGTGACTTGGAGGCTAAGAAACTGGGCTGAAAGCTGTAGCTGACAAGCTGAACAGTACTTTCAGCAATCATATAGGGGTGGGAAGAATGACAGAAGGAGGGGACAAAGGCAGGAGTCCAGGGTCCCCAAGGAGAAGCCCCAGCACACACACCCATAGCTTGCCTTTGGGATCCCTAAAGTGCTGCACTCTGAGAGTAGAGGTGAACTGGAAATAGACCAGCCCTCACAAAGACAGATGGTCAGCTTCAAATTGGCTTAATCCCTAACTGTACTAAGAAGATCTTCCCATGCCATTATATACTGCCTGCTAGAATTCCCTCTGGAGGAAGATAAAGTCATCCAGAAGTTATGGGGGATCCCAGATCAGGACAGTGATTAATGATTCTTTACATATGGATGTTTCTTTTTACAATGTCCTTTCGCAACATAATTCCTCCAATAACCCAGTGAAGTAGATTTAACTCCTTATACAGAGTAGGAACATATGATTGAGACTTTATCAAAAACTCCAGAAGTAGTGTTTGGATTCCCTTATATCTCATATTCACAGGCTTTTCAAGAAATGTCAGGATGTTATAGATTTCTTAAACTTACGACATTGCTAATATATATTTAAATCAGGTTTGGGTTTTGGTTTTTGTTGTTTTGTTTTGTTTTGTTTGAGAGAGAGAGAGTGAGAGGGAGAGCCGGGATTCAGGGTGGGGGGGAGCAGAGAGAATCATAAGTGGACTCCATGCCCCACCCGGGGCTTGACCTCACGACCCTGAGATCATGACCTGAGCCAAAATCAAGAGTCAGATCTTAACCGACTAGGTCACCCAGGCGCCCCATAAATCAGTTTTTTAACTTATGTTTGACAAAAAAAAAAAAATTGCTTGTTAAGAACATGAATTTTGGGGGCACGTGGGTGGCTCAGTTGGTTAAGCGTCTGCCTTCGGCTCAGGTCATGATCCCAGGGTCCTGGGATAGAGCCCCGCATCAGGGTCCCTGTTCTGTTGAGCCTGCTTCTCCCTCTCCCTCTGCCCCTTCCTCTGCTTGTGCTTTCTCTCAAATAAATAAATAAAATCTTCAAAGAAACAAAAAACATGAATTTTGTGTCCATTTATTATTATCCAGTTGAATAACAAACTTACAAACCATAAATGTATATTACATAGTAAAGACTAGACTGAAATGGACCATAGCATCTTTATTCATTTCCTAGAAATTAATATATGAACTCTATTATGTGTGCCTTTAAAGAACTGCAGGATTTTTTCCTTTTTCAATTTGAAAGCCAACTTAAAAATTAAGTATAATTATATACATTCTGGTGTGTCATTACTATTATATAACTCTGAATTACAAAATAGGCAGATTAAGAAACAGGCATTCTGACAACCAGCTTTTGGAGCTTTCTTCAAAAAGTCAGGAAAATATCACCTAAGTCTTTAAGTAAAAAGTAACTGATTAAGAATTATAAACCAAACTTTTGGTTCAATTCTGTTCTCATATTGGAGTAAATATTAACATATTCTTAGATGTTTTGAAGATATAAATTTAAAATGCATGAAAACTCTCAGGACTCCTGATTTACCAAATATCACAAATCCAGAGGTTAGAAGAACTGAAATCAATCATGAAATATTTCCATTATTCTGAAGTAATGAATAATAATGATTGTGCTTTAACATTCATTTTAGTGTGCTTTAGTCATAGAGTGGTTTTAAATACCATAGTTTTAAAATTCAATAACTATGATTCTTTACCATGATCAAAGTTGTATTAATATAACCAGATACAGTATGTATAATTTGCTGTTAACTGTTATCTATCATGGTTTTCTTACAATAGATTTCCTTGCAACCAAATATACCAGCTATAAACTAGCTAATCAGTATTTCAAATGATTTTAGATTAGCTAACTTAGATCAATTACTATCAAAGGTCTATTAATAGTTATACTTAACTAAAATTATAAGTAATGTATAAATCTGAAATAGCATGAATTTCTCTTCCCAATTCTATTTCATTGTAGGACAAAAAGTTTTTTTATAATTTCTTTTGAGGTCTACAAAGGATTAAAAGATCTAGTGGTCTGGTGAAATAAAATGTGCTAAAGGGTATACAATTTGACTATTAATGTGGGGAAAAAAAGTAAAAACACAGTTTTTTAAGTAGCTAATTAAGAATGAAAAATTGGTGGAAAATATGACCCTTAATATATCATTAACAGAAATGACATCATTAGGAGAGGAAGCTGATAAGGTGTAATATTCAGATGATTCTGAGGGTTTTGTTTGTGGGGTTTTTTAACCTTTTGAGTTTGAGATACTTGATAGGACTACCATGTTGTACAAACCCATTTCATTCTATGTGAATGGTACCATAAGAAGTTGTACAATATTAGCCTGATTTAGGGACATTTAGATGGAAAATATCCAGCAGGCAGCTGGACTTAAAATGCAAAAATTCAAGAAAGATGTCAAGGTTAGAACTGCAAATATGGGAGTCATAGAAAATAAGAATTGAAGTCATGGGGGCACATGGGTGGTGCAGTCAGTTGAGCATCCGACTCTTGGTTTTGGCTCAGATCCTGATCTCAGGGTTGTGAGATCAAATCCCGCAACAGGCTCCATACTCAACGTGGAGTCTGCTTAGGACTCTCTCTCCCTCTGCCCCTCTCCACCTTCTAAAATAAATAATAAATCTTAAAGGAAAAAAAAAGGAATTGAGGTCATGGATGTGGATGACATTTCCCATGAAGAGATGGCAGAGAGAGAAGAGGACCAGAAACAGAAACCTGAAGAGGGCGTGGGGAGGAGGAAAGGAGTAAATCAAACAGACAGCATGTATTCAGGAATCCAGCTTCACCCTCTTCTATCAGGTCCATTCCCTGTATGATATAGCCAACAGCACATAAAAAACAGTCCTTGCAACCCTTGCATTATTGCTGTCAGACCTAAAATGGTCTTCTTGACCTTTCTTACATCCCATTTCCTCACCTGTTTCCCCACCCTCTACCCCTATGCCTTGCCTCTGTATTTATGACTTCACTTGTATCTTGGAAATGAAGTGCTCAGTGTTGCTTTCCCAACTTTAACTTTGTGCTTCTCTCATCGGTCTTAGTTTGAACTCTCCATTTGACAATACCATCTCCTGCTAACCTGAGGACAAAGCCCATCATAATACTCTGCATGTGTGAGTATAGGGCCTTGCAAGTGGTCCCCCCCTCCATGTTCCCCTTGGCCCCATGAGTAGAACAGATAACCTAAAACAAAACCAGCATCATGCAGTGCCTTCGAAAGGAAAGTTTCTCACTCAAGGAGGATGGTCGCTTGGGAAGGGGCTCCCTAGTTCCATACCAAAGAAAGTCCCAAATTCTTAGCCTGCTCTTGAGGATTATACCCCAATCAACCTTTCCAGATTTGGCTACTCATATTTCCCTACAAGATACCACACTTGAAACTAGACGACTTCCTCTTTACAAGGTACGCTTCACATGCAAAGGCCTCTATACTTCTGCCCACGCTAGCAGTGGAGACAGCTGGTCTCCTATTCAATTTAGGGCTGTGAATGTGATCAAGCTTGGCACAAATTCAATGATAAGTAAGATACTTTAGATATAAGAGGATCTTAGGTAATAGTATGGGTCAGCTCCATAATACCCATCCAGGCATTTTAAGTGATCATAAAAGTCATTTTATTCAAGAAGGATTAGGGAAAAGAGAATCAAGCCGGTATTAGATCTATCTCTAGGGTCAAAAAAATTCTCTATAAAAAAATGAGTGGTCAGTGAATTGTATGGTATATGAATCATATTTCACTAAAGCTGTTACAAAAAAAATAATAGGTAGTGGTATACAGTATTCAGGTGCAAATTTCCAAAAGACTAATTAAAGAATAGGAGTAGAGAATATTGTTTGGAGGCTGTCCCTCCACAACCAGGTCTTCAAGAAAAGCAGGAGCTGACCCACACGTCTCTGAATTGACACTCAGACACTCTCAGGATCAGATGCTTGGCTGTCTGCTGACCTTCGCAAGGGCATCACTGACGACATCGAGATCATGCTGCAGCTCATTCATGGCGCTGGTTATGCTCTTGGTGTCTTTCAAGATCTGAATACTCCGTGTGTATGGATTATACTTCACTCCAAATGGACGCTTAATTGTTTTGGTAAATTCTCTGTTTAAGAAAACAAATAAGAGGCAACCAATTTCTAGGAAGCAGAGGATGAAAACTGAATGAGCAACAGCAAACCTATTTCACACACTAGGTGAAAGACAAATCTTTATTAGTTGTTCACACAACCAATCTGACGACTTTCCTACACAGCACATGCAGAGATCCCCTAGAATCCTACACAGGTTGGAAACCTAAAACTGTCATAGACACATCCACCCCTGCATTGCTAGGGAAAGATCCTGTGGATGACTTTATTGGTGATTTATTACTTTATATATTTCTTGGCTACAGTAAGGAGACCAACTACAGTAGCTTTATCAGGAGACAATGGCAGACTTGGCCACCTAGTAACAGACCCCTCAGCTGTGATTTACCTAACTATACCTGCACACCTACACATTTGCGTGTGCGCACACACACACACACACATACAGAGGCCAGGAACAGTCCTGCCTCCTGCACATGGACATTCTTTCTGTTTAGAATGTCTTCCTCTAACCTTCTCTCAAATGACCTAACTTCCACCCTTTCTTCATGCATTCAAGTCCTACCCTCTTCATCAAGTCAACATTTGAACTTCTCATTTGGCACCCCCAAGAACAACTGTGTTCAGGACCCCAGGAACACAGCGGAGGACAACCGTACATGAGTAAGGGCTGAAATGCAGCTTGCAATCCACCTGGTCTACCCAGAAGGGACCCCTTCTTCAAGTCTGCGCAAAGGGGCCATATGTGCTAGAGGAAGCCCTGCTAGTATTGTTATTGGGTTCTGTGCCTGGCCTAATTCCGCAAGTAACAGAAAATCTCTGGAAGACAAGGAGGATGTCTTCAACCCCCATATATCCCACAATGATCTCACTGTGACCTCAGACCCTTTCCACCAAATGTTTTGTTGATTCTGCTTCTATAGTCCTTTCCTTTCCTACTACCTCTGTCTTGGCCCAGGCTCTTATTTTCACCTTAAGTATTACAAAAATCTCCTGAGTAGTTTCTCTGCCTCCAATGTCCTCCTTTCTTAACAACACACTTAGCTGATTAATAGTTAAAGCACAGTAGGTCACCTGGGTGGCTCAGTAGGTTGAGCATCTGACTCTTGATTTCAGCTCAGGTCATGATCTCAAGGTGGTGAGACTGAGCCCCACATCAGTTTCCATGCTCAGCACAGAGTTTGCTTGAGATTCTCTCTCTCCCGCTCTTTTTGCCCCTCCCCCTACTTGTGCTCAATCAATAAAATCGTTAAAAAAAATAGTTAAATCATAGCTTCATTGCATCACACTCTTATATTTTTCCACCTCCCTTAGCTTTTTTACACTGTCCCTTAGCCTAAAACTTAACATATCTAAATCCTAGTTATCCTTCAAGTGCTTTCTCAGATGCCATTAAACTTTCCCTGTTCCCCATCTGGAATAAATTGCTCCTGAATAAAATGGAGAACAAAGTTTCATCTGTATCTCTCTAAGGCTTTCTATGCTGTTATATGGTAATTTGTATACAGCTTATTTTCCTAATAGATTAGAAACTCTGATGGGAAGAAACCAGTTTCTCAATGTATCTGATTCATATATGCAATCACCAAACATCACCATAAACAACATACTCTAAATATTTGTTGTGAAAGGGAGATATGTCATAGGCAGAAGGTACCTCCTAGGCTTCTAATTATCCAGCTGCTTACTTCTGTGATTTGTTACCATTACTGGACCTATCTTTTGTAGAGGGAAGTTAAGACATGCGGAAGATATACCTTACCTCATCTTCTCCTTTGCATCTTCAAAGCTTTCAGATACAAAGTAGACATCCTGAAAAGTTGTGATGAGACACTCCTGTTTGCAGGTAATCTTGGGATCAAAGGGCTTTACTTTGGCATGTCCAGAAAGTGAATGCTAGAAGACAAAGAGTCAGTGAATCAAAGAATACTGTTTAATTTCATGGATCACATCCCAAACACAACCACCAGAATCAGCACACCTCTGAAGGTACTACTGCAATGGCCCCAACCTACAATTCCAAACTTATTTCCTACAGCATTATCTAAGCCACAGTATACTCCAGCAAAGCAAATGGCTTGCTGCTCCCCATAAATGCCCCAAGACCATCTCCATGACTTTGTTCTAACACTCAGGTGTAAGAGGCACCTGACAATATTCATGTATATTCCTGCATTATGACACCTACTTCCTAGCCTGCACTAGTAATTTCTATACATGACTTATACCCACCATCAGGTGGTAGACTCCTGAGAGCAAGAAGTACCGTGGACAGTATTTGACACACACCCATCACTCAGCAAACATTAAGTTCATTCCTTTATTAAATAAATAAAATTCTCAAAAAATTCCATAGAATTTAGGAGAAGTTATTGCTAACACACTAAAAATGGTGAGGGAACAGCAAAACTTTGTAAGCAAAAGCTTTAAAATACTTTTTATATAAAAGATATGTCTATTGGGGCACCTGGGTGGCTCAGTTGGTTTAGCGGCCAGCTCTTGGTTTTGGCTCAGGTCATGATCTCGGGGTCCTGGGATCAAGCCTTGTATGAGGCTCCGCACTCGGCGGGGAGTCTGCTTGGGGATTTTCTCTCTCTCCCTCTCCCTCTGCCCCCCCCCTGCTTGTGCACTCTCTCTTTCTCTAAAATGAATAAATAAACCTTTAAATAAATGAAAGATATGTCTATAGTGTGTCAACTATGTTCAAAAAAAAGAGAAAGAAATTAAGTAATTAAATTCCACATATAAGTAAAAAACATTTAGGGTATCTCCATAAACCTAGGAAATAGAGAAAATTGTCTCTTAAGTAATGTTTACTGCCACCCCAAGTATTTTCCATAGTATGCACTTGTTCAAATCCAAAAACTCTTTCAGGTCATATCAATTATATTAAGTAAACATGGCTATGTGGAGAGACTTATGGCTTTTACCTTAAGTTCACTGATAGAAGAAAGTAATCCAGCACCAAAGACTCGCAATTGCCCATCTTGTTTACAGAGACCAAACTCCACAGTGAAAAAGTAGCACTGGAAAAGGACATTGATGTTACTTTCACAGCCTGAATAACTCAATTTAGAACAAACTGCAACTCTTAGTCACTGACCCAAAGTGCGCTGGAATAAAGTTCAAGATCCCCAGACTTGTTCCCAAGTATTTCTACAATCTGGCTTTATTCTAAACCAGCACTTCTCAAACTGCTGTTCCCAGGACTCTTCTATACTCTTAAAAATTACTCAGGACCCAAAGGACCTTTTGTTTTTGTGAGTTAAGACTGAAAACATTTACATGTTTGCTAATTAATTTTAAAGTGTAATAAACCATTTTATGGTAACATACCAATTTAATGCAAAGTAACTATATTGTACAACACAAAAAAAGGGTCAGGAAAGAAACATTGTTTTACATTGTTCCCAATCTTTTTAAATGTCTGTCTAGATGTTATTTAATGTCTGGCTAGAAAAACAGGATGGATTCTTATATCTGCTTCTATAGTTAACCTGTTGCCATATGTTGTTTTGGCTGAAGTATATGAAGAAAACTCAGCCTCACACAGATAAGTAGTTGGAAGAGGCTATGTATTGTAATAGCCTTTTCACATAACTGTGGATATTCTTCTTTGACACTACATCAAAACTCAACAAGTGGTAATTTCTTGAAGTTCAGCTGCAATGTGGAATATGAAACCATATCAATGAACTCTAGTTCTTATATTGAAATCCACTTTGCATTCTGAGTGGATCTTTCACTCAAGGACCCTGTGCAAGGTTTTTAGGAACACCAGGGGGTCCCCAAACCATGATTTGAGAAGCACTATTCTAATCATCTACCCTTTTTCATACTACTTCCCCCACCCTAACACACTCTGTTCCAGCTTCTTGTCATTTCCCCAGACACACCAAGCACCTCCTTGTCTTTCCTTGTGTGCCCTCATCCTAAGATGCTCTTTCTTCCCTTCTTGGCAGGTGAAAACATGACTCATCTTCCCTAGGCTAGTCCAGATACTCCTCTTCCATGAAACCTTCCCCAAGCCATTCTCTGACCTCCCAGAACACTCTGCCTGAACTTCTCTGTAGAGTTCATGCATTCAACACAACTGACTCCCTAAGTTGTATATAAATTCCTCGACGGCAGGAACCAGGCCTTACTCATCTTTGTATTTCCAGCACGGTGTCTTGTACCTAATGTTCAAGAACATTTTTAGCATCATTTTCAGAGAACCTATCATTTTTACTGAAAAAAGATCTACAAATAATTAACATTATTGAACTCTAGTGTTTCTCTACCTTTTTTTAAAGCCCATATGTCCTTTTGATGAACCTTAAAATTTCACATCCTCCTTTAATACTATTGAAAGTATTTAAATTAAATTAAATATGAGCAAAGACAAATTTTCTTTTTTTTTTTATTCTTATGTTAATCCCCATACATTACATCATTAGTTCTAGATGAAGTGTTCCATGATTCATTGTTTGTGCATAACACCCAGTGCTCCATGCAGAACGTGCCCTCCTCAATACCCACCACCAGGCCAAACCATCCTCCCACCCCCCTCCCCTCTAGAACCCCCAGCCTGTTTTTCAGAGTCCATCGTCTCTCATGGTTCGTCCACCCCTCCGATT
>NC_138379.1:34998220-35019954 GCF_054177405.1 Leptonychotes weddellii | reverse complement strand
GACCCTCCCCAGTGTCTATCACCCAGTCACCCCATCCCTCCCACCCCACCCCCCACTCCAACAACACTCAGTTTGTTTCCTGAGATTAAGAATTCCTCATATCAGTGAGATCATATGATACATGAAAGACAAATTTTATAACAGTCATCTTGAATATGCGCTTTTAAACTCACACTCCCATCCCACCCCAATAAGAATTACTGATCTATACAGCTATTTTCCAATTTATACCGTTGCCAGTTTTTGAACAGCCTCCTCTGAAGCTCCAAGGGAAGCCAGGCCAATTTCCTGGGAGAATTGCGCAAAACTAGGTTCAGCCAAAAGGGGGACGTGACCTAAGAGTTCATGGCAAGTATCTCTGAAAAAGAGGTACAGGTTTGTCACTCTGTGATGCTTATGTCACATATAAATGCATGGTCAACAATTCAATCAAGCCAAAATCTGATCTTACTTTTATTCAGGCGGCATTACTTTGCAAATGGACCATGAAGGACACTAACAATTTACTAAAGAAACTATTTTGGTTCAAAACTTAGGCCACTCACAAACATATACACATAAGATACCCATAGACATGTCTGCCCCACACCCCCACCAAATCAGGTCTCTGCTCAAATGTCACCTTCTCAGTGAGTCCTTGTCTGATCACACCCTTCAAAATAGAAACACTCCACACATACACCACTTTCCCTTCTCTGCTTTATTTTTCTCCATGGCACTTATCACCATTGATTGGTGATATTAAATATATATATATACACATTTATATATATAAATGTATATATATTATATTATATATTTTAATGTATTTATATATATTTATATATATATATATATTTACTTGTTTGTTTATTATCTCTATCCCCCATTGGAATATAAATTTTATGAAGGCAGAAATTTTTGTCTGATTCTTTTTACACTCCCTCTGCTTAGACTAGCACCTGGCACCTAACAGGTAAAGGTTGTCATTTAATAATAGTAATGATAATGGCTAACATATATAGAGCATGGAGCGTGTATTATGTGCCAGACACTGTTCCAAATGCTTTACACATGTTCATTCATTTAATCTTCACACAAGACTCCTGAAGGAAGTACCATCTTGACAAATAACTATTTGATGAACGAATATTAAACAGAAGTACTCACGGCTCTGGGGTATAGAGAGGGTCTGAACTGTGTCTCACATACTGTGTGCAGTGAAAAACCCGGAAGGCTAAACCTGATAAGAAATCTCTTGGTGATAAGTAACCAGCCACGGGACGGATGGAAAAACCCGTGCGCTCTGCAAAGCAAAGGAGAAAATGAAGAAAATCTTCACCCCAACAGAACATTTACTGTAACATTTTAATCCCACCAGTGGTACCCAGCAGCACTTTGAGGGAGAATATGGAAACTAAATGTATCATGTGTGTACTCTGCGAAAGTAATAATTATTAAGCACTTACCATGGGGCCAGGCAATGCGTTAGACCTTACATATTACATCTCCTTTCATGTTTACAATTTGAGTTTATTATTAAAGTTTATTCTCCTCATTGTGACGACTATTAAACTGAGGCTCAGAGACTCAATAATGTGCCCAAAGTCACACCGTAGATGATAAAGGTAGAATGAGAGCCCAGGTCTTCTTATATTATACCTCGCTGTCTCTTTAAAGGGTTTAGAATATCTCCTAGACAGTCTTACTTCCTTTAAAAAAAAAAAAAACCCAACTAGGTCTATTAATTTAGATCAGAATCCCTTTTTAAGCTATGCCATTTTTAGCCAGTACTTTCTCTTGCAAAGTATGTTTGATCTAAATTGGGTGGTGCTCTTTGATTCCCCAACAGCTACAACTGCTTGCCCTGTGTAGAAGGGGGCCTGCCAGTAGGACAGCAGTGACTAGGGGGACCTCTATAAGCTCTACGCTTGCTGTTCATTTCAAACCCTCGCCCTCTGCTCTTCCAGTTCCATCTGGTTGCTTTTGTACTTGGATTCCCCCACTCTCATGGGTAGACTTCATGGTCCAATAGAACTCTCCACAATAATGGAAATGTTCTATACCTAGCCTACCCAGTAGGGTAGCCACTAATCACATGTGGCTATTAAGCACTTGAAATGCGGTTAGTTTGGCTAGGAAACTAACATTCTGATTTATATTAATGTGAATTATTTAAACAACCACATGTGTCTAGGGGCCACCATATTCGACAGTGTAGAGAGTTCCTTCCAACCAGTGTTTTGTTTGAACTATCATTTAGGTTTGGTTTCCCTCTTTGACAGTTTCCCTTGAAACACATTTAGCAACCTGTTCCGCATCCAGCTCATGCTCCAGACCCCAAGTGAACAGCTTTCAGTTTTGTATCCATAACAAAATATTTCCTCCAAATCTCAAGCAAATTTAATTTGGTAACTTCTGTAGCATATGCTTGCTTGCCCATCTTTGTAATACCCATGTGTGAGGTCACATACATTGGTTCTCTGTCATCCTTAATCACTTTTTTTAAACCTAGTTTTTATAGGAACCATTTATACAAGTTCTTCCCTTATAAAACAATAGTGCCTTTTCCTGCTTAGTTTTTCTTAGTTTTGTGCATAATAAGAATTATGGAGTTGAATAAATATGTAGGTTTTTATGATGGTCTGTGTAAGAAATTCAAAGATAGGAATTTCAGACCATGATGGAAATAAACTAAACTCCCTCTGAGTGAAAAACATAACTTCTATTTGTTCCCTAATGTTCTAGTCCGCAGAGATCAAAGGGGATATTTATTTTTCTTATATATTGTAAACCCTGGAAATCACTGATCATTTTACTTCCATACTAGCTAGAAAAAATAAGGAAGCCTGAAGCAAATAGGCATGAAGAACTAAAAGAGAAAAAAAATGTCCTTAATCTTTGTTGATGCTTCTACTAGCACATCTTCTTCCTTGGGAAAATGATAGTCTTAGGGTGGAAAGGAGCTTCAGAGACCATTTACTCCAGTCTTCTCCAAGGAGCCTGAATCTCCTCTACCACATCCCTGACAAGTGGGTAGAGAGCTTTTGCATGAAAACCTCCAGGGATGCAGAAATAACCATCTCATGAGCCCGTTCCATTTTCAAATGGCTCATTTAACAAGGTCTTCTCCATTTTGAGCTAAAAGCTTGCAGTTTCTATCCAATTGTCATTTACTTTAGGGCCACATAGTATTCCCTCTATTACCTAAGATGGTCAGCTAGTATTTAAATAAAGCTTGAATGTCCCCTATATCTCCAGGTTAAACACCCTAAGAGTCCTTCAAATTTTATTTATATAATACATTTTTCCAAGCCCCTTATAATTCTGCTCACTTTCCTCTACACTTGCTCCAGATCATGATTGTCCCTCTTCAAATGGGATGCCAAATACTCCAGGACAGAGTAAGGAAAATTCTGACCTCCCATATACTTGAACTTTATTCCTCTATTAAAAATTCTGTCATGATCACAACAGACTTCAACATTTCCCCTTACAAAAAATTAAGCATATTACCTTTTAAAAAGTTTGAGACATCTTCCAATTGTGGGATATTATCTTCCCGGTACCCACAATATTTAGAAAGCAAAGGTAAGTTTTTGAGATACTCTCTGCAGGCATGGGTTGGGTAAAGTTTGTTGAGCTCTTGGAACACAGTTCCCCAGGTCTTAATCTCCTCTTCAGTGAATTCAACCTTGGGAATGGGGTCTCCACTAATGAGACAAAGAGAAGTTATTTTGAATTAGCATTCAATAAACAATAGCACTTATCTTTTGTTTACTAAATGAGCATAATTTACTCTATTCATTTATTATTTCAAAATTGAATAAGTTATTTTTATAATACACTTACTGTTTATAGTTCATAGCCAAGTCTGCAAAATACTTCCGTCTTTTACGGTAGACATTGTCTTTGAAGCCCTGATAATTAAAGAAAGGTTTAAAAATATCCATACTAAAAAATACTGACAAATGAAGATTTCATTATTACTCAAGTTACGATATTAAAGGGCTACATTATTGTTATTTTGAGCAAGCACTGTTTAGAAATGTATGATCATTTTTATTTTAAAGGCAATGTTATGGGTGGGGGGATGGGGTAATTTGATGATGGGCATTAAGGAAAGCATGTGATATAATGAGAACTGGGTGTTACATGCAGCTGATGAATTACTGAACTCTGAACATCTGAAACTAATGATATACTAATGCTAAAAACTGAATTTCAATAAAATAAGTTAATAAAAAAAGGCAATGTTATATGAAAGCTTTATACTATTGTGGCCACTAAGATAAAAGATACTATAGATACCAAGATACAAAAATCTTTTTTTTTTAAAGATTTTATTTATTTATTTGAGAGAGAGACTGAGATAGAGAGAGCATGAGAGGGGGGAGGGTCAGAGGGAGAAGCGGGCTCCCCGCTGAGCAGGGAGCCTGATGCGGGACTCGATCCCAGGACTCCAGGATCATGACCTGAGCCGAAGGCAGTCGCTCAACCAACTGAGCCACCCAGGCGCCCCAAGATACAAAAATCTTATAGTGGCTACAAAAATAAAATGGTTTCAGGAATAAGAAAAGCATCATCCTAGTTAAGTACACAACTCTTTTCCAAATGTGAGATTTTTTTTCTTAATCGTTTGACTACTTCTTCAGCTATATTTTCCTATAATCATAATTAATAATAAAACAGTAATTAATAATACATAAAGTCATGACAACTAAATCTAGCCTTAGATTTTATCGCGAAGTAAAAACATACTCATATTTGCAAAAGCAAACAATGCTAATAAAGAAATAAAATAGTAACGTTAGAATTTATACCTAGAAAAATATTTTTTAAAAATAGGTAAAATAAAACTTCAAAAAGCAAAGCCCAGGAGAAAACAGCCAATAATACAAAACAGGAAAGAAGGGGAAGACACTTGAAAGGGGAGAATGAGACTCATCTCTTTAACACAGATTTACAAGCCCCTCCTAGGCACCTGGCCTTGTGCTAAAATCCAGAGAAACAAATAGGAACAAAGCAAAACCTGGGTCTTCAAGGAGTTTACACCAACCAATTATTATGAAACAATATGCTAAATGCCTTATTAGAGATATGCCCAAAATGCCACTGGAACTCAAAGGAGAAACTCCTCATCCAGAGTATGTGAAAAAGGGTAGTGAGGGTCAGGAAGGGTTTCCCAGCGATGACTCCCAAGCTAAGTCTTGGTAAAGGAGTGGGGACAGCTGGGTGGGAAAGGACAGAAGGGACAGCACCGATGACAGGACAGCAATGAAAAACAGCACGCTGTGCCTAAGGAAATGTGAGCTGGAGCTTGGAGAAGGAGGTGGAACATAGCGCGGACTAGTTTGAGGTCTGCTAGTAAAGGTCTGAAACAGCTTGGATTTCAGTCTTTGGGTAATGGGAAGTCATTGGTGGTTGTTTTTTTTTTTTTAAATAACAGCTTTATTGAGATATAATTCACACACCATAAAATTTTAAAGTGTACAGTGTAGTGATTTTTAGTACATTCACAGTGTTGTGCAACTACCTCCATTATAATTTCAGAAAATGTTTATCCCCCAAAGAAACACCATACTCATTCACAGACTCTCTGCATTTCCCTTCATCTCCAGCCCCTGGCAACCATTAATCTGCTTTCTGTTTCTATGAATTTGGGTATTCTAGATATTTTGTATAAAAGGAATCATATAACACATGGCCTTTCGTGACCAGCTTCTTTTACTATCACAGTTTTCAAGGTTCCTCCATGTTGTAGCATGCATGCATCAGTATTTTGTGTTTTTTTATGATCACTAATATTCCATTTTATGGATGTATCACACTTTATTTATCTATTCATCAGTGGATGGACATCTGGGTTGTTTCCACTTTTTTGTTTTTATGAACAAAGCTGCTATGAACATTTGTGTACAAGTTTTTGTGTGGACATATGTTTTCAATTTTCTTAGATGGGTACCTAGGTATCACTGGTGAGCTTTAGGCAGAAAAAGGAAAATGATCATACAGAGGTTTTAGATCATTCTAGTGACTATGAGGAGGATGGGTTTGAGGTGGTGAGCTGGAGGCTGGGAGATGAGTTAAAGGTGTGCTAATAGGAATAAACAAGGAACAAATTTAAGCAATATTTAGGAGGTAAAATCAATAGCACTTGGCAGTGGATCAGAAAGAAATTATTTAGTCACCTCTCCATAAACATGCTCCAGATTTTCTTACCTCTGAACCTTTGCTCATGTTGCAATGAACTGTCCTTCCTCCCCATCTCTTTCCTGCCAAACTCCTTTAAGGCCTCGTTAAAATGTTGCCTTTCTCTGATCTCTTCAACTAGAAGTGTTTGTCTTCTTGTGTACATCTCAAAGCAATTTGTTCCTGCCACTTAGCACTTTTCACAATTTAATCTCATGTTTATTTATAGATGTGTGCTTTATCTTTCCAACTAGACTGCAAATGCCTTGAGAGCAAGTACACTTGCAATTAATAAATTGCTCGATGAGCTATTATAGAAAAAAATAGGTGGATCAGCTGAGGGCCATCTAAGGCAATATGCAGTCAATGAACAGAGCTACTAAGCAGCAAATCAAAGCACTGGTGCATACCGCTCCAAAATTGCACTCTTTTTTTCTCCACCCTCCCAGGACCATAGGACTCCATAAGCAACCTTAATGCTCTGGGCTTACTAATTCTCCAATTTATGCCTGTACCCTGTCCCATATAATTTTCCAAAGAAACAATTTCCTAGTTCATCAACTGCCTAATAAACCAGTCGTGCAGGACAGCATGGGTGATAAGTCTTTCTCCCCCTCCTATCTTTACCCCCCGCTTTCTAATAATCCATACCCACTTTAACAAAAATTGCTGCAGATACTGTCTTCATTTTAGCAGAATTCTTAGAAAAGCTCTTAGTACTAGGAATGCCAGATATGGGACAGTGTTTCAGAGCCAGTGAAGTTAGATGCCTTCAGGAAGTTAGTCGGGATTCCGCCAGTGTGGAGAACTACTGGCACTTCCCGAAATCCAGATTAAAACCAGATCCTATTTAGTCTAGCATAAGCATGTTCTCCCAGAAAAGGAAAGAATTTCCCTTAATTTTTAGTTTGCTTTAAATTATTTTCATGAAAAGATTTATTAAAAATATTTACAGGATGATCTGCATCCAGTTCAGAACCATACATCAGAACTCTGTTGGCACAATGGTCCAGGTCAGAAATCTTCTTTGGAAACCAAGGAACAGTTTCCATACCTGCAAAATACAAAACCACTAACAGTTGAAGAGACAATCTTAAATAGGCAATAAGGAAGAAAAAATTAAGAAAGTCATAAATACATTTGGATGAAATTTTTTATTGTAGCTTGTACTTTGAGTCAAAATTTAAACAAATTGCTCTATTTATAATAAGTAAATTTTATTTGAAATTTTTGAGTTCAAATATTTTTTTGAGCCTTGATTTCCTAAGGGTTGGTGAAATGCTACACTTTGGTAATGGACCTAAAATACACCAAAACAAAATAAAACAAAACAAAAC
This sequence comes from Leptonychotes weddellii, assembly GCF_054177405.1. Taxonomy (NCBI): domain Eukaryota; kingdom Metazoa; phylum Chordata; class Mammalia; order Carnivora; family Phocidae; genus Leptonychotes; species Leptonychotes weddellii. The sequence continues at coordinate 35,012,446 of NC_138379.1, read as the reverse complement.
CGTTTAAGCTACATATTTAGCTATCCTTAAAAAAGCAGAGTTAGGATGTACAACTTTGCAGACCAACGTGCAAAATTTAATGAGAACTTTGCATGTTTCTTTTTGTTGATGCAAAGGCTCTTAGACATCACTGATGTCTTTGCCACTTTGATCTCTCACCCTCCCTCAGACATACAAGCCCTCCTCTAACTCTGGGGGTTTGCACCTGTTGTTCTCCTGCCTGGATAACCTACACCCTACTCCCACTTCCTGCTCCACCCCATCCTTCTGTTTTCCTGAAAATGTCCTTCTCTTCCTTCAAGACTCAACCTTCCCTGACCCTGTAGGTGGAGCTGATTCTCTGTCTTCCGGGTTGCTCTGATTCTCGGAAACGGAATCGTTTAATAATCTTATATATAAGATATCTTATATCTGTCTCATGGGAAAGAATGGGAAGGACTCTAGGGGAGGGACTATACATATATTTGTATCCTTGCTTCTCAGTAGAAATAACTGACACAAGTTGGTATTCCCTAAATATCAACTGAACCATTTAGCCCCTAGGAAACTCTTCATATTATAGATGAGATAACCAAGCTCAGAGAGGTAATTTACCCAAGGTAAACTCATCTCTGTTGGAAGAGAGAGGACTAGAATTCAATCCTCCTTGCTCCAGCCTAATGCTCTTTTTAACATACCCAAAAGTGATAGTCAAGAGATTTAACCAGAAATACCACAGGGGCAACAATCACTCAAAATAGACATGAGCAGAGTCCTAGGCTTCTGCTCCACCAGCTGTTAACCCTTTGGTTGTCGGTAGTGGGCCTAGGACTCCTAGGGTAGCACCTGGAGCGCACAGGCTTTAGGCATGGTGGGGACATGCAAGGGACTTGGGGAAGCAGCTATCTGCCACTCAGAAATGGAAGCATATTAGTATTTTAATAACTTACACAGCCATAAAATACATAACAGATGAGTGTCAGCCCTGAGTGTACCCCAAATTGTGCATGTCATAAGGGATTACTTTAAATTTAGTATTATATACAAAATGTGGTTGAATTATCCTGTTATCTTTTGTGCCAAGTAAATGACAAGGATTTTTTCCACAACAGAAGATCTTAGCCATTAGAAACCTTAGGAGGCTTTGTTGCTTTTCACTTACTTTTGGTGGGAGTGCGGACAGGGAGGAATGTGTAAAGAATGTATTCACATCATAGTTGTCAGCACCTATCAATATTCTCAACAAATTTGAATATTCACTTAATATCTGCCAGATGCTAAGCCCTGTGGGAATTTCTAGGTGCTCAGGGATTGTAAATTGAAGGTTTGTGAAATTAAGAAATGCTTAATGATTTGGAAACTGAGAAAACTTAATCAATTTCTAACTATTCTGAATTCTTCCTTATACCCAAGGTTTCCCTCTCGCTTCTCTCACACTTGATAAAACGTTACTTTATAATTGCTCTATAGTATTTTGAGCAATTACATTTTCTGCTCCCTTCACTACCAAACTAAGCAATTTGAAGAGACAGAGTTTTATTTTTTTCATGCCTTCAAGATAAATATAAGATTGGACACACATTATGTACTTAATCTTCTGAGTGGGATTTTCACTTTTCAAACTTACCATTTTCCTTCACAGTAAAACTGTCTGGTGGATTCACAGAGAGAACGTTAGTATGGGACTTCAACAGATGAAAAATATCATTCAATTGTTCTCTGTTGATATCACAGTCAACAAAAATCTCAAATTCTGAGTTTCTTCTCTTTGATTTTCGGGACTCAATATGTAACAGGTTCACATGCTTCTCCTGGGTAAAGCAGAGAGTAAAGATATATATGACAGCCTCAAATGGTAATAGTCTCTGAGTTCATTACTTTCACTACCACTCAAAATCAATCCCAAACTCACCATCATAGTCAAAAGAGAAAAAGGCTGTTTTTAGTGCTGCCAACAGCAAAATAATTCCCCCTAAATATTAGGTACTGTTCAAAAAAGTTGAAAAATTCATCACACCCTCCAGAAACTAATAAAATAACACCCACTAGAAGTCCCTCAAATTGCCAGAACTGAATGGCCTCAAATAAAAATATCAAATCTCCTAGACAAAAAGAACTTTTCAAAAATTTCTCACAAATAAAAGCATTTTCAAAAAGTGATATTAATGTCAGTCCTTTAGAAAGGAAAGTTTCTTTTGTGAATATGCATTTAATAAAATTAGATGAACAGCTTGAACAGTGTATTTAATACCTCAAATCTCTTAAGCTACAAACTTAGTAACCAGCTGAAGCAGATTGCTTCTTCTGCTCTCTTCCCATGCCAGCCCAAGCTGGGTGCCCATATGTGCAAACCTGTGGGAGGACGATATCTTCTCTTACCAATTTGGATAGCTGAGGACCAGCACCAGTGGCATAATAATGAAACGTAAGAACCAATTACCCAACATCTAAAAAAATGAGGTTAGAATATCTGATTTCCAACACTAACCTTTTCAATTTGAATTAACTTGGTGAACACCTATGCAGCCAGGTAAAGGCTGTGAAGCATACAGAGAAAAACAAGACATACAAGGAGTTTATAATCTAGTTGGCTAACACATGAAAGGCTAAGAGAAAGCACAAGTAGTAAGCAGGTGCAGAAGATGTTCTGGGAAAGTAGACATTTCCATGGAGCAGACAGGAACCAAGATGAGTCTTAAAGAATAGATAGAGTAGGAAGACAGAAGGGAAGAAGGAGGATTCCAAACAGGAAGAACTGTATATGCAAAGGTAGAAATGAAGTAAGAATTATTAGGAACATGAACAACAAGAAAAAAAGAGTATCAGGGATGTTGGGAAATTGGAATATGCAGGATTTATCCTGGAACATAGACTTTATCATGGAATCAATAGAAGAAAGCCAGTTACTAAATATACTGGAGTTGATCAGAACTAAAGGAGAGTTTCTGACATCAGCAATAGCAACATTTTTCTAGTTATGTCTCCTGAGGCAAGGGAAATAAAAGCAAAAATAAACAATTGGGACTACATCAAAATAAAAAACTTCTGCATAGCAAAGGAAACAATCAACAAAACTAAAAGGCAACCTACTGAATGGGAGACAGTACTTGCAAATGATGTATCTGATAAAGAGTTAGTATCCAACGTTTATAAAGAACTGATACAACTCAACACCCAAAACCAAATAATCCAAATTTAAAAATGGGCAGAAGACATGAACAGACATTTCTCCAAAGAAGACATCCAAATGGCCAACACACACATGAAAAGATGCTCAACATCACTCATCATCAGAGAAATGAAAATCAAAAGCATAATGAGATATCACCTCACACTTGTCAGAATGGCTAAAATAAAAAACACGAGAAATAACAAGTGTTGGAGAGGATGTGGAGAAAAAGGAACCCTCTTGCACTGTTGGTGGAAATGCAAACTGGGGCAGCCACTCTGAAAAACAGTATGGAGGTTGCTCAAAAAGTTAAAAATAGAACTACCCTACAATCTAGTAATCACACTACTGGGTATTTACACAAAAAATACAAAAACACTAATTCAGAGGGATACATGCACCCTTATATTTATAGCAGCATTATTTACAATAGCTAAATTATGGAAGCAGCCCAAGTATCCATCCATAGATGAATGGATAAAGAAGATGTGGTATATATACACAATGGAATATTATTCATCCATAAAAAAGAATGAAATCTTGCCATTTGCAATGACATGGATGGAGCTACAGAGTATAATGCTAAGTGAAATAAGCCAGTCAGAGGAAGACAAATACTATATAATCTCACTCATATGTGGAATTTAAGAAACAAAATAAATGAGCAGAAGAAAAAAGAGAGAGAGAGAGAGAGAGAGAAACAAACCAAGAAACGACTCTTAACTACAGAGAACAAACTGATGGCCACCAGAGGGGAGGTGGGTGGGGAGATGGGTGAAATAGGTGATGGGGATTAAGGAGGGCACTTGTGATGAGCACTGGCTAATGTATGGAAGTGTTGAATCACTATATTGTACACCTGAAACTAATAATACACTGTATGTTAACTATACTGAAATTAAAATTTAAAAAAATTTTAACAAAGGAGAGTTTAATCTATTTCTTATTAATTTTTACAATAAGAGTGCATTCATAAATATTTTCTGAATTATGACTTGAATAAATATAAAGTTAAACTATGTTTTTAGAGACAAAGATGCAAAATGTCAATTCTTCCTAAATTGCTCAATAAATTGAACATTATTAAAATCAAAATCTTGATGGAATTTGTTGAGGAAATGTAACTAAATAATTTAAAAGTCCATCTGGAAGAAAATTTTAGTCAGGAAGACCCAGGGAAATTTACATAAAGTAGAAGTAATAAGTGAGACATTCCCTAGCATGTATTTCAATTACAGAAAAAGAGCCACAGAGAAGTTAAGCAGTTTGCCCAAAGGCACACAGCTAATAAGCGTCAAAGCTGGAATTCAAACTCAAACTGTCCTGCTCCATAGCCCATGCTTTTAAACACTAAGTTGTAATCCTGTTTACCAAAAAGGAAGTCAAAATAATGGATAATATGGCTCTTCTTTGAGCAAGATTTATATAATCTTAAGAATGAAAACACTGAACACTGGCATAGCCAAAAACTGGGACATAACTTCATTGGGAAGATGGGGGGAAGGAAAGTCAAGGGGGACACTGGAAAGGGGACTGTGTCAAAAAAGCCATCTTTACTTTCATTGTAGGAAATCAGTAGGTGGAATCTACAAGTGAAAAAAATCAAGAACTACACAATAAGTGTACTGTTTATAAACATGGAAGTAGGGGCGCCTGGCTGACTCAGTCGGTAAAGCATGGGACTCTTGATCTCTGGGTTGTAAGTTCGAGCCCCATCTTGGGTGTAGAGATTACTTAAAAATAAAATCTTAAAAAAAAATGGAAGTAAATTCTAGAAAATGTAGTTAAAAGAGTTGAAAATAGTTGCCTCCTGCAGGCTGAGGATAAATAAAATGAGACGGTTACACATCAACATGGATAGATCTTAAAAACAGTGCTGAGTGAAAGAAAAAGTGTATTATACAATAACAATTACATAAATTAACACACACACATAAAAACTACATATTCTAAAGTGCACATAAAAATAATTCCATGTACAGATCAAATATATCAGAACAGCTATCAGAAGAGAGAAATGGAGACTGAATGGAACAATGAAATAAAACAGGAGGAGGCTGTATAAATTGATGATGATAGTCTACACATGATTTAAAGTGTATGATTAACTCAACCCTTTGCTGTAGGATTAGCAAAATAAATTAAACTTAAAAATGAGGAGATATGAAGGGGAGCCTCGGTGACTCTGTCGGTTAAGCATCCAACTCGATTTGGGCTCAGGTCAAGATCTCAGGGTCGTGAGATCCAGCCCCACATCGGGCTCCGCAGTGGGCGGGGAGTATGCTTGAGATTTTCTCTCTCCCTCTGCCCCTCCCCCCATAAACAAACAAACAAATAAAAACATTTAATAATGAGGGGAGTTGATGAAGACCACTTATTTTCTTCATAAGCCTTATAGTGTGGGTTGACTTTTTAAACCATGCATATGCATTCTTTGATTAAAAATAAAATAAAGAAGAAAGTTGATGGAAGAAGAAATATAGGTACATTATTTAAAAACTCAAAGGTAATCAATAAAGAACCAATAAAATCAAAAGAATCAATAATCATATAATTATCAAACTTGGGGGAAAGTAGAGAGAGAAGCGATGGAGATGGTATCAGTATCATTAACGAGAGAGCAAATATCATGTAAAGTTGATAACTCAAAGAGAGGTATCAGAACAATATTTAGATATTATAAATTCATCATCAAAGGGACTCAAGAACAGAAATAGCTGAGAGGTTGCCTCTAGGGAGTGGGACTGAGGATATGGTGTATTGGGTAGGAAAACATGCTTTTCATTGCAACTCTTCTAGACAACTGGTCTGTATTTAAAATTTTTAATTCTTTGAAATATTTTCACATGACTATAAAATAGCATGTATAGATATAAACTTGATTTTTAAAACTTAACATCAGCTCTTTACATATTAATTCTGTTAGTTCTCACAATGACCCTATGAGGTAGGCAGGGTTCTCATTTTATAGATGAAAGGACTAAAGCACAAAGAGACTAATTAATTTTTCCATGATCACCCAGCCAATAAATAACAGAGCAAGGATTTCAACTCAGGGGGTCCACCTCCAGAGTCTAAGAATTTAATCCCAATGATGTTCTATTAGCATACTTTAACCTGTCCCCTACCCTTGGAAAAGTAGCTTGTTCATAATTTTTAGTTCTTATAAATAAGTCTTTGTATCCCTAAGCCCATAAACTAGGTTAGGTCCCCCAGTTCAATGTTATCATAATACTATCTGGTATTTCTTTCAGGTCACTTTGCACACATGTAATTATTTACTATCGTTATTTGTTTACTATCTGTTTTTACCCCTGATTACACACAGTGCGAGCGCAGGCACTGTGTCTACGTTGTTCAGGTCCACATCCTTAGATTCTACAGGGCACTTGGCACACAGTAAGTACTCAGTAAATATTCGTGTTCTGCCTGACAGACCCCTAATCCCTCAGGATGGATTTATGGGGGGCGCCTGGTGGCTCAGTGAGGTAAGACTCCAGCTCTTGATTTTGTCTCAGGTCATGATCTCAGGGTCATGAGCTCAAGCCCTGCATAGGGCTCCACACTGAGCACTGAGCATGGAGCCTGCTTAAGATTCTCCTTCTCCCTCTCCCCCCACTGCACCCCCCCAGCTCGCGCATGTGTGCTCTCTCTCAAAAAAAAAAAAAATTAAAAGATGGATTTATGGAAGTGGAATTACTGGGTCAAATTGTGTGAACATTTTAAGGCTCTAATACATATTGTTTCCCTACATATTGTGCCAATTTACCCTCACACCAAAGGTGTATTTAAGTCCCAAATGCATTGAAGCTTTGACCATAGGGAACAGTATAATTGTAGAATCTTTGCTATTTTGCTATATTAAAAATATCATTAAATATATTACTAATGTCATTAAATAATATTAAATTTTTAATATTCTATTTAATTACAACAAAATTAAGATCTGCTTCTCTGAAATCTGTGAAGTGAATCTTTCCTCCCGTTTCTTTATTAGCTATTTGTATCTTCTCTTCTGTAAATGGTTTGTATCCCTTGCCCATTTGTTAGAATTAAGCAATATTTTAGAAACTTAGGTGCTTAAGAAATTTCTCCCATCCATCTCTGAAGAATTTATAATAATTTATATTTTAAATATAATTTTAGAGACTCCTTTGAGAAGAGTATTATGCAAAAATATGGAGAGTGCTTACCTGGAAGATTTTCAGTGCTTTTATAAGTCCACCAACTTCATTCTTTAAGGAAAAAATGAGAGTTGTTCTTCCTCTTTCTAAGGAATGGTCTTTATTTTCCTTATTGTCTTCAATCATGGTCAATTGGTGTAGTTCTCTAAAAACAAAGTATGAAAATAGAAAGGTCTAAAAAAGAAGTTGTGCAATACAGATTATATTTGAAACCAGTAAGACAATGTTTGATAACATTATCCAAGTTCTAGTTTCCTCACCTGTGAAACATGGATTTGTAGATATGCTTCACAAAACTGTAATGAGACCAACAGAAGATAAAACATTGCCTAACATAGTTCCTAGAATATAATAGGCATACAGTGCATGTTACTAGTTTCCTTTTTCTTTTTTTCTAATTCAGTCCCTTCAGGGTGATTCATGCCCACTGGCTTCTTGCAGTCTTCCTACTGTGACCTGAACTGGGCACTCTTCCTCTATGAAAGCCTACCCCCTCTCCCTGCACAATTTCAGCACTTTATTGTACTGGGTCTTGAATGTTTGATTCATGCACGTCTTGTCTTTCAATAAGGCAGCAAGCCCCTTCAGAACAGGGACAAGGCCTTCTATTTCTTTTGTAAATTCAAGAGCTTGGGCAACTCTGGACACATGGGGACCACAAGGAAAATGGCTAGCCAAGATAATTCTGGTTCCATACAAGCATATTCTTTCTTCTCTGACTTGGAATCCCCCAGGCCGTGGACCCTGAAAGGCCAGTTAGCCTTTTCAATATTAGCCTACAAGAGTTATGTGATTATAAATTCAACTCTGTGTGTGTGTGTTGGGGAGGTAAGGATATTATGGGGGATGAAAATGGGGTATAACTTTCAACTGAGAAATATACACTTGAGAAATAAGATCTGGATTAATACATGGAAACAACATATTGCGGATTTATTCTTATTAGTTTTCTTTTGGTTATTAATTCATCCTAACTGCCCAGTTTCATGTTGGAGTTCTAGTGGAATTAACCTTTAACAACTTAAATTGATATAACCGATTCCATTGTCTTTCACCTGCTTGCACTCATTGATCCAAGCCTGAAGCGATACCACCCAGAACAGGTATAGTATGCTGCTCTGGGCTTGAAGCCAGATAAACTGTGTCCAGTCTCCTACAGTTCAAACTTCATTGCCTCATGGAAGTCTTCCCCAACCTCCCTAAATCAATCCCCCTCGGCATTTGAGAAAGCCACACCATATACCTCCCATTCATAGCAATGGTCACAGTTGTAGCTCTGTTTCAGTGAGTATTTGGTTATGCTCAGAAACACAGAAAGTAGAACAAAATTCCTGGCATCTAGTTGAAAGCTGTCTTCTCAGAAGATGAACTAGATATCTACCTTGACATCTTCTCAAGCACCTATTTATGTTACTACACAGTGTATGGAAAAAATTGGAATGTGAAGTCAGACGTATCTGGTGTTTATCAATATATAACCTTGAGCATGTTACTTAACCTTTCTAATATAGCAAAGTTACCAAACAATTCACTGGAACTCATAACATCCAAAACACTCTCACACATTTTGTTTTTTGTTTTTTGCTTTTTAAGAGAGGGAGAGAGAGAAAATCTTAAGCAGGCTTCACACCCAGCATAGAGCCCAATGCGGGGCTCGATGCCACAAACCTGAGATCACGACCTGAGCTAAAATCAAGAGTCTGACGCTTAACCAGTGAGCCACCCAGACGCCCCTCTCTCACACATTTTAAAACACATAATGTGACTTGGTATTCTGATGTTTTCCCCACAGAAGAAACTAAGCTATTTAGGGCACCAAGAAAAGACTTGTGATATATAATTCAAAGTTTACTTTTTGATTCATTGAATTTAAAATAAATACTGCTTAAATATTTTTAATTGTGTCAACTTATTCTCTATAACTAAAACAATCTCTATGCCAAATGCTTTAAAAGAAAAGACTGGTTAAACTTAATAATAATCTGGATTTTTCTGTGACTCTACTGTTTACTAATGGTAAATTAAATGAAATTTCAACCCAAGCACATTCATGTGTATAAAGTATCATAGTCAGTGTTAAGGCTGTAAAGATTAAAAAACAAAGAAGACAATTTGCCTCCAATGGATTCACAGACTTATGTATGAGGGAGGGAGAGAAGGAGAGACAGATTTCCTAAAAAGTACAAATAAGCAGAAGAGAATGAGACCCTGAGATCCCAGCTATGGTATCTGAGGAGCATACCATCCCCCCACTCCCCCACTTTCCCACCCTTGACAAATATCCTAAAGATAAATGGAGATGGCTTCTGGCCCATCCATAAGTCTCATCAGAAAGGATTTATAAATGAGAAACAAGAGATCCTAAAAGAGACTTTCAGCTTCAAAGAAACTGCCCCTTTGGTAAACTTAAAGTATATATAGGAAATTCTGAACTTGTAGCTCTGGGGCTAAAAATTCAGGGATGCATTCTCAAAATACATTTAGAGATGTAAAAAACCTTTGGAGACATTTCTTATCTAACTATCACTCAAAGGCCATAGGCTTTTTTTTTTTTTTCCACACAGAGTATGGGTAATTTTGTCCTATGGTATGTAGATGCAAACAATAAGAGATATAAAATCATACAGCAAATTGCTAGTAACAAATTCATCTACAAATCCATCTAGACAAGTTCTAATTTCTGTGTCTAAGTTTCCTTATTTGCAAAATTGGAGGGAGGATAATTGACACCAATCTCATGGTTATAAGGAGAATTAAATATATATATAATGTATAAAACTATTAGAACAGTTGCTGACCTACACGAAGTATTCAATTAATACTAGCTCTAATAATGGTAAGTGTATTCCAATTTTCCCAGTCTTCAAAAAAAGATAAAATGTTAAATATAATAAAATTGATATTCTAAACTCCTCTGGCTAAGAATTTTTCTTGCCCTGGGAATTAAGCATTTTACAAGATGGTAAAAGCTGTTTTACATGAAATATAAGTATTCTTTTGTCTTAAGGTGGTTTTCAGTTTCATTAGTTTATTTATTATGAAACCCCTAAAATATATTAAGTTCCAAACCTCAAGTGAATAATTTAGCAATTCATTTGTAAATGCATGAAGACCCCGGTCAACCTATATTTACTAAATCCCCATTTTCCTTGATATTGTCACCATGACATGCTGAAGGAAAAGGATTCTGCAAATATAAGCTACTTCCTAGCCCACCACCATGTTCATAATGAAAGCAAATTTTAACAACTGGGAGCAAGGATCAGAGAACAGTAAAGAAAGGTGAGTTTTGCCAGTCAATGGGAAAACTGACAAAATTTCAGATCTCCTGACAGTTCATCCTTCAACGATATCTCAGAGTTTAGAACGCAACTCTTGTATAAAACTATATAAAGATTTCCTTTCACATTTCAAAATTGGCCCTTAAGCTCCCCTAGGAGCCATTGTAAGAAGGTAGTAACAGTCGTGGCTGGTCTCACTCCATCCTTCTGGGTTTCATAATTCTCTCTTCTTTCCTTGGTTCTGGAATGGATCTAGTTTTGCCACCAACATCTCCTTAGTGGGTTGGGGGAGAGAAGGGTGAAGGATACATTAACTGAATATTTATTATGCACAAGGCATTTTATATCGAGATTTGGAAACATTCTTTCTTTCTTGTTTAAGTTAATATAAGAATAAAGTTTCTCAAAAGGAACTTTTGGTAAGAAACTAGAAGAAAACAATCCTCATCCACTCCCCTATTCCCACCCTCCACCCACTGCCCGACCCCCCAAGATAAGTTTAAAGAACATAGGGTTTTGCTCTAAGAACATAACTTTGTCTGGTTGAGCTTATGAGGCATCAGCTATTTTTCCCTTTATTCAACTACCCTCCAAACCCTTTTCAGAACCTCAACATTTTCTCTTGTCACTTTGTTTCCTTTCTCCCTTCAGCATATCTACCCCCTCTACTTCTTCAGGGGCAAAAACCATAGCACAGCCTGGAAAGATAAGAAGCTATACAGTATCCAATGTGTCACACCTGTTTAAACCCAACAAAAAAAGTATATATTTTATTTTTTTAAAAAAAAAACACTCTAATGGGCCAATGCCAGCTGGTATTTTCCCCTTTCCTATAAAAGGCAGGGAGTCATTTTCCTGCTGCATTTCCTGGCCAGACTAAAGATGCACCGGTGTTCAGGATGTACCATGGGAAATAAGGAAGACACACCAAGGAGGTCAGAAGATCAACAGCCCCTTGAAAGAGTAGCAGTCAAGGTGTTTACATTGACTAATTCTTTTCTCCCTTCAGTTTAATCAGTAACAAGTATAATTTAAATTTATCTGATCTAAGAAGCACAAAGCACTATCAAATTAAAATATTTTGAAATCACAGATGCTGTTTGAAGACAGAACTAAAAGCTGTGGAAAGGACGGGTGTGGAGGGAGAGAATCTTCCAGAGAATCTTGTTTTTCTTTTCTGACTCGGGGAAGGGAATGAGAATGAAAGTGGAGATGAAATAAAAGAAAAAACAGTGCCCATGAAAAACATTTTCCTAGGAAATAAAGGCACTGGCAAGGAGAATGGAAATATAAGACACATCCCTACCTGAAGATAAGCTAGTATGATAACAACATATATACAAGTGAACTCCAGTGCTGAAATTCATACACCACAGATTATGGCTTTACCGAAACACTTCTAGTCACTTTAGGCTCTGTTCACATCTATTTTTAAAACAAATAAATGAATACCATCCTTCTTTGAGAATTAATTGACGGGCACAAACTTTTACTGGATGGATTAGAATTAGAACTCCAGTTTTTCCCCTAAGCCAACTAGAGTAGAACATCAATGGGGAATTAATTTTAAGCCACTGAAAGCCAAATGGTCAGAGGCAAGGTTAAGCTTACCCGCTGGACTTGAACTACTAGCACTGTTTGTCAGTTGTAACCTTGTACCGTCTTAGGGTGTTGGTGATGAAGGTAGGTGTGACGCTGAGAGGCTTTGCATCTGAAATGCCCTTTTCTTTGGAGATGCCTAAGGGCTGGTTCCATTAATGGGAGAAGGAAAAAAGAGATGTTGCCATTTGGTCAAGAGGAAGGAAAGGAAGAAGAACGCATTTGTTTTTTGCTAACACAGAGGAGTCATACAGACTTGACTCTGTACTTTCAACTCTGAACTTTCCAAGAAAAGTAAAAATGTAAGAAATACGCACCTCACAGGGTCTGTCGTGAAGGTGAAATCAGATGATGTGTAAAGAGCCTGTTCCTGGCACACACCAGGCCCTCAAAAACCGTGTCTTTTCTTCCCAAAGAGGGTAGGAGGAAAGAAGAGTCACCACAGGGGTACTACTCTGACTCCCCAGATCCAGATCTCCACGGGTAGTTACTTCCTGAGAGAGTGACCCTGCCTGCGCCCCGCGTTGGCCCAGCTCCCCCAAATCCTCGACGGTGGTCCCTGATCCCGGCGGGAAGGAGCCACCCCACTCACCTGCGCAGCTGCAGCCGGTAAACTGGGACAGTCTGCGGACCAGCGCTGCCCGCCTCTTATAGGAAGCGGGAGTCGTAGCGGGCCAATGGGCGCCCGAGACAGCCGGGCAGTGGCCAATGGGAAGAGAGTTCGCCTGCCCGGCGGGGAGGGGAGCACCGGCGGGAGCTGACCTCCGCTTAGTGCTGACGGTCCCTGCCAGCCTGCACCTTATCCTTTAGATATATCCGACTCGTGTTTTAATTAAGCTAATGCCAGGCCATCCTTAACTACATAAGTCTAATATTAAACAACCCAGAGTTGGAAATTCCCTCCAAACCAAGATGACATCTACTGACATAATGACCTTCTATAGGCTTGTCTGCTTCTCTCGGCCGCCAACAAAGCAGGAATTCCCCCCCACCTCCCACAGGTCTCTGTGCTTCTGGGTTATTCGATAGCCCAGCCCTACTTCACCATTCTTTTGGTGTCTTCCCTTGTTCCTTAAGAAAGAGCAATTGTTTAACTTGTTAGAAGGGAAGTGCTCAATACGCTTCCAATTAAAGAAGTGTTAAAGCTGCAAGCAGATGAGCATGGTATATTAGCAGAAAAAAATATTTGAACAACATGGCACAGGAGTCAAAAATTTGGACTAAGTTATTTATTGGTTGAGTGCTCAGTCCATTAGATCCTGTCCCAAAGGACTACAGGTGTAACACATTATATTGTAGGATATTTTTTCTTCAATTTTTTAAAAGCGACGTTTATTGATGTATAATTTACATACAGTAAAATTCACCTTTTGGAGATGCACAGTTGTGCGTGTTTTGACAAAATTATACAGTGTGTAACCACCAATCGAAATATAGAACATTCCCATCACGTCAAAAAAAGTTCCCTTGTCGGGAATCCTCCTACACTGTTGGTAGGAATGCAAGCTGATGCAGCCTCTCTGGAAAACAGTATGAAGGTTCCTCAAAAAGTTGAAAATAGAGTTACCCTACGACCCAGCAATTGCACTACTGGGTATTTACCCCAAAGATATAAATGTAGCGACCCAAAGGGGTACGTGCACCTCAATGTTTATAGCAGCAATGTCCATAATAGCCAAACTATGGAAAGAGTCAAGATGTCCATCAACAAATGAATGGATAAAGAAGATGTGGTATATATATACAATAGAATATTATGCAGCCATCAAAAAAATGAAATCTTGCCATTTGCAACGACGTGGATGGAACTAGAGGGTATTATGCTAAGCGAAATAAGTCAATCAGAGAAAGACATGTATCATATGATCTCACTGATATGAGGAATTCTTAATCTCAGGAAACAAACTGAGGGTTGCTCTAGTGGAGGGGGTTGGGAGGGATGGAGTGGCTGGGTAATAGACATTGGGGAGGGTATGTGCTCTGGTGAGCACTGTGAATTGTGTAAGACTGATGA
>NC_138379.1:34990630-34997720 GCF_054177405.1 Leptonychotes weddellii | reverse complement strand
ACATTGGGGAGGGTATGTGCTCTGGTGAGCACTGTGAATTGTGTAAGACTGATGAATCACAGACCTGTACCTCTGAAATAAATAATACATTATATGTTTAAAAAAAAAAAAGGAAGAAGAAGATAGTAGGAAGGGAAAAATGAAGGGGGGGAGATCGGAGGGGGAGACGAACCATGAGAGACTATGGACTCTGAGAAACAAACAGGGTTTTAGAGGGGAGTGGGGTGGGGGGATGGGTTAGCCTGGTGATGGGTACTAAGGAGGGCATGTATTGAATGGAGCACTGGGTGTTATACGCAAACAATGAATCATGGAACACTACATCAAAAACTAATGATGTAATGTGTGGTGACTAACATAACATAATAAAATTAAATTAAATTAAAAAGTTCCCTTGTCTCAATCCTTCATCTATCTTCAGAGCAAGCAATGTAGCATCTTTGACTATCTCTGACTTGCCTGCCTCCTTCTATCATTTGTAAGGACTTTTGTGATTACTTCGTGCCTAACCAGATAATCCAGGATAATCTTCCCACCTCGAAATACTTAATCACATCTGCAAAGTCCCTTTTGCCATGAAAAATAACATATTCATAGGTTACAAAGATTAAGACATGGACACCTCTGTACCAAAATTAGAAGCTTTGAGTGGTACCCAGATGGGAAATGGTCTCTCTCCTTATGTTTGTACTATCTTCTAGATCTGTGAAAATCTTTTTTTTCTAAGATTTATTTTATTTATTTATTTATTTATTTATTTATTTATTTATTTGAGAGAGAGAGAGCACATGCATGAGCAGGGGGGAGGAGCAGAGGGAGAGGGAGAAGCAGACTCCCTGCTGAGCAGGGAGCCCAACATGGCACTCAATCCCAGGCACCCCGAGATCTGTGAAAATCTTTGGCAAGGAGTTTTCTGATCCTGAGATGTGTCTTTTGAGATATTAAAAGTACTGATTCCATGGATAGTAATGAAGAACACCTCATTGCACTCCCTGGATCTTCAGCAGGACATATTTGAGAGGGGACACATCCCAACTTCCTGTTTCTCCTTTGCTAAGCTGCCTTGGTGGTATCTTTGGATTGGCCCTCCTTGATCTTTGCCAGCTCCTCTTCTTCTTCCCTCCAGACACCCAGGGTTCTTCTGAGCAAGGATCTAGGCCCTCTTCTCTCAGTCTATACCCTTTTCCTTCCTCTTTCCTGTTTTTAAGTGTCCTTGGTATGCTAACAATTCTGAAATATATATTCCAAGACCAAACCTTCCTTCTGAACTCCAGACCTTTAAATCCAACAGCTTATTTGATATCTCTACTTCCATAACACACTGGCATCTTAGCATATCCAAAAGAGGACCTGGGAAAGTAACAAGTGTTGGTGAGGACGTGGAGAGATTTGAACTGAAGCAACAGTTCAAATCTCTCCTAACATGATTAGGCCGTTGTGGAAAACAGTTTGGTGGTTCCTCAAAAAGTTAAACAGAGAATTAACATAAGACCTGGTAATTCCACACCTAGGTATACACCCAAAATAACCAAAAACAGATTCTAAACAAATCATTATACACCAATGTCCACAGCAACACTAACCACAATAGCTGAAAGGTAGAGACAGAGGTCCATCCATCCATTCAATGGATAAATGGATAAACAAACTGTGGTTTATACATGCAATGAAATACTGTTCAGCCATAAAAAAACAGTGAAGTACTAATACATGCTACAACCTGAATGAGCCTGGAAAATGTTATGCTACCTGAAAGAAGCCAGACACAAAAGATCACACATATCGTACGATTCAATTCATAGGACATATCCAGAATAGGTAAATCCATAGAAACAGAATGCAGTGTGGTGGCTGCCGAGGGCAGAGAGGGGGAGAAAAGGAGCAACTGTTTAGTGGGTACAGGGTTTTATTTTGGGATGATGGAAATGTTTTTGTAGATAGAGGTAGTGGTTACACAACATTGTCGATGTACTAAATGCATCGTTCAGTTTAAAATGGTTAATTTTATGTTATGTGAATTTCACCTCAATAAAAAAAGGTAAATGATCTCCCTGCCTGCCTCATGTCTCCTTCCTTCCTGCATATGCTTCTTTTTCATCTCCTTCATCACACAAATGACCAAATTTGGTCTCTTCTACCTCTAATATATACTTGAACTCATCCACTCCTCTCCATCTCCTCTGCCACTGTGCCAGTCCAATCCACCACCATCTTGTCTCTGAAATACTGCAATTATCTCCTCTCTGGTTTTCCTTTTTCTTCCCCCATTCTCAGTTTTAAAATATGCCAAAAACTATTGTTGAGTCTACACAATCATTTTTGCCACACCTTACAAATGCAAAAAAAATCATGTCTCTACACTGACCATAACGATAAAATGCTCCCCATTATTCAAAGGATGAAGTTTCCTTATTATTTTTTTAAAATATACATTTAAATGATCAGGCTTCTACATTTAGCAATCAACAGCATGGGTGCAAAAAAAAAAATCTACATTAAAACCCTTTGTTGGAATGCTTTACACTTTGCACAGAACAGAAACTAAAATACCCTTCTATACAATTAGTCACAAAGAGAGTCCTCGAGTTTTTTGCCCAGACACATGTCTAAAACATGTCTTCTTCACAGCAGCTCGGCCCTGCTCCCACTGTGCTTGGCCGAGTTCACAAATCTGTTGTAACCTGTAGCTTCCCTGTCACTTCTCTGACTCTCCTCTCCAGCTAAGCTTTGTTTCCTGGCAGTAATGAAAACCTCCTGTCACTGCCGTAGCTCCTGCGGCTGCTGGAACCACCACAGCCACCTTGGTTTCGTGGTTTGGCAAAGTATTGGCCTCCACCACCATGGGGCCCAGAGCTTCCGGCTCTAAAATTTCCTTCTTTCATGAGTCCAAACTTTGAAGTTTGATTGTTGTAGTTGTCAAAAGCATCACAGTTTCTGCCACCTCTAAAGCTGCTTCCATCATTACCAGATCCATTAAAGCTATCTCCACTGCCCTATATCCACCACCACCTCAAATGCCACCAAAGCCACCTCACCCACTGGAGTTTCCTCTACAACCAAAGTTGTCATTGCCACCAAAACCTCCTCCACGACTGCCACCAAAGTTTCCAGAACCACTTCGACCTGTCTGGCTGGATGAAGCACTTGCCATCTCGTGCTTAGCTAGGACTTGCCTTACCTCACAGTTGTGGCCATTCACAGTATGGGGTTTTTGAATGACAGTCTTGTCTCCAGAGTCATGGTCATCAAATGTTACAAAAGCAAAGGCTCTCTTTCTGCCACTGCCTCCATCAGTCATGATCTCGATCACTTCAATTTTCCCATACTGCTCAAAATCATCTCTTAGATGATGGTCTTCAGCATCTTCTTTAATGCCACCAACAAAAATCTTTTTCACAGTTAAGTGGGCACCAGGTCTTTGAGAATCTTAAGACAGCCCTCTTTGGTTCCACAACTCTTCCATCCACCTTGTGTGGCCTTGTATTCGTGGCTGCATCCACCTCCTCCACAGTGGCATACGTGACAAACCCGAAGCCTCTGGAGCATTTGAGGTTTGGATCTCTCATATTCACACAGTCTGCAAGCGTTCCCCATGGCTCAAAATGGCTCCTCAGAGGCACATTTGTTGTTTCAAAGCTCAAACCTCTGACGAAGAGCTTCTGCAGCTTTTCAGGCTCTTTGGGAGACTCTGGTTTAGACACGACAGCAGTGGGAGGGGAGACTTTAACAATGTTTACTCAGTAGTGCCCACGGGCCGAAAGCCATGGGATAAACTTTAACGTGTTTTTCATCATCTGCAAAGGCCTCCGATCTGGCCCTTATGTACCTCTCTAGCTTGTTACCCTATCACTCTCCCTTCCTTCACTGCATTCCATCCACTGCTGTGTTCTAATCCTCTCTGCAAAGCTCCTTCCCACTTCAGGCCCTTCCCACATGCATACCCTGAAGATCTCCATCCTCACACCTCAACCCCGTCTCTTCACCTGATGAACTTTTCCCATCCTTCATTTAGGTTTTCACTTGAGGGTCAATTCCTTCCCTAAAGTAAACTATCCCCTGGTCTAAGTTAGGCTCCCCATTTGCCCCTTTCTCACACCCTGCCCTTTTGCTTTAGAGCACTTACACAACAGTTAGTACCCAGTTAGTTGTGTGACTTCATTTACTTATATCTCCCACAAGGCAAAAATTCTTTTTTGTTTTTGTTATTGTTGTTTTTTTGTTAAATCTCCATTGGCTATCCCAGTGCCTGGCATATAGTAGTCTCTGGATATATTTTTTCAATTCATGACAACTGAATGAAGAACCTATGTTCAAATATGTGTGCATATATGCAGTCTGGCATGTCTGTAGAACTCATTCCCATTTGTGCAATACCGCAAGACTGCCTTCCAGAAAGATGATACCAACTTCCATCCCCACTCCCAAGAATATAAAACGACATCCTCATCCCACCCAACAGTGGATGCTATTCATTTTAATTTTGATAATCTTAGTAGCAAAGACAAATATCTAATTTTAATTAGCGTTTTCTAATTATTAGCAGAGCTCAGCATCTTTTCAGACATTTGTTCACTTGTGAATTTCCTGTCACAGTTCATTCTTTAATGGGCTATTTTTTTCTTATTGATAAGTAGGAGCTCTCTAGATATTATGGATGGTAACTATTATATGCATTGCCATCACCTAAGCCTTTCATATGTTTTTAACTTCATTTCAGATGTTTTATATCTTATAACAGTTTTGTTTTTATAAAGTCAAATCAATCTTTTATGCTGAAGCTTAAAGGAGCCCCCGGTCACCGTCTTCTCCCTCCTCCCAGTTCTAAGGTGGACAGGGGGAGATTAGTTGTGGGTGTGGGGTATAAGAAGTTAAGAGTGGAAGCAGGGAGACTGGCTGAAAGGCTACCGAAGGGGTCCAGCTGAGATATGATGCGATACGGGTAGAGTGCAGATGAAGAGAATGAAGAACCTATAACCTGAGGATGTGCTTCAGAGGTGGAGTCGATAGGATCAGCTGATGTCAGGGGTGGGAGACTGGTAAGGGACACTGAGTTTCAAGGATAATTTATAGGCTCTTTACTTGGCAATTGGGTAGATTATGGTTGCACTTACTGAGATGCAGATGGGTGGAGGGGGAGCAGGTTTGGTAAGGTGGAGAAAATTAAGACTTGTTTTGGACTTGTTAGGTTTGATATGCCCCCCTTACTATCCAAATGAAAATGTCATGTAGGCATTAAGCAATGAGAGTCCAAAATTCAGAAAAGAGATCACAGGCAGAAATATAAATTTAGAAGTCACTGGTATAATGATCATACATAAAGATAGTACATAAAATCACAGGGCTAGGTGAAATTTCCTAGGGAGAAAATATATCAAGAGACAAGAAAGAGGCCCAGTACTGGCCCTTGGGGCATGCCAATGTTCAGAGGCTAAGAAGAGGAGGACAAGGAGGCTGAAGGGATGGACACCAGGAAGGGAGAAAACTCAGGTGACTATGGTATCCAGAAGCCAAGAGGAAAAAGTGTTTTAAGAAGGAAAAACTGTCCGTTGCCTCTAACGCTACTTCAAGTTGAGGAGAGAAATATAACCGGATTCAGCAACAGGGAAGTCATTGGGATCCCTGACAAGAGCAATTGTCAGTGGTGTGGGACAGAAGGAATCCAGTTTACATGAGCAGAGGTGAGATCAGGCCAGAGTCAACTCTTTCAGGGGAGTTTTGTTGTAGAGGAGCAGAAAAAAAATGTGGTTGCAGCTGGAGGAGGATGTGGGGTAAAGGGGGGATTTTTGGTTGTTGTTAAGATAGTAAATACTAAAGAAAGAATGGTCCAGGAGGGCAGAAGAAATACGTGATTTAGAAAGTGGGAGAATAATTGTAGGAGCGAAGTCCATCCTACTGATCTCATTAGTTCTAATAGGTCAGTCAGGTGAGTCTCTTGACTTCACAATCATATCCTCTGAAAAGGCACCTGAAAAAAAAAATAATAGCACTTTTCGTGATCATTATAAAAGTCAGCATAGTGGTTTGTTTTGGGGGAGGCAGGAGTTACGACTGAGAGGGGGCATATAGACAGGATTCTGGTTGACTGGCAAAGTTCTAGTTCTTGAGCTAGGTGATGGATACAGGAGTACTTGCTTTTTAATAATTAAGATGCAAGGGCACCTGGGTGGCTCAGTTGGTTAAGCGACTGCCTTCGGCTCAGGTCATGATCCTGGAGTCCCCGGATCGAGTCCCGCATCGGGCTCCCTGCTCAGCAGGGAGTCTGCTTCTCCCTCTGACCCTCCCCCCTCGCATGTGCTCTCTTTCATTCTCTCTCTCTCAAATAAATAAATAAAATCTAAAAAAAAATAAAAATAAAAAAAATTTAAAAAATAATTAAGATGCACACTAATTATTTCATGCAATTTTCTGTTTCTGTGTTTTGACAAGAAAAAGATTAATGAAAAATAATAAACTGTGTAAAAATAATAGCATTTTTTATCCTTTCTTTTTAATATTTATACCTTATATCTGTTTTTCATCCTACTGTGTTAGGTAGGGCTGTCAGAACAATGTTTAATAATAATATCCTCTTTTGTTCCAGGCTTTAATGGCAATGTTTCTAATGTTTTAATTAAGAATCACATTTGCTATAGGTATCATGTTAAGTTTTCTTTTATTTCAGACTATAAAGGGGTCCTTCTCAAACAGATGTTAAATTTTATCAAGTGAATTATTGGCACTTACTGAAATAATCACATAGCTCTTTTTATTTTTTTAAATTTTATTATGTTATGTTAATCACCATACATCATTTGTTTTTGATGTAGTGTTCCATGAGTCATTGTTTGCGTGTAACACCCAGTGCTCCATTCAATACGTGCCCTCTTTAATACCCATCACCAGGCTAACCCCTCCCCCCACCCCCCTACCCTCTAGAACCCTCAGTTTGTTTCTCAGAGTCCATAGTCTCTCATGGTTCGTCTCCCCCTCTGATAACCCCTTCATTTTTCCCTTCTTACTATCTTCTTTTTTTTTCAACATATAATGTATTATTTGTTTTAGAGGTACACGTCTGTGATTCATCAGTCTTACACAATTCACAGCACTCACC
>NC_138379.1:34964870-34990530 GCF_054177405.1 Leptonychotes weddellii | reverse complement strand
ATCACCCAGCCACCGCATCCCTCCCAGCCCTCACCACTCCAGCAACCCTCAGTTTGTTTCCTGAGATTAAGAATTCCTCATATCAATGAGATCATATGGTACTTATCTTTCTCTGACTTATTTCACTTAGCATAATACCCTCTAGTTCCATCCACGTCGTTGCAAATGGCAAGATTTCGTGTTTTTTTTGATAGCTGCATAATATTCTATTTTATATATATACCACATCTTCTTTATCCATTCATCTGTTGATGGACATCTTGGCTCTTTCCATAGTTTGGCTATTATGGACATTGCTGCTATAAACATTGGGGTCCACGTGCCCCTTTGGATCACTACATTTGTATCTTTGGGGTAAATACCCAGTAGTGCAATTGCTGGGTTGTAGCTCTTCTTTTTTAAATCTATTAAAAGATTTCTTGCATTTTTTTTTTTTAAGTAGGCTCCATGTGGGGCTTGAACTCTTGACCCTAAGATCAAGACCTGAGCTGAGATCAAGAGTCAGACACTTAACCAACTGAGCCACCCAGGCGCCCTCTATTAAAAGATTTAACATTAAACATTTGTAAGATAAGTGTTTACATTTGTAAGATAAACTCACTTTGGTCATGATGGGGTTTTTTTTAATGCATATTTTTATATATCTTTTAATATGGTGCTAAATTTTATTTGCTGGCATTTTGTCTAGAATTTTTGCATCCATATTAATAGAAAAACTGGCCTGAAGTTTTCTTTTTGTATGACTGTGCTTATCAGGTTTTGTTAACAGAGTTTTGCTATCTCTGTAGAATTAATTCAGAAATTTCCCACCATTTTCTGTTGCCTTGAGATAGAAACAAGGGTAGTTCTTTTACTACCTTTTCAATGTGAATTTTTTTTAAAGAATTTATTTATTTATTTGTCAGAGAGAGAGCACAAGCAGGGGGAGAGACAGGCAGAGGGAGAAGCAGGCTCCTTGCCGAAGAGGGACCCCGATGTGGGACTTGATCCCAGGACCCTGGGATCATGCCCTGAGCCGAAGGCAGATACTCAACCAACTGAGCCACCCAGGCACTCTCCAATGTGAATACTATTAGCCTTTTAAGGTTTTCCGCTTCCTTCTGAGTTAATTTTAGTATACTGGATATTTTCCTAGACAATTATCCATTATTTAAAGGTTTCCATGTGGTTATGTTCTTTTAGTTTCTCCCTTAGTGTTTTTTTTTTTTTCTTTATTACACTAGAGCACTAGAGTCAGAGAAGGTGCCCTGTCTGATTTCTACTTAGGGAAATTTATGAGGATGTTCTTTGTGGCTCATTACATTATCTAAAGTTACGGATATTCCATTACATTTGAAAAGAATGTGAATTCTTCATTTGGGGGTATGTAATAATCAGGGTAATCAATCCAGCAGTAGCAAGTTATTCCTTTCTTATATTGAGACAGTAAAGGTTTATTTCTCTCTCACTCTAAGTCCAGCACCCACTGGGAGACTCTGCAGGGCAGCCTCCCTCCATGTGCTTCTCTGGGTGGGCAGTTAGTCAGCAATTCAGGTAACTTCCATCTTGTGCCTCCACCATCTCAATCAATGGCTGTCACCAGAGAGGAAAGAGAGTTGTGCCAGCTCTTAAATGCTTTGGCTCAGAAATGACACTTGTCATTTCTGCTCTCCTTTCATTGGCTACAACTAATCACAGTGCCCCTCCTTACTGCAAGACAGCTGCCAAGTCTAGTCTTCCTAGAAGCCCAGGAAAAAGATGGGAACCAAATAGGAAGAGTCCAGATATTTTTTACTATAAGGTACAAAGGTCTATACATGTGTGCATTTAGAGCACAAGAGTTAAGAGTCCAAATGCAGTTCTGACATTTACTTAGCTGGGTGACCTCAGAGAAGTTACTTAACTCTTTCATGCCTTTGTTTCTCTATCTGTAAAATGCAGATATAATGGCATGCCTGTCTCAAAGGACTGGAATCCTCCGACAAGCCTGCTAGTGTATCAGCTGCATCACTTATAAGATAGCCCAAGGGTCCCTTTAAATATTTTTGCTTTGAATTCTACTTAGTTTTTCTATTCTTGCCCTCTATTTTATCACTTACCTAGTTTTTCTTTATCCATTTCTTTATTGTGTGTTGTCACGTTTGTCTCCTTTAAACAACATAAAACTTGATTTTGTCTCAACAGAAAAATCTTTACCTTTTAATAATGGGATTTAACACATTCGTATCATGGGTATATTTAGTCTTAAAATGCATAATTTATTTTCCTTTCACAACCAGACTTTTGCTGGATTGACCAAACTTTCTTTGCGCCCACCCCCCTTTTGTAATCCAGAGATTTAGAAATTCCACATATTTTTCCTTTTTCAATAGTGATTATCCTTGAATGCTTAATAAACACACTTCAGTGTATATAATTCTGTCAACACCAAGATTAATCAGAATCTATAACCTCTCTCCTTAACAAGACAAGGAATTTAGAATGCTCTTGCTTCTCTTTTCCCCTGCGCGCTCTATCTCAAACTTCCTAACGCCTCACTCATTCATTCAACAAATCTTTACTGAGCTTCAAATATGTGCTGAAATCACCTGGAATTTTATTTGCAAATTGTTAGTACATTAATGTTTAACGATTGCATCAAATGCCACATTATCAGTGATTATTTGATCTCAACTATTTTCCTTGTTTCTTGGTTCATTGCTTGTAGAGGACATTACTGTTTCTGACATTCTGGATCTATTGTTCCTCTTCCTCTGTTAACAGAACCTGTTTCCTCTGGGGACTCCCTCTTGACTCCCACTCTCAGTCCACTTGCTTTGGGTGAACCTGATTCTACCCTGCCCACCCACTATTAGGATAGTCACATGACTTTACACTGCTCTGTCAGAGGATTGCTAGCCTTTAGCCAGATTAATTGGGGGGGGTTTGCCAACCATGGTCACACGCCCCAATTTGGACCAATGAGAATCAGGCCCAAGAACTTGTTTACAATTAGGAGAGAGATTTTTTTATCTTTAATCTTGAAGGATGATAGCTAATGAAAGTCACCCAGTGGAGAAGACTTATTGAGAGTGATACCAACATGGAGAAGAGCACTACTGAAAGAGAAAGAGAACGCAGGACCTAATGACATTGTTTGAATATCTGGAACCAGCCACACCTGAAGCTTGATCCCCTTTTCACCAAACAAAAGGGTTCTGACCCATAAGTTACTGTTTCTTCTATCCCATGAATTATTTTTTTTATTTTCTTGAAGCGAATCCTTGTAAAACAATTTTCAGAAAGATTGCATACCTTCAGAATACTCATATGACCAAAAGTGTTCTAATTCTGGAAAATTGCTTTGTCCTTTCATGTGTCTCCTTGGGAAAATAACAAGTAAAATTAATACAGCATTTTGGGGTACCTGGGTGGCTCAGTCGTTAAGGGTATGCCTTCGGCTCAGGTCATGATCCCAGGGTCCTGGGATTGAGCCCCACATCGGGATCCCTGCTCAGCGGGAAGCCTGCTTCTCCCTCTCCCACTCCCCCTGCTTGTGTTCCTGCTCTTGCTATCTCTCTCTCTGTCAAATAAATAAAATAAAATAAAATAAATTAAAATAAAAAACTAATACAGTATTTTGTATGATGGCAGTTCAATGTTCATGTAATATAGGAAAAGAAGCATTTTTAGGTAAGAAAATAGGTTTTATATCAAATTTCAATTCAAATTCCAACTCTTCCACTTACTGTGTGATCAAACAAATTTCTAAACCTCTCTGAACCTTTCTTCATCCAGAAAACAGAGATGTTACTATCTCCCTCATGAGACTGTTGTATTCAGGTTATGTAAGTAGCTGGAATGGCAAATAAGAGATGTACTGTGCTAGCCTCAAAATCCTTGGTCGACTGGATAAATTTCTCTCTGTAAACAGTAGGCTTTAAAGCAAAGAAAGGCTGTGGTCAATCTGAGATTTGGGCATATTAATTAGCAAATGAAGGATAAACGGTGGTGGAGAGGCAAGATGCTTGTCAAGTTAAGCCATCCTAATAATCCTGGAGAAAAGTAATGACACCTAAAGGAAGGATTGCAGGAAGGACGATGTCCAGGGTGGTGGTGGGTTACACAGAATGTAACCCATAAGACAGGGAGTAGAGAATATATAAAACCTGCCAACTAGGTTTTATTGGAGATTTGGGTAGGGAGATTTTAAAGGATGGTCCTAAATTTTAAATTAAGCATCTCAATGTACAGAAATTTATTAATTAAGAGGTGAAAATAAGAGCAAAAGATTTTTAAGAGGAGGATGAATTCAGTATGAAGATGCTGATTGTGATTCTGAGTTGTTCATGGATTATCTGGGAAGGCGTTTGGCAAGTGGTTGAGATTAGCCTGTAGCATCATTTTATTTCCATCCCCCAAATATTTTCACCCCTAGAACTATGCTATATGCATGCAGCTCAGGAGAGAGGGTAAAGTTGAAATGTATAGTTTTAATGTGCTAACGCACAGTTTTGTTTAAAATGATGTTTCTGGACATAATAGTTGACCCACATGTGGGCAACTCCTGTTCCCCCCTCCTCCTATTTTAAGGTAGTGCACATGAAAATTGATGTAAAATGTTTAATCCTATATACATTTTAATTTTTATTATGAAGAACTAAAAATTGTAACTTAGCCAGGTGCTTTTGTTTCATACATATGATTATGTATGTAAATTCCCTAGATTTGGTCCTAGCATATAAGAAGCACTCAGTAATCCAAGTTTCCTTCCTCTTCCCTTTCCTGGTCGCTCTTCAATAAAGAAGAATATCACCACAGACAAGAACATTTATTTTAGTATATGTTTTAACCCCAAATCCTTATACAAATACCTCATCAAAATTTGAAAAGTCACACTAGCATTCATGATCTGCACAATTATCTTTTAAAAGTTGCAGTCCCAAGATGTTACACTTCTAAGATGGGAAAAGACATGTTGAATTTTTAGTGTTGAGTTGTTGAGTAATACATTAAATGTGGGTGTATACTGTATGGAATATATGGAGAACTTTTCTTTTTTTGTGCAGTAAGACTAAAGTGCATACAGTATGCACCCCTCAGGGAAAATCATTCTCTGCAAAGTTATTCTGAGGCACATCTATAGGGATTTTATTTTAATACCATATTATACACAAATTGAGGGTCTAAAATGCATACTTTCTAATTGCCTTGTGATTGGAGACTTAGGTAAAAGGAAGAATTGTTTTGAGTATCGCAATGTGGTTTATACGTATGATTAAAAATCCTTTCAGAGGAAAAAAGAATGTCTTTTCAGATAAAAAATATTAGGCCCAAAGTAAAAATTGTGCTTATTATTCTTCAGTGTGTGTGTGTGCATGTGGCAAACTGCCTTTTATTTTTCCTTAAAAATTCTTAAATTTATACAGTGTTTTCCATTTCACAAAGTATTTTTATTGTTTATTTAGATCCTTAAAGTAACAGACACAGAACAGTTCAGTGACTTGTCCAGAGTTACAGAGCTTGTAAATGGCATAAAAGAACCTGAAACTAGCTGTTTGGTCAGTGCTATGCTGTCTTACTCATCATGCTACCACTTCTAAGATGAGATTTGGTTTGAACTCCCATGAATGAGCATGTGTTTAGTTTAGATTCTGCCATTTAATTAAAGGGGATCTCTGAAACAAACTGCAACCATCCTCCAGAAACCACAATCACAGCGGGAATGCTCCCTGAGCTTACTCTTGTCTATGGATTATAATTAGTTGTTTCCTTGTTTCTCTCCTTTACCATAAACTCCTTCAGAGCAAGGACTGTGCTTTTCATCCCTATAGCCCAGGATCCAACACAGTGCCTGTTACAGAGAAGGTGCTTAATAAATAATTATTTAATATATGTTTATTGAGAAAGAATGAATATAAAAATAATTCACATAGAAGTGAAAAATGTGATGATAAAACAAAATGCTCTCTAATCCTTAATCAGAAAGGTCAAAGCCCCATATATGTATCTGAGTATGAATCAGAGGTGTTTCTACAAGACCTCAGATGTTACAGGCCATATGGGATTCTACGCATATTCAAATGGAAAGTAATCTGATGAGGCAAAGGGATGAAGGAGAGAGATCAGGCCAGGACATAATCTCTTGAGTCCTCAATATCCAAATCTACTAAATCTTCCTCCTAAAAGCACCTAATCTTCACAACATGACACCTTCAGTGAGCACTCATCTCTGACAACACCCGAATGGCTTTATGGGAAGAGCTGTGTACAAGTCTGTTTACACGCAGCTTTATGCAAGGTTCATTCCAAATCTACTTCAATTCTCAATTACGCTTTTAAAAATTACAATTGGAAACCCTATTTTTTTTTTTTTAAAGATTTTATTTATTTATTTGACAGAGACAGAGACAGCGAGAGCAGGAACACAAGCAGGGGGAGTGGGAGAGGGAGAAGCAGGCTTCCTGCCGAGCCGGGAGCCTGATGTGGGACTCGATCCCAGGACCCTGGGATCATGACCTGAGCCGAAGGCAGTCGCTTAACCAACTGAGCCACCCAGGCGCCCGGAAACCCTATTTTTTATTTGAACAACTTTGCTTCACCATTATTACTCCAAGAAATGTTGGCTTACGGTCAAACACATTGAGCGAAATGGCCCAGTTGATATTGGTCACAACAAAGCCTTCTATTTGCTATGTATTATAGCTTACCTAAAGTCACACAGAGTGACAGAGGGGGACCAGAGTCCAAGGCCTCACTTACCCCAGGTAATTTTCACCTCAATGTACCACAAAATTGCAAACAATGGACTATGGAACACAAAGGATTTTTTCGTTTCTTCAGGTTTTTGGCCTTCTTTGACTTTGGGTTCTAAGTCATAGGAAGCTTCCTTGTCTGTTATTAAGAGATAATTATGAAGCACCCAATACCATCTGGAAGAGCCACGGCATTCTAAGTCCAGAAGGCATGACCTTCATAAGAGACAGTGTGAATGCTGCCCCCCGGAGTTGTGCAAGACAGCATTCCTGCTCACCTTAATAATAAAGCAAACTGTGAGAAAATGCCATTAACTATGGAAATACAGAGCATTCCTAATCATTAGGAAGTGCAGGTTGTTCAGATTTTCAAGGAGGAAGGAGACTATCTTACAGCATTTGAAAACAACTGTGCATGGACAAATGGGCTCTGTTGCTCAGGTGCACTTGGTTTCCCCAATGTCTGCTGTCTTAATGTTTGCTTTGTACTGTTCAAAGGGGCATTATCACCCATCTCATTCAGTGTAACTAGTCATTTCTCCTACAGGTCAAACAGGATTTGTTGGGGCTGCAGAAAGGAGAGCCAGTACTATTTGTCTAATTAATGATCTCTGAAACTTTTATGAAAGGGTATCACTGAGTCTACACCAGGGAAAATGAGCAAATTTGATTAACCTCTTCCTCCTTTGTATTTCTAACTGAGCCCACAGTAGTGTGGCCAAGCTTTTACAATGATCAGGAAGATTCTCAAAGAATCTAAATGTGACCATCTGGAAGGGTGAAGAAAATAAACACCATATGGAGAAAAAAGGAATGCCACGCCTGGAGTTCCAAATGGACACAAAAGAGAGATCATCCCTTCATCTTTGGGGAAATCCTACCTGCATGGCTGTAATACCCCAGGACCCCACACTGGAAGAGGTTAGTTGGAGGCACCTTTTCTTAGGTGTCAGATATTGGAAGACTTT
Source organism: Leptonychotes weddellii (assembly GCF_054177405.1). Classification (NCBI taxonomy): domain Eukaryota; kingdom Metazoa; phylum Chordata; class Mammalia; order Carnivora; family Phocidae; genus Leptonychotes; species Leptonychotes weddellii. The sequence goes on along the minus strand of NC_138379.1, from coordinate 34,982,849 downwards.
ACAGGTTCCACTGTGACAGAAATTAATTTTAAAAAGTCTCAGTCTTTCCTTACAAAGAGAAGCTGCCATGCCCTTAATGTATGTGCCTCTAGTCATCACTGAGGACTCTGGCTTATGTATCATGTAAATTTTTCCTTGGAAAGTAACAAAGCCACTGATAATCAGATGTGTAAGTAACCTGGATATGACCTGCTAAGTAGGCATTTGATACACCTAAGGGTCCAAGACGACTCACAACAAAACATGGCCAGGAAAAGGAAACCTCAAAGAACCTAGGAGTAGCCTTTGTACTTTATAGATGATATGGGCAATCAGCTCACACTACCACTTAGCAAGTTTAGAGCCACTTCAAAACGCTCCTATACAATGAGCTGCTCCATTCTTTCCTCTTCAGGCTTTGTGCATGTGCATCCCACTGATAGTCGGGGACACACACTCCCGGAGGTTCACGTGGCCAAAGGCAAAGGAGTGGAAATTCCACATGTGGCCATTTTGTTTGCCAACTGGCCCACATGTACAGCAGAAATGGTTATTGTTTGTCTCTGTAATAAAATCACTGAATAAATTTTGTAGAGCTTTAAATCAGCCTCATAAGCGTCACCAGGCAATTCCCCCAGGAAAGACAGGGAGGATGGTGAGGTATAGAACTCCAGGGACACAGAAAAGAACCAGTGTCTCTTGCAAAGGACTGGTGCTAGAAATGCTATAAACCTTGTGCTAACCACGAAATCCAATCATAATGCAAAACCTCAAAACCCATGGAACCCTGACATCGGTAGCAACCAATTCTACGCCCAAACGGAGTTCCTTCTGAAAGCACTGCAAAAATCCACTGCCAAGGTCATGGACCAAAAAAACAAGAGGGACGAGCCCACAAAAAGTGGCATGTGTTGCTTATAATAGTTTAGCTTTCATGTGTCAATAACCATAAGAGGACTGGTAATCTGCACCTTTCAGCCAAGTTATACCTCTGAAAAGCTCATGCTGGCTAAGAAACCTGCTGACTGGACAAAGAACGCCTCAAGGATACAGAAGGTCGAATCCAGGTTTTGGAGCACCTGAAGCTTGTTCAATTGGGAAGACTTGTTCAAGAAAATGAATACAAAATCTCACGGTTGAAATTGTTAGGCACCTCCCAGGGGCTTTGGAAGGGGCTTGAGCAAGTTAGAGGCCCTCAATGTAGTAGTTCTCAAACTCTGTTGTACATTAGAGCCACGTGGGGAGCTTTAAAAATCCTGATGCCCAGTTTGCACCCCCTACCAATTAAATCAGAATATCAGGGGTAGGGGGAGAGCCAGGTTATCAGCATTTTTAAAAGATCTTTAGGTGATTCCTATGTGCATCAAACTTTGGGAACCACTACTTAAAGGTTAAGCTTTACTAGCTGCAGGTAACTCTGTCTCTGGATAGGGAATACAGTTTTTATTCATTTAGGCAAGTAACATTTGTTGAACAATTGCCATATTCCAGCCCTTGGCACTATGTCTGACATGTATCTGGGAACCAGTGTTGATGCTTGTTGACTATATGAACGAACACTAGTTAGGCTGTTTTACACTGGAGATTGGTTGTAAACTAGATTTGGAATTCTCCCAATTTCTTTTCCTTTAGATGTGCCAGCTTTCAAAGGAACACTCTGGGTTTACTCCAAGATGAAGATCCTTCATGACATATATAGTAGGTAGTCCCTATTGATTCTGGATACAAAGTCAGTCAGCAAACCTCCAGCCTCCTAAAATGTAATGAAAAAATATTTTTCATCTATCGTCACTGCCCCCCTTTGTTTTCTTGGAAATAAATCTACATAGAGGAATATAGAATATATCTGGCTGTAGAAATACCAAAAGAAGTCTGTAAAGATTCTCATTTACCTATTAAACCTTTGGTAACTCCATCTCCTCTCTTTCCACATGTTATAGGGTCTCAAAATTCAACTCCTACTGTTACTCAGATGTGAAAAGGTACAGCTTCATTTTGTTCATAACAAATCTGGCATTTCTCTGGAGCCCTCATCTGTTAGTAGCAGGAAAATTAATAAACCAAAGATCCAATTCAGTTTAAATTTACTCTGGTTCAACAATTGAAAGTGATAGACCCTTCAAGAATTTCCAGTCTTAAAAAAAAAAAGGTTTACTGTCTTAAAGAGTTTCCTCCTAAGATGGCGTCCAGAGGGGTGTAACCATGAGACTTCATGGTAGATGTGAAAAGGATTGTGCTCTTTCCAACTCTGACCTCTCAGCTTCCAGAGTGCTGGCTGCTTCACCATTGTTTGAGGCTGTGTCCTACAGCTAAAGCAGCTTCAGGATTTTGTCTTTGTCTCTCTTGGCTTGGGTCAGGCTCCACAATGCTCCCTAGGTGATGGGGCTTCATCTCAGCTCAGTACCACCAAACCCTGGAGTCCCTTATATACACATCATTCCTCCAGTCTCCTGGACCAGCCCCCGCCCCACTCACCCCCCCTGCTGTGGCACCATCATGCCTTGGTATGGCAGGCCTGTTGGCATGTCTGCTAGCTCTCAATTCAGCAGATACTGCATGGGGAATTCAGAGAGCTTGGGAAAGCTAAAACTCAGAGTCTCCCTCTGAAGATGGGATGTGGCCAATCCCTAGGCTGGAATGGGAGCAGCCTGAGAGGTGATATCTTGTAAGGTCCCAAAGAGAAGTGGGGCAAACACTTACCTTCTGTCCTTGTCACTGAAGGTGGCCAGTGATGGAAGGGTGCTTGCTGTTGGGCCTGCATATAAACTGCAGGGAGATACCCACCCAAAAAAGGACCGATCTATCTTTTATAATCACGTAAGAGTCAAAAGAGCCCTAAATCTCCTACTGGCAGATAACTTGCAGGAGTGAAAGTGTAACAGCACCCCATTTTTTTTTTTAAGATTTTATTTATTTGTCAGAGAGAGACAGCTCGAGAGAGAACACAAGCAGGGGGAGCGGGAGAGGGAGAAGCAAGCCTCTGGCAGAGCAGGGAGCCCGATTCGGCGCTCGATCCCAGGACCCTGGGAGCATGACCTGAGCCAAAGGCAGACGCTTAACGACTGAGCCACCCAGGCGCCCCCACCCCAGTCAGTCTTAAGGCTTAACTTGCTTCAAGCTTATGCACTCCTTGCTTGCTAACGTTAAGTCTCTTGATCTGTAGCAGAATTAACTTACTTTCCTTTAGATGTGTAGACAACTGGCCTTGAGGAGTGAAGGACCAAACTGTCCCAGAAGATAAAGCCTGACTACATCCAAAAACAGCTGCTGCTGATGCCAGCAAGTCTGCTCAGGGTCACGTTGACACACAACTAACCACCTGGGCACCTGATTCTCTGGCACGTAGCCCCCTTCCCTTTGCCCATGCCTTCCCCTTTAAAATCCTCGGCCGTCCCCTCAATGGGGAAGATGGTCTTTGAGACATTCATCCACTATCTTCCCAAGTTGCTGGCTTCCTGAATAAAGCAACCTTTCCCTTCCCACCATCACTTGTCTCTCGAGTATATGATTTTCAAGTGGCGAAATTCAGCTGAACCTGAATTTGGAACTGGTTCTCTGGTAACAAAAGTACATCACTTCAAGGGAAGTGACATGGTCCTTGACTTTCAGAAACTGATGGAATGAACACCTATTAACTAGCTCCCATTTTCTTCCTATTTTGAATTGTCACCTTCTTAGTCCTATGAACCAAACAGTGCTTAACACATGTCAAGTTCAACAAACCACAATATACTGTGGCATGAATGAATAAATTAGAAGTGTTCATCTACAATTCCGTTTCTCTTACTGGTTCAATAAACTTCAAAAAAACACTTATTGATCACCTGTTGGAAGTTCATCTCTGATTAAAGATATGACAGGAGCGTTTTATTAATATCCCAATGCTCCCATGGAGAACCAAATCCTCTGCCCATTGAAATCCTCTGAGGCTCAACAGCAACATTACAGAAATCAGCACTGGCCAAAGGGGCGAGAGAACTTGTCAGAGTGATAGTGGGGGCTAAAAAAGAGTTGAACTCAAATTTCAGAGCCAGAAAAGAGTAGATTTTAGCCAAAGAAAATATTTCTCAAACTCCAGGATGTGACAAATAAGCTCATGGTACCTTCTCTGTAGTAGAAGTAGAGCAATCCAATTTGTCTGATGACAGTCACATGAGCTACAAAATCCCTTTTCTGTTTCTTCTGCACTTACTTACAGCAGCAGGTACTCACAGTTTCACAAGGTGACTCTCCATGTATACAGTGGGTCCACTACCAAATGTTTCTCCTCTGTTTGGAATTCTATACGCAGAGCTGTGCCCCAATTCCCATGCCTACCTCCTTCCCACTGTCCAACTGCTTTCTTCTGGATCTTTACATCAAGAACTGCAAAAGAGAATAAACCTCTTGGCTTCCACTGACAACACACCCTTGAATCCCTTTCTCATCCCTTCTCCAGAGGAGAGGCTTTGGAGGGGAGACAAGAGAGGAACATTACTTTTTTCTTTTCCAATTAATTTCCATTTCTTTCAAGTCTGAGTAAACTCTGGGCACAGAGCAACCAGGATGATATGATTATGGAAACTATTAATCTCTCCATCAAAGGAGAGCCAACTCGTGGTTACGGAGCAATTGGCACGTTCCTCCAAAGCGCTTCTGCAGCATGATCCTCCTGGTTTCCTTTGGGGCCACAAGAGTTCAGGGTACAACTTCCTAAAGCATAAAATAATCTTTGAGTGCTTCATGAATTGTTGTGAAAAATTGTGTGTTTTCACCCAAGTGCTCTAGAGAGATAGCAAACTCACATTAAAACATGTCTAAACAGAATCAAAGAAAAAAAAAAAATCTTCTAAGATTTTCAGATTACTGAAGGTTCATCTGAAAATGTGAAATCTGGCTCTTTGAAGACCATTCAGATATCACTTGCTGTGGGCAACAAGCAAAGGGTACATCTGGAGCAAGAAGTCTCCAAATCACTTTAAATATTGACTACTAAAATCATAAAAACTGTAATTACTTCTAGAACTGATTAGGACAAACAGGACATTATCTGGTTCATCCAAACCTAAAACAAACATTAAAAAAAATTTAGGGAATTCAATTTAGGGACTTTGTTCCACGGTCCACAACATCAGCAGATTTTTTTTCGCCCAATGGTGACAGAGTATAGATTTCTCCATGAGGGGGAGTTAAAGGATTTCTTTCCTCCAGAAGTACTTGCTGATTGGCCAAGTGAATGCTTGCTCCTGAGTACAGGAAAGAAAAGTCCAACGCCAGTCGCACTTTGAGGAAAGTACATTCATGGATTTACAAATACCACCAGCCTTCCAAATACAGTCCCAAAAGAGTGAATTTACAGAGATGCCAAATTCCTCAAATGGTATGGGGTCAACAGACACCACTCAAAACAAAACTATATGATCCTACGTTGACTCAGTGACTTATAATAAAGCCATATACATGCATTTTCTTGAATTATAGACTGTAATAAATATACATTCCCCCATTCACCCACCCACCATGATTTTAATGTACACTCCTTCCTGGAAGCAAGCCCATACTTCAGGAAGTCAAACTCCTCCAGAGAGTCAGATGTCTCTTCAGGGGCGCCTGTGTGGCTCAGTCGTTAAGTGTCTGCCTTCTGCTCAGGTCATGATCCCAGGGTCCTGGGATCAAGCCCCGCATCGGGCTCCCTGCTCGGCGGCAAGCCCGCTTCTCCCTCTGCCACTCCCTCTGCTTGTGTTCCCTCTAAGTAAAATCTTTAAAAAAAAGTCTCTTCATCCTCCCTTCCCACTGTCCCATTGTTGTAATCTGCATGTACAATAGGCCTGACTGAGCAGGAAACTCAGTTTTATGAAGGGACTATTCCCGAAACGTTTCAATTTCTCATGTAATCACATAAACCCTGAACGGTAAGAGAGAAAGCCCATAAAAGTCATTATAAACAGATTCCATGATGTCAAAGGAAAACCAGCTGGAGAAAGAGTTTAATAAGCAGCCCTTTTTTTATTACAATAGGCTTGACGTCATTATTTATTATTTCCAGCACTACAACACAAAGCCATGTGCTACACTGTAGGCCAGGATGAAAAGGATATGTGGACTTTCCTGAGTATTTTAATATCCTCTTATTGACAATAGATAGAAGATCTGAACAAGGACCAGGAACAGGAAATGATTTTAGTGATTTCATTACAGTAATAGGGAAAAGCATTTCCAATGCGCAGGGTTTGGCAGATGGTCTGAGTAAGGCTTCAACTCCTAAACAGCCTGCATGTCAACAAGCCCAGTATTGATATAAGCCCAATATATAATTAACGAGGTATCCTAGTGAGCAGAAAAGTTTTTATAAATATATGCTGTAGCCTTAGCAGTAGAATACAGGAAGCTGGTATTTCCAAGGTAAATTTAAAACCATTTCATAAGGAAAGGTATTCAGAGGCAGCAAAAGGTATACAGTAGGCTGTAGCTAAAGAGCTCTTGATGTTCTAGTACAAATCATATCTGCAGTGAAGTATCAAGTCTGGTACACCTTCACTTAATTTTCTCTAGTGAAAAAGAAATGTAGAATTTTCAGATTCCTGATTTTCATATCTCATTCATAAAACCCTAAAAAGCTTTATAATGTATATTTTGAAATCATGAAGAGTGGTGCTTCCAGCTTTGCTCCTTTTGCTCAAAATTGCTTTGGCTATTTGGAGTCTTTTATGGTTTCACCTGAATTTTAGGATTTTTTTTCTTCTATTTCTGTGGGGGAAAAAAAAAAATGCCCACTAGGATTTTAATAGGGATTGCATTGAATCTATAGACTACTTTGGGTAGCATGAACATTTTAACAATATTAATTCTTCCAATTCATGATCATGGGATGTCTTTCCACTTACTCGTGTCTGCCTGATTTTTTGTGTGTGTTTCATCGTTTTCGGTGTACAAGTCTTTCATCTCCTTGATTAAGCTTATTCCTAAATGTTTTATTTTTTTGATGCTATTAAAAATGGAATTGTTTTAAAACAGACACATAGACCAATGGAACCGAACAGAGAGCCCAGAAATATACCCACACATACACAGTCAACTGATGTCAACAGTGATGCCAAGAATACACCATGGGGAAAGGACAGTCTCTTCAATAAATTGTGTTGGGGAAAACCGGATCACAAAAAGGCAGGAAATTGGACCTTTATCTTACACTGTACATAAAAATTAACTCAAAATGGATAAAAATGTAAACATAAGACCCGAAATGGTAAAACTCCACAAAAAAAACAGGGGAAAAGCCTCTTGACATTGGTCTTAACGATCACTTCTTAAAAAGACACCAAGAACACAAGCAACAGAAGCAAAACTAGGTAAGTGGGACTACAGCAAACTAAAAGCTTCTGCATAACAAAGGAAACAACAACATGAAAAGGCAACCTACGGGATGTAAGAAAATATTTCCAAACCATGTATCTGGTAAAGAGTTAATATCCAAATATATAGGGAACTTCAACTCAATAGCAAAAAACCCAAATAACTTGAATAAAAATTTAGGCAAGGAACTGAATAGACATTTCTCCAAAGACATACAAATGCCCACGGGTATATGAAAAGGTGCTCAACATCACTAATCACCAGGGAAATGCAAATCAAAACCAAAATGAGGTATCACTTCACTTCATACCAGTTATAGGATGGCTATTATTAAAACAAAGATAACAAGTATTGATGAAGATATGTAGAAAAGGAAACACTTGTGTACAGTTACTGTGAATGTAAACTGGTGCAGCCACTATGGAAATATTACGGAGTTTCTCCAAAAAAAAATAGGGGTGCCTGGGTGGCACAGTTAAGCGTCCAACTCTTGGGTTTAGGCTGATAGTGATCTCAGGGTCGTGAGATTGAACCCTGCATCAGGATTCTCTTTCCCTTTCCCTCTGCCCCTCCCACTAGTGTGCACGCTCTCTCTCTAAAATAAATAAATCTTAAAAAAAAATAAAAATAAAAATAAAACTACCATTGATCCAGTCTTACTTCTGAGTATATATCCAAAGGAACTGAAATCAGGATCTCAAAGAGACTGCACTCCCATGTTCATGGAAGCATTATTCACAAAGCCAAGACAGGGGTCAAACCTAAATGTCCACCGACAAACAGATGAAGAAAAGGAGGTATATACATACAAAGGAATATTATTAAGCCTTAAAAAAGAATGGTAGATTCAAGTACTCTGCTTACATCAGCTCCATTAACATTCTATTGGCCATTATGTAAATACATAAAGAGGGGCTAGGAATTTTAGAGAGAGTAGAGAAAAAGGACTTTGGTCTTTCCTGTATTGTTAGGATTTTAAAATATTAAAAGGGTGTTCATATATTACTAGTGCTAATAAAGAAAAATCTGTCAGCAAATAAAAAAGCAAAAACAAATAATTCAGAAAAAAACTTTAAAAAAATAAAAAAATAAAGTTTAAATCCCTTTAATTTAAATTTTCTAGCAGTCACATTTAAAAAGGTAGAAAGAGATAGACACTGGGGAGGGTATGTGCTCTGGTAAGTGCTGTGAATTGTGCAAGACTGCTGAATCTCAGATCTGTACCTCTGAAACAAATAATGCAATATATGTTAAGAAAAAAAAAAAGAAGAAGAAGAAGGTAGCAGGAGGGGAAGAATGAAGGGGGGAAATCAGAGGGGTAGACGAACCATGAGAGACGATGGACTCTGAAAAACAAACTGAGGGTTCTAGAGGGGAGGGGGGTGGGAGGATGGGTTAGCCTGGTGAATGGTATTGAGGAGGGCACGTTCTGCATGGAGCACTGGGTGTTATGCACAAACAATGAATCATGGGACACTACATCAAAAACTAATGATGCAATGTATGGGGATAATATAAGAATAAAAAAATTAAAAAAACAACAACAACAATATTTAAAAAAAAAAGGTAGAAAGATAAGATCCAATTAAATTTAATAATGTATTTAACTGAATATATCCAAAATATTATCATCTAACATGTAATCCATATAAAACATTGATGAAAAATATTATATTAATTTTTTCTTATTACTTTTCCTAAAGTCCAATATGTATTTTACATTTATCTCAATTTGGACTAGTCACATTTCAAATGTTCAGTAGCCATATGTGTCTAGAGGATACTGCACTTGGTAACAGCATAGGTGTAGACCCTTAACAGAGTACTATATCGAAACATCACAGACACAGACACACACATACACACACAGACACACGCACACTCATGTATATTAAAGTAAAACCTTCATTAACCAAAATGAGTGAAGAATGGAAAATTCAAATTGCTTTTAACTGACTTATGTTTGGGGTCGGGTTTTTTTCTGTATCTACATATATATCTGTAGATATATAGATATAGAGATGTATATCAATCCTCTTCCTTTTCTTAAGTGTTATTTAGCATAAATAATTATATATTTAATATGTAATTAAATATATATTTAAACAAGTGAAAAAAGAAAAACAACATTCTATTGGCCAAAGCAAAGTGACTTGGCCAAGCTCAAAGTCAAGGAACAGAGAAGTATACTCTACCCACTGAGAAGCCATGGCATGAGAATGGGTACACAGAGGTGAAGACTTGAGAACAATGATCAAATCCGCTACAGGTGGCATGACTTCTTCTATCTGTACCTCCATGCAGACCACAGGGGGAGGGTTAGAAGGAGAATATGTCTTATGTGTTCGGTCTTGAGTGGTTTAGATACTTCAAAAATCAAACTCAAATTTAATTAGAAATAGAACAACACATTTAACAAATGTTAACCCAAGTTCATTTTGTACGTTTCCCCTCCTCTGAAACAAAGGAGAGGAAAAGTTTGAATTTCATTTGTACATATAATTCCAAATTTCATATTTAGGCTCCTGGAGAAAGCACCATTCCAAAATATCACTGTAATTGATGCAAGCCCTAAAATTTGGGGGTGTTTCATCAGACTGTATAGCATTAAAAAAGATTTAGCATTGCTCATATCTTATTTCTTTAAAAAACTATTATAATTTATAGATCTAGGAAGTTTTCAAACACATCAAAATATGAAAATATACACTACCTCATGATGTTACAAGAGCAATTAGTAACAAGCAACAGGGCAGGTCCAAGGCAGAAATGGGAAACAGAAAATAACCTGGACATCCCTAGCCTTCCCAGGTATATCCTTTTTCTCCCTTGGTGACTTACCCACTTTGAGTAGCACTCTTTCCCTCAGACACCCAGGGGCCTTCGGCTTCCCTTTTAAAATGTGCTCCTTCTAAAACAAAATGTGAAACTCATATGCACTGAAGTAGACATGACTAATAACTCGGGAGTATTACTCTTACAGGGTTATTTGTACCTTTCACCCTAGACTTCAAGAGATAAAATGGAATTCTTAGCACTGGCTAGCAGGTGTCACTGGCAGATCCACTGAGCTCACCCTACAGGAACTGGTAGCTTTATCTTTTAGAAACTAACAACAGAAGGAGGGATGAGCTCCGGCCAGCCAGTTTGGGCTCAACCACCAAGCCGACACCTGTGCAGATGGGCCATAAAGTGTCCAGCAGTCACCTCCGCCTCATCATACTGTTAAGATCTCTGCTCCAGAAGGACCACAGCTTCCTTACGTAACACACGATGCACGTATACGCATAATTTCTAAGTATGTATGTGTTACCTTATACCCGCCTGTGCTTGCAATGATAAAGGTCTCCTTTTGAATATTCTCTCAAATCCTAAATAAAAAGAGCTCCCTTACCCCTGCTCAGGGATCACAGCTTTGGAAGTTACTCTCCATGACCTCCTTATTTGCTGCAAAGAAAGATTACTTTGTGTGACAGCTCCACCTGGTGTAGTCTCTATCTGTAATTCACCAAGGAGCGAACTCACATTAGTTTGCTTACACAGGCAAGAGTGACTTTATCAGTGCCTTTGAGATCTCATGTTAAATACAGTCACATTCAGCCTAGGATACAGTCAGCATGCAAGACATGAAAACATACAGCGTAAACCTACTAATCAGAGTTAACAGTAAGATTTTAACTTTATAGTTCAATTCAGGAATATTTTCAACAATAAAACTACCTCCAAACTGGAAATTGTGTATCTCTTCTCAGTAATGCTACATCCTGTGTTGTATCAGCAAAAGTCACTTAAGGAAAAAATACAGAATGTGAGACAAGACCAATGTTTCTAAAGCTAGAAACATTCTGCAACAAATTGAGAAGGGGCTGTATACCAGAAGAGGGGTTTAAGAAGCTGGCTTTGCTTTTTAAGCAAAGGAGGAGGCTGGAAAGATAGCAGAGTAAGAGGATCCGAAGCTCACTTCATTCCACAAATAAAAGTAGATTAACAGTCACATCAGCGTAAATAATCCAGAAGACTACTTGAAGACTGGTAAAAAGCTAGCTTTGTTATTCATAACTGCTATTTTCTTAAAATCTATTAAAAACTCTACTTTTAGTAATTAAATAATGCGAACTGCTTCCCTAAGAATACCTGGCTGACTCTCTGCACAGATCTCATTCTGAAGCACTATACAGAAGGATAAAAGTATATGTGAGGGAAATCACATATAGCAGTTTGCATAGAGTCTGAAGTTCTTAAACCCCCTCCATCTTAATTTTAAAAAATCTGAATTCACTCAAGCAAATCATTTTCTGAAATTCAACCACTGGAATTATGCTGAAAACAGAAAATTTGCTAATGTGCTTTCATCAAAATGTTACATTTCTATCTTCATATCTTCATACCTACAACAGTGAAAAAAAATTAAACTGTAACAAAGCTAAACTAAAAACTGCTTTTGAGATGTTACTGACCATCTGGCATACAATCGACACAATAATCACAAAAGGCCAAGATGTGCTTTCATACTGTAGCAAACATCACAGATTGACTATCAAAAAGCCTTTCACAACTCCCTTCTCTTTGTGCCTTTCTCTCTTATAGACCCTAGAAAGAAAAAAAAAAGACTTGATTTCAAATAGCTGCAGTTAGAGATGGCCATCAGCACAGGTCTGGGCAATGAGGGCTGTCCTTTACAAATATGAAGGTAAAAGACTTCCAAGGACAAAGCCCCTTTACCTCTTTCTCCTTTTTCCTGTCTGAATGGGGATGGAAGGTCCAGAGATGTTATATCCCCCTTAACCACAAGACAATAAACATGAACCCAAAGGTCTACATGCAGACCACATGGAGAGGTAAAAGGAATCAGGATCCCTGAGTCAACAAATCAGGTCTAGAATGCCCACCCCTGGATTTCTTATTGCATTAGATACATAAAAGCTATCGGATTAAGCTCCTGGAGTAGGGTTTTCTACTAGTGCAGCTGAATGTACTTGCAGTAGAGACAAATACAAAATTCTCATGTAAAAATCAAATTAAGAGGTATGAAGAAAATCCTTACCAAGTCCTCAACCTAGAAAGAACTTCAATAATAAGCTTGTATTTTTGTTTTCTTTACCTAAAGAGGACAACTAACACAAAACCATACAAAAAAAAGTGTGTGTGTCGGGGGGGGTGGATTTGACAGCAGAGGAAACTCCAGATTCCAATGCCAAATGAAAGTGAGAGAAGACTGGGGCAGGGAGAAGGTATGTACGGGTGTAATGCCAGACAATGAGGGTCCAATAAGCTTTACCTAACATCTCCTATATGTCAATTTCAACTGTCAGTGCAGAAAGTAAAGTTCATTTATTGGGCAGAGGAAACTCCAATTCAGTGTTTAAGTCTGAGCCTTCAAACTTGGGAAGTTTTGCTCCAGGTCATCAGCAAGAGTTTTATCAACTTCATGTAGAATTTTGAGAAAGTCTTCTATCTGTGGGTCAAACAAAAGAACCAAATAAATATAAGTAGAAGAAAAGGTGATTTTAAGATACCAGTTTTTGACTATGAAAATGTTCTACCTATGGTTTCTAAAGAGTCCAAAGGAAAAGAAATGTTGACAGATCCCCAGATGACAATAATAGTCATTCCCAAGTAGTCCTCTGAAACATCAAAGAAGTGACTAGCCCTTACCATTTAGTTTTACTCTTGAACTACAATTTATACTCCCACCGCTTCCCCTTTAGCATCCATTACTGAGTTTTATTACTTTCCTCCTTGCTGACATGGCCTCTCACTCCCATGTTCCATACTTCATTTTCCTAAAAAAGTTCCTATTTTAAAATTGCTTTTGGGTGCCTGGGTGGCTCAGTTAAGTGACTGCCTTTGGCTCAGGTCATGATCCTGGAGTCCCGGGATCGAGTCCCACATCGGGCTCCCTGCTCAGCGGGAAGCCTGCTTCTCTCTCTACTGCTCCCCCTACTTGTGTGTGCGTGCTCTCTCTCTCTGAAAAATAAATAAAATCTTTAAAATAAATAAAAATTGCTTCTAATGGTAGCAAATGTGATGGAATTTGAAGAATCAAAAACCTAATGATCATTTCTACCCAAGAATCTTATCTTTGCTAATGTATATGCTATTTACTTTATAACAGTAAGAGGTCCAATAAATTCAGTGTTGATGGCTTTCTCTTAAAATTACAATCACTGGGCGCCTGGGTGGCTCAGTTGGTTAAGCGACTGCCTTCGGCTCAGGTCATGATCCTGGAGTCCCGGGATCGAGTCCCACATCGGGCTCCCTGCTCAGCAGGGGGTCTGCTTCTCCCTCTGCCCTCTTCCCTCTCGTGCTCTGTCTCTCAAATAAATAAATAAAATCTTTAAAAAAAAAAAAAAATTACAATCACTATTCAGGTTAGTCCCACGAATTACCCTGCAGTCATCTATCTGAGAACGCACTAAGTCATGTGAATTGTATGCATGATCTTTTTTGACAATGGCCTCAGGGATCAAGCACTTACATAAAAACATATAGTAATCCTATAAAACTCAGCCACCTATACATTTACTCATACTCACCACCGGACTATAAAAAGGAAGAAGGTTTTGAAATGCACAGGAACACTTCTGTTTGCTTAACTGGCCCTCCTTTAGTCCCTGAGCCACAGTCTCCTAAAACAAGCAAACAAAGATTTAATGTTAAAAAAGGAAAATTTCTAAAGCTTTATTTGATTAATAAATATCAGTATATGTAATTCCCTACTGATCCTACGGGCATTTCAAATGTCTCAAACTGAGCCCAGCATCATTCCTCCTTATGTAACCCAAACACTGTTCCACTGTAGTCCTTATTTTAGGAAAGGGCATTGCCACCTACCCACCCGGCTACACAAAGCAGTAACCTAAGATACAGCCAAGACTTTTCCTCCTCCTCTGCTGCTGCTGACTCCTCCTCCTAAGAGTTTAATTCTACTCTACTAAATCTCTCTCATCCCTCCTCTTCTTTCCATCCACCCTTCCACTATTTGGGGTCTTATTATTTTTCAGATTACTCTTGAAGATTACCACCCACAAGAGCCTGTTGGTTGGTCTGCAGGACTCCAACCTCAACTCTCTCTAATCCTCTCTCTTGCTTCTGGAGTAATCTTTCTGAACACACCATCTCACTTGATCCTTAAAACAAAAACCTTCAGTAGCTCCTCAGTCCTCAAAATTAAATTCATATTCCATTAGGTATGGCACATAAGAATTTTCACGACATATCCCTGGTTTATTCTCAGTCCACCCTTCTTCTATATTCCTGTCACTTAAAAATAAACATCCCTCCAAAAACAAAAAGCACGCATAAAGATGACAGCAAACAATGGGAAAAACACCTGCAATGAATACGCAAAAGATAGTATTATTGCCCAAAGAGTTCATATAAATAATCAAAATAGATAAATTTATAAAGTAGGAAACACAAATGATATACAAATATATGGGGGGGGGGTGCCCGGGTGGCTCAGTCAGTTAAGCGTCTGCCTTCGGCCCAGGTCATGATCCCAGGGTCCTGGGATTGAGCCCTATGTCGGGCTTCCTGCTCAGCAAGGAGTCTGCTTCTCCTTCTCCCTCTGCCCTTCCCCCCACCCAATCCCCGACTCATGCTCTCTCTCTCTCCAATAAATGAAATCTAAAAGAAAAAAAACCCACAAATATATGGAAAGATGTTCAATCTTACTAATAAAAAATACAAATCAAAATAAGGCACAATTTCTCACCTACTGAACTTTGATATAAAAATTATAATATCTGATAATAAGAGTCCTATAAAGCCAACATTTTCACATAAACCCATTTGGGCAATATGCAGCCATTAAGCCTCAGCCATCTTCACTTGTACAATGCCAAGCCCAGTAAGCTAACTTCCAAAAATCTATGCTCAAGTAATAACCCCTATCTAGAAAAGCAGAACAAATGACCAAAAAAAAAATTACCAGAATAACAGAAACTTCTATTAAGAAATATTCTTCTTAAAAAAATGCAATGAATGTACATATATTCTTCATAGTTATATTTATATTTTTTTCTAAAATACATGGATAGAAAGTATACTCAAAGAAAGAATATGCTAAAAATCCAAGCATATTCAGGAAGAATATCCCCTAAAACAAGTCTGCAGTAAATTATGAAAACTGATTTTTTTGACAAATTGGGTATTAAACTGGTTCTCACTGAAATGTCTTTCAGTAAATTTAGAGTCTGGAAAAGGGCTCATAACATAATGTTTAGTGAAAAAAGCAGTCTATAAAATTCTATATACTGGATTTTAAGTATGTGAAAAACATATATAAACACACCAAACCGTATCAGTTGCTGCGTTAAGATTATAAAGTTACAGTGATAATTTTTTCTTTCTCTTATTTCCCCAAATTTATGTAATATAATTATTTTATTTATTTATTTGTTTGTTTTAAAGATTCTATTTATTTATTTGAGAAAGAGAGAGCGAGTAAGAAAGCACAAGCAGGGGGAGCGGCATAGGGAGAAGAGGCAGACTGCCGCTGACCAGGGAGCCCGAAGTGGGGCTTGATCACAGGACCTCAGGATCATGACCTGAGCCGAAGGCAGACACTAAACTGACTGAGCCACCGAGGTGCCCCTTTATGCTACTTTTTCAGTGATAATAAAGTTTGGAGCATTAAGCAATCCATACTTTCTTTTGCTGAAGAAACCATCAATACTTCTTTCCTACCTTTGTTAAAACCTGAAAAATATTAGAAAGAAATTCACATGAAATATCCTTTAAGATTTTCAAGTGGAAATCATCTTGGGTTAAGTCAGACTTTTTCGTTTCTTCCATGTTAGAATCTGCCGAGTTCTCTTGTTTCTTCTGACAATGTTCCATGTTTTGTAAGACACGAATCAGACTGTCAATTAGAGGAAGATCTAGTGTACAAACAGATCAAGAAGCACAGAATTAGCCAGTTAAATTTGGTCTCTTCTCCTTTTGTTGACTGATTCATTCATTCAAAAGTACTGAACAACTTACTAGTGGCTAGACAGTTCACTTAGGTAGCAGAGATATGACCACAAACAAGATCGTTGAGGCCTCAGCCTTCAAGAGGTTCACATTTTCATACTCTCAAAAAAACTAATGAATAAAACAGATCATCTCAGCTTTGAGTGAGTTCTATCCATGAAGGAAATTAAAGGGGAATATAATAAAGCAGCCAGCAGGGGAAGCTCTTTGAGGTGAGAACTACAGGAGAAGCATCAATGCAAAGAGCCCAGGAAAACAGTTCAGGGAGCGAGAACAGTAAGTGCAAAAAGTCTCAAAGAGGAAATGGTCTGAGGAACAAAAAGGCCACTGTGTCTCAAGCCAAGTGAAGCAAGGGGGAAGGAGGGCACAAGACAAGTTTAGAGAGCTAGGCAAGAGTCCTATATCATGCAGTGCCTTGGAGGCCACAGTGAGAAAGAATTTGAATTTTAAACTTTATCATCAACATCTTAAACAAAGCTTTTAAATTATATATTTCTTTAAGTTAAGTTCCAAAAACAGTATGATTTCCTAAAAGACTGAATAATCATTTTAACTAGCCTATAATAAAAACTGAACATAAAAAATAAAACTAAAGCTCAGACTCAAAATATATGTTATAGCATGAACATGTTAAAGGGTAGCTCACTTTGATTCAGCCACTGATTCTAACCCTACCGTTTCTGCATCACAATTACAAATCCAGGAAACAAGATTTTCTGTAGCACTGAATCCAGTATATTGATTTTAAACAATCTAACTTTACTTCCAGATTTAGGTCATTTATAGTACATGAAAATGACATTTTTAAAAAATTAAGGAAATAAAAAACTAGGGAAATCATATCCCTTATTTCTCAACTCAATGTCACCTCTTCAAAGCACCCAGTCTGCAGGGCTGCTTTACTATATTCCCCTTGGATTTATTCCCACTCTCTTCCTTCTGTTGTCCCTAACTCTTGACTCTAACACTCAGTTCTTTACTCCACCATGTCCCTGTAGGTCACATCAATCTATACTACACCATTCTCTCTTTCTCACCCCCAGCCCTAACTCTGCAATGCCCTTATTCAAGGCGTAGGGCAGGATGAGTGGGTGAGGGCTATTTAGTGGTTTTCAGTTCAAAGAGCATCTTTACACTTTCTCCCCCAATCATAAAAATCATACATAAAGTTTGAGGGAGTTGAGGGGTGGGAGAGATAAAAAACACCCAGTCACATAACATCAAGAAAGAGCTTTTTCCATGCTGGAGGCCGGGCCGCAGCCCTTCGGAGGAGGAGCAAGATGGCGGAGGAGTAGGAAACCTAAATTTCTTCTGGTCCCAGGAATTCAGCTAGATAGGTATCAAACCATTCTGAATATCTACAAACTCAACAGGAGATCGAAGAAAAGAATAGCAGCAACTCTCTGAACAGAAAAGTGACCACTTTCTGGAAGGTCTCTTCTGATTTGTTTAGTGTATATTTTTCTGGGGTCACTGTTACCCTGTTAGCATTTTGTTCTCTCATTCATCTATTCTCCTCTGGACAAAATGACAAGACGGAAAAAATCATCTCAAAAAAAAAGAATAAGAGGCAGTATCGACTGCCAGGGACCTAATCAATATGGACATTAGTAAGATGTCGGAACTAGAGTTCAGAATGACAATTATAAAGATACTAGCTGGGCTTGAAAAAAAAGCATGGAAGATACT
>NC_138379.1:34945489-34964370 GCF_054177405.1 Leptonychotes weddellii | reverse complement strand
TTTTTTTAAAGATTTTATTTATTTATTTGAGACAGAGAGAATGAGAGACAGAGAGCATGAGAGGGAGGAGGGTCAGAGGGAGAAGCAGACTCCCTGCCGAGCAGGGAGCCCGATGCGGGACTCGATCCCGGGACTCCAGGATCATGACCTGAGCCGAAGGCAGTCGCTTAACCAACTGAGCCACCCAGGCGCCCCTCAAATAAATAAAATCTTAAAAAAATAATAAAATAAAAGTCAAGGAAGGGAAAGCAATACTGTTTGCCCAAAAGAAAACAAAGTATATAAATTTGCTTCCTTTGGGATTTGTGGGTGTAACAGTAAAGGTTACCATTGGACACAAGCATATAGGTGGGGAAAAAAGTAAACAAACAAAAGCCCTCCTACTCATGTTTAAAAAAAAAAAAATCTTTATTGAATTGTTTAACTGAGCTGTTACTTGAGAGCCTTCTGTGTGCCTAAGACCGAGCCCATAGCAAAGGAGCTGACAATCTGGTGCTGGCTTGGATATTCATGGTACAGTGAAAGAGGGGTGGTGACAGAGGAATGAACAAGATGTGACAATAGCGCCTGGGAGTAAGTGTCTAATCTAATCCTGCTGGAGGAGTCAGCACAGGCTTCAAACTGGCATTAATTATTACCTAAGCTGCGGAGTAGGCAGACCCAGATCATCAAGGGCTTTGTAGGCTATGGCAGAAACTGTAACAGGAGCTTTAAATAGCTTAACTCAAAGGAATAACTCTACCAGGAGAACCAAGCCGACTGTGGCCTTGCCATTAGAAAACACACTCTTGGGTAAAGGGCTTCCTCGCAAATCAAACCACAGTCAGCAAGTGTCTATCCTGTGCCAGACACTATGCCAAGTGCTGAGAATAATGTAAGGAACAAAACAGACACAAAGCCCTTATGCAACTGTCTAAGAGTAAGACAGACATAAATGTTGTATGAATATGTAATTATAAATCATAATACGTGCCATAAAGCAAGAGTTTTTAATATGCTTTATCTAATTATGAGCAAATAGTCATCTTTTCTCAGTCATTTTCGGAGCGAATTAGGAATATGTTAAATTGTCTACAATTTAATTTTAAATACGTCAGTGTAGGCAGTGTGACATATACATACATTAGGGGCAATTAGTTAACATTTCAAGACTTTTTTTTTTAAATCACATTCTAAGAGCAGTTAGCCTTTGATGAAAGAACCCAATCAGACTATCCTAAAACAACCTCTAAAATAACATTCTCTGAATCTGCTTTAGAGATCTTATACATTAGTCTAAGGGATATTAGAAGTAATATCCACTGATGAAATGAGTTCAAGATACAGAGATTGGCTGGAAATCATACATCGGCACTACCACACGTGTAGAACAAGATAGAAGAATCGGCAAACCCAGCCTTTAATGGCACTCTGTGCTGCCACTTAATAGTGGACTTTTGCACCTAATCCAACTGGAAGGCTAGCCGAACCCTGATG
This sequence comes from Leptonychotes weddellii, assembly GCF_054177405.1. NCBI lineage: Eukaryota > Metazoa > Chordata > Mammalia > Carnivora > Phocidae > Leptonychotes > Leptonychotes weddellii. The sequence goes on along the minus strand of NC_138379.1, from coordinate 34,962,894 downwards.
TTAGAATATGGCTGAATGTGGGGCGCCTGGGTGGCTCAGTCAGTTAAGCATCTGCCTTCAGCTCAAGTCATGATCTCAAGGTCCTGGGATCGAGCCCCGCATCCGGCTCTCTGCTCAGCAGGGAGTCTGCTTCTCCCTCTCACTCGCCCTCTGTGCTCTCCCCGTCTAAAAAAATGTTAGAATATGGTTAGAATATGTGCCTCAAGCAGATCTTTCATGCAAGGTACTTGTCAGAGCACCTAAAGGACACAGAGTTGAAAGCTTACCAAGCTTACAACGAAAAGTTCTACAATTAGGTTTCTGACATACACATGTGTGGCTGACTTCAGTCTGAGACTTGCTTTCCCTGTAACCTCCCACCAGGTAGGGGAGATTATGAGAGAAACAGTACCAACAGTTCTTAGCTCTAATTATCAGAATGTCCCTGACAATTACAGACTGTCCAATTGGTTGAGGTCAATTTGAAACCAAAAAAAAGCAGCATATTTCTATGATCTTTTTATTCCTCTTATAACACTTCATGTAACATAGGCATCTCCTCATTTTCCAAAAACAGTTTAGTACAAAAACCTTTTAAAAAGCTAACTGCCGGGAGTGCGCCTGGGTGGCTCAGTCATTAAGCATCTGCCTTCGGCTCAGGTCATAATCCCAGGGTCCTGGGATCGAGCCCCACATCAGGCTCCCTGCTCCATGGGAAGCCTGCTTCTCCCTCTCCCACTCCCCCTGCTCGTGTTCCCTCTCTGGCTGTGTCTCTCTGTCAAATAAATAAAATCTTTAAAAAACAAAAACAAAGCTAACTGCCAGGGCACCCAGGTGGCTCAGTCGGTTAAGTGTCTGCCTTTGGCTCAGGTCATGATCCCAGGGTCCTAGGATTGAGTCCCGCATCAGATTCCCTGCTCAGCGGGGAGTCTGCTTCTCCCCCTGCCTCACTCCTGGCTTGTGCTCTCTCTCTCGCTCTCTCAAATAAATAAAATCTTAAATTAAAAAGCTAACTGCCTGTGAACAAGAAGCAAAGAGAAAAAGTGGTTTTTGTTTTTGCTTTTGTTTTTTTTTTTTCTGAAAGATCAAACGGAGAAACTTACCTAACATGCAAGAGTCTGGGGAAAGACAAAGATTGGGAGGATCCAACTGTATGATCATACTGAGGATCTGATCTAGGAAGTAAACAGTCTGTTAATGATTGAATCACAACATAATGGTATGCTGTTCCCTACATAGGAAAAGTTTTGCTGCATCTAACTCATCTGCCTTTGTTCAATCTACTTTAATCATACCAAAGATAAGTGGTTAAAGACTTTTTGGTTTCTCTAAGTCTTTAATAAAAATTCTACTTCACTCTTAGAAGGCATAGTAAAATCTTTAACTCATCTAGAATATTCGAGATTCAACACAACTCCTGCAATTAAATTCCTTAAATTGTCCCTACCAGCCATACAAATCATTACCTTAGAGTAATCACAGGGAGAGGTGGTGACGAGAGGAGTTTCTTAAACTGATGTGTACTTATAACTTCCCCATCAAAGTTCACTTCCCACATCCTGGAGCCAGGGCGAGCACAATATATTAGGGGTTGCTGGCCTGAGGAACATCTTCCAGGGAAGAAACAAGCTCCGTATTCTCCATCTCTTTCCTTGCTTCCGATTCTCCAAAATTTTTCTCTAATCCCCAAAAAAGAAGAGAAAGCATGTTTACTTATAAAAAAAAAAAAGTCAAAAACAATGGCACTACAAAGCAGCATGGCCATAATAACCACTCCCATAATGTCCTCTCTGGAAAGAACAGCAGCTTGGAAAGTCAAAACAGGGCTCTAGCTTTGATTTGCCATTAACTATTTCTATAACAGGAAGCAAACCACTTCACATTAGTACTCAGTTTATTATCCACAGAATAGGGGCTCATAATTAATAAAAGGCCCCTTTCAAATCTACAAAATGAGTGCTAGCAAACCACTTCATATATCCTTAAATCCTATTGACAAATTATTTAAAAAATCCATCTCAAGTCGCCTGTAAAAGGTGGACACTCCATGGAAGCTACTAAGCTACCTCTCCAACCCTGTCTTCCAGCCATTCCCGTACTACAAACACCCAGTAAACTCCTCACTCTTTCCTCCAAATGCTGAGTCCTTCTGAAACTCTGCAACTTTGAACATTCTGTTCCCTTATGATTACGTAAACTAAATCGACAGAAGAGCTTAGTACACTGCCTGGGAACATGGAAGGTGACAATGTGAAGGTGTCTCATCCTAAAACCTGCTTTCCTTATTCTTTAGGACTTCATCATTCTTCCGCTAAGAGACTTCTTCAATGCCCATAAGCTGAATTACATGCTTCCCAGAGCACTCACCACATTATACAGGGCAACTGTGTCTATTAGAACAATAGATTACGACCTTCTTTAAGACAAAGGCCATTTCTTGCTCTTCTTTAGTTTAATGCCCAGGCACAGCATCTGGCCTATAGAAAGCACTAACCAGACACTGCAGTGCTCCATATACTCAAACTCTTCTAGTAGAGAATGATCTCATATGCTCTCTAGTGTGAATTTACAAGGTGACCTTAGACATAATTTAATAAATATCCCTGTACTTATTTGTTTCATGAGTAAAATGTAACCTCAGCTTTAGGATATGAAGAACTGTAAGAACAGTACATACCCTAAGAACATGGATGTGAAAGTGCCTTGAAATGCATACAGAGCAATCTAAGAAGTTATGGATTTATTACTTATGTTCCTTATTTGGGAAATTATTTCTTGACTACCTTATATCCTCTATGATGCTTAATACAGTGCTAAGGGTCCAGAAGAGTGCAATAAATGTTTGCTGAGTGAACAAATATAGGCAACTCATTCTTACTCGTATGCTCATTAACCTTGCTTTCTACATTTTCAAATATGTAACAGGCACAAGGTTAGTAAGTATTTCATATACGTTATCTTAGTTAATCCTTAAAACTATCTCCACCTTCTGGATGGGGAAACCAACATTTAGCATGGCTTAAAAAGTGGCAGAGCCAGAATTTGCAATCATACTGTCAGGCTCCATTAGTCAATGTTCTCTCCCCTATACCATAGTTCTTTGTTTCTATTTTTTCTATTCCTTCCTGGGATCCACCTTGCTCATCAACAATACTAACAGAAAGTAGCCAGTGGCTGGCAGGAGAAGAAAATTCGTATCTATCCCCTTCAATTAGTTACTAAGAGCCCACTTTTCAAAAATAAAAATGCTGGTGCGCCTGATGGCTCAGTCGGTTAAGCGTCCGACTCCTGATCTCAGAGTTCAGGTCTTGATCTCAAGGTCATGAGTTTAAGACCCGCATTGGGCTCCATGCTGGGTGTACAGCCTACTTAAAAAAAAAAAATGCTGTTTGTTGGGAGGGAATATAGGTTGAAACAAACAAAAAATTTTAAACATAAATGTATTTTTAAAATTATTGTACTATCCATTTCCCCCCATACTGAATTCCAGTCAACAGGAAGTGGGCATTTCTTTAACATGTTATTCTAGCAGCAGAATCTGTTATTCTCATAACCAACTCTAGCCACATCCCTGTGAATGGGAAAATGATGATTAGCAACTCCATTGCACAGAAGGAAAAATAAACCTCTACTTATTTAGCTCTTTATTTTAAAAAGTCTATCATGTATCTTTCTAAATTGGGTCCCTTGGAAAACTTGAAAATCTACAGACAAAAATAGTTAGGAACTTGGTGAAGTTAATACTTTAAAAATCTCAAGTGTGGAGTTAATGGCCAAAGGTCCAACGTCAAAGGATGTTTTGGGGGAACTGTGAGATAAGAGCAGAGGCACAGAATTGAGACAGAAAAGTTCTAGTTTTGCAGGCATGCTCTATCACTTGGGATGCCTAGGCTTTCTGATCTGCAAGAATGAAAGGGTGACACTAGATGATCTCCAATTCTCTAAGTCTAACTTCAGACAAGTCTAACTTGTCTGAGACAAGTCAGAACCAAGTACATCCTCCTTCCCACTAATTCCATGTAAACTGACCAGGTGCATCTCAAAGCCTTGCCTCTCTGCTGTCCAGCTAGGTTCTCTGGTATCAGACACCTGCCACCTGCTATAACTGGCCTCCTTTCCACATGCCTTTCCCATCCAAGAAAATAAATACATAGTATACCTTCTCCCCAACCTTCCCTCTACCATCCCTGACTCCGAATACATTCCTTCAAACCTTTTGTAATAATCTCCTGCTTTCTAGAATAGCAGTCTTCTAATTGAGATGTATAAACTCCTGGAAATTAAGACTTTCCAAGCCTGGAGAATTCTAAGGACATCAATTTTCAAATCCTGATATTCTATATGCACACTTTCTTAAAATGACCTGAGAACCCACTTAATTAATGTGACATTTAAGGCTGTCACTCTATGGTGCCAATTTACCAACTTGATCTTCCCCAACTCCCCTACTTAAGCCAGGCTGGTAGGTTTTAAAATATGCCTAATTCTTTCTCACTTTTCCCCAAGAGGCTGTTCCTTCCTGCTAGAATGTCCCTTCCTTCCCCTCTTACTCCAAATTTAGCCTACCAAAAATCATCATCAAAATTATTGAAGCTGCCGAGTGGTTTCATGGGGATTCAATATACAATTCTCCTTTATGTATGCTCAAAATTTCCTTAATAAATATTCAAAAGGGTGGCTGGTCCTGAAGAATATGGTAGTGGGGAAAAAAGAATCAGGAGTGAAAATTTCCCTGCAGTGAGGATGGCTGAGGAACTTTAGCACAGTGATACATAATACTTATTCTGTATCACAGAATACTTATTCTGTATCACAATACTTATTCTGATACACAATACTATTCCAAGTTGTTTCCTATTTTGTTCTGGTGTTTCAGAGACCAATCTGTTCAGAGAAACACTCCTTTGCCATTCACTGAACCTTTGGTTCCACCCTTGAGATTTTGGTAAAATATGTCAGCTTCACAAAGCTCTTAATTATTCTTCACCCAATTTTACCCATTAGTAAAATTCTATTAAACATACAACAAATCTAAACAACAACAAATTCAATCAAGGAAGACTTCCTGATTCCCCATATTGAAACAGGCCTTTGTCGGGCCTTCCCTCAAGGTCCTTTGACCATACTTCATGGAGTTAACTGAACATCTGTCTTAGTTGCCCACTGGACTGTCTCAGTCTCCCGTCTTTCCTATTCTCTAACATTAGCTTGCACACAGCTGGTTCCTCATTAGCATCTGTATTACTGAACGAAGGGGTTTGGGCTAGATGACTTCTAAGTCTCTGAGAGTTCTAGAATTCTGCATAACCTATGATTCATGGTTGGTCAATATACCTCTCAGTGTCACACAAGAAGGATCGAGTAAGTGAAGATATAAGTAGTCTTCCATCCAAATAATCTAACTGCACAACACAGGAGTCAACTGTTGTTACTGTCTGAACAGGAAACATCACAAAGGCAGCAGCTGCCTAAAAGAGACATGACAAGGAAAGAAGACTCATCTTTACATACCCATACAATTTCTTTCTCTTTACCTTTTAAGTGAAAATAATTTTGGATAGCAAAATAAAAATTTTAAATGGGCCAAAATTTAATTTGCCTGTTAGGATATCAAAGTTTCACTCATTTAAAAAGCTGTGAAATACTTCGTTACATAACTGTAGAAGACAACTCTTAAGGCTCTGTTTCTGGTTATCTAATCTTAGAAGCTGGAATGACAAAGATAAAAGCAAGTTTTGGAACATGTGACAGAACTTTGTCACACCGAAAACAGTACTTCTCCCTTTGGAAAAAAAGACAAATTAGGGCTATACTACCTGTAAGGTTCCGAATGTTTTTTGGGATCAAAAATATGTTAGGAATCTAGAGGTAACTCTGATGGGTTACCATGGCCAAATCAGAAGAATATTCTTATGTGTTAATTAAAACAAAATAATTAAGCCAATGGTAGTTAGATTTCTTCTTTCCTGCAAAAATCCTACGTGGAAATAAGCCAAGCTCCCCACTACAACAATTTTAGAGAAGAGGGACAGTAAGAATTTGGTCTGCTCTGCCTTAATGAGACACAGGAGCATTCTGTTAGGATAACCTGAAACTTAACCCTTCTACTCCAACAACTGTAGGAGGAAGCCTGGGACCCCGGCAGTTGAACACAATTCAGGAGGTACCTTTTAAGGTTCAATTTATGGTAAGTTACATCCATTCTAAGAAAAAAATATACCATACCTAGACTCATGAGTTTCTTCTAAACAGGGACCAGGAGAATAGGTGCCTGGACAACAGATACCATTTCTATGTTTCCCATTTTGTTCACATAACTAATAAAGAGGCATCTTATCGGGGCACCTGGGTGGCTCAGTCAGTTAAGCGTCCAACTCTTGGTTTCAGCTCAGGTCGTGATCTCATAGGTCCTGGGATCAAGCCCTGCATCGGGCTCTGAGCTCAGCGAGGAGTCTGAAAGATTCTCTCCCTCTGTCCCTACCCCCATTTATTCTCTCTCTCTCAAAATAAAAAAAAGGAAAGAAAAAAAAGAGGCATCTTTATTTTTTTTTAAAAGATTTTATTTATTTGTCAGAGAGAGCGAGCGAGAGAGAGAGCAAGAGCACGTGGACAAGCAGGGGGAGGGGCAGACACAGGGAGAAGCATGCTCCCCACTGAGCATGGAGCCCGATGTGGGACTCAATCCCAGGATCCTGGGATCATGACCCGAGCTGAAGGCAGACGGGTGTCCCACATCTTAACTTTATTAATACTCTAGTATTAATGCTTAATTTAAGTGTGCCATACAGGTGAATTACAGAGTACTGTAATAGACAATGTGCAAATTATTGAAGTTAACTCACAAAAGATACCCTGCAACAGTATCAAGCTAAACCAGGCTACTATATGTACTACACACAAACAAGTCTCCTCAAAATTAATAGTGTGGGCTCTAGATCAGTCTCCCAAGAAATATAATAGATATAACTGTGTCCTTCAATTCAAATTATGTAAGACAGTATCTTATATCTCACCCACATACACAAAGAACTGGACTGATTCTTACCTTTGCTTGTTTAGAAGTGTTAAGTTTGATGGCAGAAACTTTCCCCATATGATCACCTACAAAAACTCTAAGAATAGCTGTGTCCCAACAGAGAGCTGTAACTTTTCGGCCTTTATGCTCTGAAGACACATAAATTCGTTCTGGTTTCCCACGACGTTCCTGATTTAATTCCCAAACAACTACAAGACCTTGACTGCAAGAAAATGAGTCATAGAGGCAGATTTTTGGCAATGGTGAAAAAGGTGCAATTTCTTTGTATCACAGTATCAATTATATTAAATATACAGGCAAACTCCTGTTCTTCAAAAAAAAAAAAGTAGAAAGTCAAGATACTAATTTCCTTGCTTTTAGTCCACCTATCTAGTACAAGAGAACTTAGACTTTCTAAATTATCTCTGTCACCTTTCTCTTTTAAGGCCACTGAAATATTGTTGCCTCACACTGACATTTTCCATAAACCATAGTGACCAACTATCTATCTCTCCTGGTTTGCAGGGAACTGAGAGATTTCCTTAGGACACGAGACTTTCAGTGCTAAAATTGGGGACAATCACAGGCAAACCAGGATGGTTGGCCACCCTAACAAACATACAACTACATCTGTCAATTTAAACTGTATTTAGAGGGTCACCTGGGTGGCTCAGTCAGTTAAGTGTCTTTGGACTCTTGATTTCGGCTCAGGTCGTGATCTCAGGGTCATAGATGGAACCCCTGCATGGCATCGGGCTCCACACTCAGCAGACAGCCTGCTTGGGATTCTTTCTCTCCCTCTTCCTCTGCCCTTCCCCCTGCTGGCGTGAGGGCTCACTCTCAAAAAAATAAAATAATAAAATAAAATAAAATAAAATAAATAAAATATAAAATTAAATTAAATTAAATCAAAATAAAATAAGATAAATAATAAAATAAAATAAAATAAAATAAAAAAATGTATTTAGGAAAGATCAGATCATTTTAAAGGAGTTTCTCACCTGGTAGCTACAGCAACATAATCATCATCATGTAAACAACAGGCAACCTGAGAAATTGCACCTTCCTGTAACACAAAAGGAAAAATATTAGGCGTCTCAAAAATGTTCATTTTTTACTTTTAAATCTCAAGATTTACATTCCCCTTTTACTCCAAATGATTATTCATAATACAGAAATTCAAATTTACGAAAGATAGTCCAAATGGTATGACAGGACTACCCTTAATCTTACCCTGTGTGAAAGAAAAAGCCTGTGCTTCCAGCCTTCTTTCTGAATGAGATTGAGTCCTCCTCCTGAACTGCCCAAAGCCAACCATTTCCGAGACACAGCTATGCTCGTGCACTAAAAACATTTAAACAGACAAGATCCTCATAGTCGCATAACCAAATTAACTACCGGAAATAAATACGAAGGATCTGTGTAGCAGGTTCCTCCCCCAACCCTACCCCCTGCCCAGTTGGCCACCACATAATGGCACTCACCCTTTCATTCTAGTATAGTGAAACATACAGAACATTTTGGTTTTAAATGTTTAATTGAATCTCAAAATGACTGAATAGGCTCAACTGTACAAATGAGTAATTTTCTCTTAGCAAAATCCAGTTATCAGACCATTCATCTTTTGCATAATTTGGCTAGGTCATTCCAATGTTGACCACAAGGATGAAAGATCAAGTAAGTCTCCAGGCGATAAAGCAATGCTTTAACCATTTACTCACTTGAATCATTTCTAGTCTACATAATTGGCACACAAACTACCCACAGCTTTTAGAACAAGTAGGACTGTGGAGGACACAGATGCAGGTCAATTATGTCTCCCCCAACCACGCTCAGCTTGCTGATTCCTTTCCTTATCTACCAGAAAAAAACAGGGCTGGGCCCAATAATATTCTGTGGCAAAATTTGTTGCTTGGCTGATGAACAGATACTCCCAACACTCTCAACCTTGCTTTCCACCACAGAAGCTGGAAAATCTAAATATTCATTTACCCAGTCTCTCTCTCCTTTTTTAAGATTTTATTTATTTATTTGACAGAGAGAGAGAGAGCACAAGCAGGGGAAGCAGCAGGCAGAGGGAGAGGGAGAAGCAGGCTCCCCGCTGAGCAGGGAGCTTGACATGGGGCTCTGATCCCAGGACCCTGAGATCACGACCTGAGCCGAAGGCAGATGCTTAACTGACTGAGCCACCCAGGTGCCCCATTACCCATTTTCTCCTGAAGCTAGGGGGGAGCTATGTGACTAACATCCAGCTAATAATAAGCCTGCTAGAGTTTCTTAGAAAGGTTTACCTTACTAGGTAAAAGGCAGAGTCTAAAGAAAAGAAAGCCTTTGAAAAACAATGGATAATGATACAATAATAGTAGGGGACTTGAACACCCTATTCACATCGATGGATAAATCATCCAAACAGAAAATCAACAAGAAAACAGTGGCTTTGAATGACACGCACCAGATGAATTTAACAGGCATATTCAGAACATTCCACCCTAAAACAGCAGAATACACACTCTTTAAAGTGCACATGGAACAGTTTCCAGAATAGATCACACATTAGGCCACAAAACAAGTCTCAATAAATTAAAACAAAATCAAAGTCCTACCATGCACCTTTTCTGACCACAACACTATGAAACTAGAAATCAACCACAATAAAAAATTTGGAAAGAGCACAAATACATGGATATTAAATAATATGCTACTAAACAATGAATGGATCAACCAAGAAATCAAAGAAGAAATAAAAAATTACATGGAAACAAATGAAAATAAAAACAATGGTCCAAAATCTTTGATGCAGCAAAAGTAGTTCTAAGAGCGAAGTTGACAGCAATACAGGCCTACAATCAAGACACAAGAAAAATCTCAAACAACCTAACCTCACACCTAAAGAGCTAGAAAAAGGAGGATAAAACCTAAACCAAGCAAAAGGAAGGAAATAATAAAGATTAGAGCAGAAAAAAAAAATGATATAGAAACTAAAAAAATACAACAGATCAGTGAAACCAGGAGCTGGTTCTCTGAAAAGATCAACAAAATTGATAAACCTGTAGCCAGACTCATAAAAAAAAAAAAAAAACAGAGAGAAGACCCAAATAAACAAAATCACTAATGAAAGAGGAGAAATAACCAACACCACAGAAATAAAACTGTAACAGAATATTATGAAAACCTGTATGCCAACAAACTGGACAACTTAAAAGAAATGGGTAAGTTCCTAGAAATATAATCTCCCAAAACTGTTCCTAGAAATTTAATCTCCCAAAACTAAAGCAGGAGGAAATAGAAAATTTGAACAGACCAATTACCAGCAATGAAACTGAATTGAAGTAATCAAAAAACTCCCAACAAACAAAAGTCCAAGGCCAGATGGCTTCACAAGAGAATTCTATGAAACATTTAAAGAAGAGTTACTACTGGGGCGCCTGGGTGGTTCAGTAGTTGGTTGAGCATCTGACTCTTGGTTTGTTTTCATTGTTTTGTTTTAATTAAAGATTTTTATTTATTTATTTATTTGTCAGAGAGAGAGAGAGCGAACACGAGGGAGTGCGCATGCACAAGCAGGGGGAGCAGCAGGCAGAGGGAGAAGCAGGCTCCCCGCTGAGCAGGGAGCCTGATGCGGGACTTAATCCCAGGACCCCAGGATCATGACCTGAGTTGAAGGCAGACACTTAACCAACTGAGCCAGCCAGGTATTCCTGACTCTTGGTTTTGGCTCAGGTCATGATCTTGGGGTCGTGGGATCAAGTACCGCCCTCCAGTCGGTATCCACACTCAGTGGGGAGTCTTCCTGGGGTTCTCTCTCTCCCCCTCTTCCTCTGCCCTCCCCCCACCTGCATGTGCACACTGCTCACTTGCTCTCTAAAACAAAGAAATAAATCTTTAAAATAAATAAATAAGACTTACTATTCTTCTCAAACTATTCCAAAAAATACAAGAGGAAGGAAAACTTCCAAATTCATTCAATGAGGCCATTACCACCCTGATATCAAAACTGGATAAAAACACCACAAAAAACAGAACTACAGGCCAATATCTCTCATGAATATTGAAGCAAATATCCTCGACAAAATATTAGCAAGCTGAATCCAACAATACATTAAAAAAATCACATACCCAATCAAATGGGATTTATTCCCAGGATACAAGGATGGTTCAGTATTCGCAAACAATCAACATGATACATCACATAAGTAAGAAAAAGGATAAAAACCATATAATCATTTCAATAGATGCAGAAAAAACACCTGACAAGGTACAAAATCCATTCATGATAAAAATCCTCTGCAAAGTAGGTCCAGAGGGAACATACTTCAACATAATAAAGACCTTCTATGAAAAATCCACAGACGACATCATACTCAATGGGCTAAAACGGACCTGTTCCCCTAAGGTCAGGAACAAGACAAGGATGTCCAATCTCACCACTTTTACTCAACATACTACTGGAAGTCCTAGCCACAGATAGTAGACAACATAAAGAAATAAAAGGCACTGAAATCAGTAAGGAAGAAGTAACACCCCCACTACTTGCAGATAACATGATAGTATATATAGAAAACCCTAAGGACTCCACCAAAAAACTACCAGATCTGATAAAGTAAATACAGTAAAGTCACAGGATACAAAATCAATGTACAGAAATCTGTTGCATTCCTATACACTATTAATGAAGCAGGAGAAAACGAAATTAAAAAAAAAAATCCCGTTTACAACTGCACCAAAAACAGTATCAAAGAATAAATTTAACCAAAAGAGATGAAAATCCTGTACTCTGAAAACTATAAAACACCGATGAAAGAAATTCAAGATGATGCAAAAAAAAAAAAAAAAAAAAAAAGGAAAGATGTTCCATGCTCACAGGTTGGAAGAACAAATATTGTTGAAATGTCTATACTACCCAACACAATCTACAGATTTAATGCAATCTGTATCAAAATACCAACAGCATTTTTCACAGAACTACAACAAACAATTCCAAAATTTGTATGAAACTACAAAAGGGGGCACCTGGGTGGCTCATTCGTTAAGCGTCTGCCTTCAGCTCAGGTCATGATCCCAGGGTCCTGGGATAGAGCCCCACATCGGGCTCCCTGCTCAGCGGGAAGCCTGAATCTCCCTCTCCAACTCCCCCTGCTTGTGTTCCCTCTCTCACTTTCTCTCTCTCTGTGTCAAATAAATAAATAAAATCTTTAAAAAAAAAGAAAGAAAGAAACTACAGAAGGCCTTGAAGAGCCAAAGCAATCTTGAAACACTGGAGGTATCACAAGTCTCGATTTCAAGTTATGTTACAAAGTGGTAGTCATTAAAACAGTATGGTACTGGCATAAAAACAGACACATAGATCAATGGAACAGAACAGAAAACCCAGAAATAAACCCACGAGTATAAGGTCAATTAATCTTCAACAAAGGAGGAATAAATAAACAATGGGAAAAAAAACAGTCTCTTCAACAAATGGTGCTGGGAAAACTGGACAGCCACATGCAAAAGAATGAAACTGGACCACTTTCTAACCCCATACACAAAAATAAACTAAAAATGGATTAAAGACCTAAATGTGAGACCTGAAACCATAAAAATCCAAGAAGAGAGCATAGGCAGTTATCTCGGACATTGGCCACAGCAACATTTTTCTAGATATGTCTCCTGAGGCAAAGGAAATAAAAGCCAAAATAAACTAGTGGGACTATATCAAAATAAAAAGTTTCTACACAACAAAGGAAACAATCAACAAAACTAAAAGGCAACCTACTGAATGGGAGAAGATATTTATAAACAACATATCCGATAAAGGGTTAGTATCCAAAATATATAGAAACTTATACAACTCAATACTCAAAAACCCAAAATATCCAAAAAATAATCTGATTAAAAAATGGGCAGATGACATGAACAAACATTCTTCGAAAGAGGACATACAGATGGCCAACAGATACATGAAAAGATGCTCAATATCACTCATCATCAGGGAAATGCAAATCAAAACCAAAATAAGACATCACCTCCTACCTATCAGAGTGGCTAAAATCAAAAACACAAGAAACAAGTGTTGGCAAGGATGTGGAGAAAAGGAACCCTTTTGCACTGTTGGTGGGAATGAAAACCGGCGCAGCCGCTGTGGAAAACAGTATGGAGATTCCTCAAAAAATTAAAAGCAGAACTACTCTAGGACCCAGTAATTGCTCTACTGGGTATTTACACAAAAAATACAAAGAACATGGGGCACCTGGGTGGCTCAGTCAGTTAAGCATCCACCTTCGGCTTGGGTCATGATCTCGGGGTTCTGGGATTGAGCCCTGCATCAGGCTCTCTGCTCAGCGGTGAGTCTGCTCCTTCCTCTCCCTCTGTGCACATTCTCTCTTTCTCTCTCTCTCAAATAAATAACTTTTTTTAAAAAAATAAAAAAACACTAATTCAGAGGGATACATGCACCTCTACGTTTACTACCGCGTTATTTACAACAGCCAAACTATGGAAGTAGCTCAAGTATCCATCGACGAATGGATAAAGAAAATGTGGTATATATCTACAACAGAATATTACTCAGCCATAGAAAAAGAATGAAATCTTGCCATGTGCACCCACATGGATGGAGCTAGAGTGTATAATGCTAAGTGAAGTCAGAGAAAGATAAAATACCATATGATCTCACTGTGGAATTTAAGAAACAAACAAGCAAAGGAAAAAAAAAAGAGCTAGAGAAACAAACCAAGAAACAGACTCTTTTTTTTTTTTTTTTAAAGAGGGGGAGGGAGAGTCAGGGGGAAAAGGAGAGAAAGCATCCCAAGCAGGCTCCACACTCAGCACGGAACCCAGTGCAGAGCTGGATCCCACAACCCTGAGATCACGACCTGAGCCAAAACTGACAAGTGGATGCTTAACCAACTGAGCTACTCAGGTGCCCCAAGAAACAAACAGTCTTAACTATAGAGAACAAACTGATGGTTACCAGAGGGGAGGTAGGTGGGGGAACGGGGGAAATAGGGGATGGGGATTAAAAGTACACTTATCATGGGGCAGCTGGGTGGCTCAGTCAGTTAAGAGTCTGCATTCCACTCAGGTCATGATCTCAGGGTCCTGGGATTGAGCCCCAGCGGGAAGCATGCTTCTCCCTCTCTCTCCCCTGCTAGTGCTCTCTCTCACTCTCTCAAATAAGTAAAATCTAAAAAAAAAAAAAAAAACTGCTTAAAAAAAGTACACTTATCATGATATAAAAAAAATAAAATAGGGTGCCTGGGTGGCTCACTCGTTAAGCATCTGCCTTCAGGGTCCTGGGATCAAGTCCCACATCGGGCTCTCTGCTCGGCAGGAAGCCTGCTTCTCCCTCTCCCACTCCCCCTGCTTGTGTCCCCTCTCTCACTGTGTCTCTCTCTGTCAAATAAATTAAAATCTTAAAAATAAATAAATAAATAAAAATAATTTTAAAAATAAAATAAACAAATTTTTAAAAAATAAAAAAATAAACAATAAACCCAGGGGGGAAAAAAGAAAAGACAGCCTCTGCTTGTGGCCCCATCTTTCCTGCTTGAGATGCTAATGGAAACATCAAGACTGGAGCCAGGACACCTATTTTGCAACTGTGACTAAAAACCAATATATGGATGATGATAGAACAGGAAAGATGGAGAGCCTGGTACCTCAGTGATATCATTGGGCCACTACATTAAACCCAGAAACAATAGCTTCCAACAGGGTTATAAACACCTTTATTGGTTAAGCCATACTACACCAGGTAGGACATCCCATAACGTGCAGTTAAAAAAGTCTAACTGAAATCAACCCTCATGATCGTTGTTCATTTTACTTTGCCTATTATGTCTTATTCTTTTGCTCAGAGGCTACAAAAGTACTTGGGGGAGCAGAAGTATAAAAATGAAATTATTTTGGAATTGGTTATAAGATTTTCTTCTTCACCATGTCATTCCTGAGTTTATCAGAACTCAGGGTTTGAGGGGAGCACATACTTCTTCCCACAGAACTAACAGCTTTTGCTCTGTTTCCTAAAATGGAGGGTACATCAAACTCCTTGTTTTGGAATGAGCTTAGTATAATGGCAGTGGTTCATGTCGCTTAAAATGCAACACGGTATTCTCGTTTATACTATTTTATTTTCAATCAAATACATTATTTTCTGAGAAAAAAACAGATTATTGTGAAGGGAAAAAAATTCAGCAATCAGTACCATGGTTTTCAAGGATGGGAAAGAAGAATTCAAATGAGAGCTCAAAAAGTAAATCAAGAAAGAGCTACAGGGGTGCCTGGGTCGCTCAGTTGGTTAAGCATCTGCCCTCGGCTCAGGTCATGGTCCCGGGGTCCTGGGATCGAGGCCCACATATCAGGCTCCCTGCTCAGTGGGGAGTCTGCTTCTCCCTCTCCCTCTGCCTCACCCCTAGCTTGTGCTCACGTGCACACACGCTCTCTCTCTCTCTCAAATAAATCTTTAAAAAAAGAAAAAAAGAGCTATGAACATGCTACTTGTATGTAAGGTATTACTAGCACAGGGAAGAACACCCAAGATTCCATCAAACAGAAAGAACTACAGGGCAGGGAGCATATATAAAAGAGCACACAGAACATACAAATATGAACATGAAACAGCTACAAGGATCAAGAAATTCACCTTTAGACGACTGGAGTCCAGCCTCAGGGCTGAAAGTAATGGATCCAGAGACTCAAACTCTGCAAGAACATGGCTGTAGGACTCCGGTATCACTGGCACAAAAGTCATTTAGCCGGAAAGTTGAAATTACGTTGAGTGACAGGCACAGTGTTCCTGAATAAAACCTGCAAAAATATAATTTAAGAAGCTCTTCGCTCAGTTAGCATGCATTTAATGGATATATGGAGAACAAAGAGAAACATAAGAAAGGGACAAGGATCCCTACTCTGGAGGTACTTAGCATCTAAAAGGAAAGAAAGCACACATAAGTAATATTATACGCAACCATCAGCTTGTACTCTATCATTGCCGGACTCTGAAATCCCAGGGCATCAAGTCGAGATTCTCAAGGTCTCCCATAATCCTATCCCATTCTATTTATCTCACAGTTTGAGTAAGTAGGATAGGTAATGTGGGATTTAAGAGGAAAATTGGTCAAGCTCTTCTTTGGTAAAATAGCAACCTCAGCTGTACTTCTTCAAGTTGTAAATCTTCTTCTGCCTTTAAGAGTCATTAAAAGGCAACGTTCTTGAGGCGCCAGGGTGGCACAGCCAGTTAAGTGTCTGCCTTCGGCTCGGGTCATGATCCCAAGGTCCTGGGATCGAGCCATGCATCGGGCTCCCTGCTCAGCAGAGAGCCTGCTTCTCCCTCTCCCTTTGCCGCTCTCTCTCTCAAATAAATAAATAAATAAAATCCTTTAAAAATATATATTAGGGCGCCTGGGTGGCTCAGATGGTTAAGCGTCTGCCTTCGGCTCAGGTCATGATCCCAGGGTCCTGGGATGGAGTCCCACATCGGGCTCCCTGCTAGGCGGGGAGCCTGCTTCTCTCTTTGCCTCTGCCTCTCTGTCTCTCTGACTCTCATGAATAAATAAAACATTTAAAAATAAATTAAAAAATTAAAAAAAATAAAAATATATATTTTAAAAAAAGCAACGTTCTCTAAAGGCTTCAAACTATAAACCCTTATCAGCAAATTCAACAGTTATCAGCCAACAATTTAACTGTGCTTAATAGAAAGAGACCTCTGGATCTCTTTCTCCAAACCATCAGGGGCTCAGTATCTGTTGAATGAATGCACCTACTAAGTGGGATGTAAAGTGCAGGGAATTAAAGCTCAAAGAAAAGTAAGAGCTTCAATAAGAGAACTGATATGAATGAATAGGAATAAGAATACAAGACAGCAAATGCTAAATACCCAATGAAGACTTTGTAAACTAACACAAGAGTTTATCCGTTCAGCAACTCTCAAGTGTACATTTTTGTCAAATTGCACCAACTTCCAAAAAAGAAATAAAGTTCAAGAAAATTCTTACCCATTAATTTTAACTTTTCTCAGTCATTTGTAACATGCCAAATCAAAAGCAAACACTACAGAAAAATTTAGAAACCACCATTTCTATTTGTTTTTAAATTATTTATACTTTTTAATTTTTTTTCGGAACTACATGTATTTACTCATTCATATATTCATCAAATATGTACATAGTGTCACCAGCTAGACCCTAAAACATAACCTTTACTTCTCACCCGCTTGTTGCCACTGACCTTTGTCCCACATTTTTCCTTAAGCTCTTCTTTCCAGCTTATCTCTTCACTCAGGCAAAAGACCCGAGGGGCCTAACATCCCGTGATAGAAACCGAAACTACCCCTCAAGCAGTAACCATTGCCTGGACGGGGGCTCTGTCAGCTCAGGCGGCCCAGACCCGTCTGAGCTCACCGCCCCCCTCCCCCGCCCCCCGACTCACG
>NC_138379.1:34904623-34945389 GCF_054177405.1 Leptonychotes weddellii | reverse complement strand
CGTGTAGTTTCTACCTACCTCAAAGTTAGGTTACAATAGCATCGACTTGTGCACTGCTCTAGGTCCAGGAGATAAAACAGGACAAAACAAAGTCCTAACATTCATGGAGCATACTTCCCAGTGTCAAAACACACAAAAGCTTATGATGTTTTTTAATTGCATAGACATAATATAGTCTTATTTCCTATTCGTTATACTGTTCTTTTAATACAGCTTGACCTCTGCAAGGAGAATAGCATTTCAAGAAAAACAACAAATCTTTAGTAGTCCCATACTCAAAATATCTGAGACTTACAGGGCGCCTAGCTGGCTCAGTCAGTGGAGTGTGTGACTCTTGATCTCAGGGTTGTGAGTTCAAGCCCTACTCTGGGTGTAGAGATTAACTAAAAATAAATCTTTCAGAGTGCCAAGGTGGCTCAGTTGGTTAAGGGTATGCTTTCGGCTCAGGTCACGATCCTGGAGTCCTGGGATTCAGACCCATGTGAGGCTCCTTGCTCAACGGGGAGTCTGCTTCTCCTCCCTCTACCCCTCCCTCCTTTCATGCTCTCTCTCTCAAATAAATCAATAAAATCATTTTAAAAATAAATAAATAAAATCTTTACCAAAAAAAATTGAGAATTCCTGACCTATGAAAAATCTCTCATTCTTTTCACTCATTCATTTTATTGAGTTCCTAGTAAAATATGAGGCACAATGGTGGGAACAAGACAAAATAATTCCAGAAATCAGTCACTTTATAAATAGGGAGAAAAAGAACACACACCCCCCTCATAAGGGAGACATAAGCAAAGTGCTATGTTGGAACTTAGAGGACAGAAAAATCACATTGAGTTAAAGGGAACCATAAAAAACTTCCTAAGGGAATTAGCACTGGAACTGAGTAGGCTTTTATTAGAAGGAAAAGGAAAAGGGCAGCAATAAGCAGAAATATAGAGGATACATTTAGAGATACATTTAGTCTTTGGTTGAAACACAGGCATACAAGGAATGGAGTAATGAAAGATAAAAGTGGAAGAGTAATTCAGCACAAGGTATGAAATACTTTGACTTTCAAACCAAGGAACCTGAATAAATTTTAATTTGAGGGGCAACTGAAAGGCATTGAAGGATTTGGTATTAGTCACATAATTTCTGTTAAGTGCTGTGGACACACACTAGAAAACAGACTTGAGAAAAGTGTTGAGTGGTAAGGAAGTAAAGGTAAGGCCTTCCAATTACCGAAGAAATCTGGCAGAGAAGAAAACCTCTCTCTCTTATTTGAAGGTGGGGGGCAGAGGGAGAGAATCTTCAAGCAGACACACTGCTGAGTGAGGAGCCGGAGGTGGGGTACTATCCTACAACCCATGAGGTCGTGACCTGAGCTGAAATCAAGAATCCAACACGACCGAGCCACCCAGGCACCCCAACCTCTCTTCACTTTCTGACCAGGAGAGACTCAAACAGATTTGTAAGTAGTAGCTAAGAATCTTTAAAATGAAAAGGATTGAAGATACAAGAAAAAGACAAAACTGTAGTATAAAATCCTGAAGAAGAAAGAAAGGAATGACATCAAGACCACAGTGTCTATCTCTTCTGTTTGTTATCCTAAGCTCTGAGGTGGATAGGCCATCTGGCCTTGATCTCAGTGTCCTACAAGTTATAATTTAACGAGGTAAAAAGGAACCTAGTAAGTTCCTGTTTTTCTAAAAAAGATTTAATGGGAAATGAGAATGAAAAAGAAACAGCATAAGCAATGTCACTCTCAAGAGAAGTTGCAGGGCGATGGGGTTAAGCCAACTCCAAATTTATACTTCTTTGTGCTTATTCTCTCCCTTTAATATTTAAATCTGATCACTTAGAGCTTTTACTAATTATTTCTAACTGTGTCTTCTGCAGTTTAAGGGAGCAAGTTTACTTCTTCCAAAACAACCGTTCAGTATTTGAAAAGTGTTATCAGTGTTATCAGGTCTTCTAAAAATTTAACATTCCCAATTCTTCATTTCTGGCATGACAATTTCCAAATTCCTCTCTATTCTTGTCAACCTTCTACACAGGTGATTTAGTTTACCTGAAAATATGGTGCCTAGAACTGAACATAATACTCCTTAAGTAGTTGGATAACACAGAATAGAATAGAAACACTAACTTCCTGGATTTGAGCACTAAATTTCTATATTACAACCTAAAATAGCATCTGATGTGTTTTTAAAGTGGCCATGTCACACTTTTGATTCAACTAAAACCCAAAGAAATTTTCACATAAAATGAATATAATCTTCCTACCTAATATTTATATACAACAGAATTGAGCTCAACCTGAAATTTGCTATTAATCAAATGTGACAATGAATATAAAAAGTACTTACAAATTTAAATTCTCTGTAAAAACAATAGTAGAATGTTGACAACTGTTAAAGATGGGCTCTGAGTACATGGGGGTTCATTTTATTTTTCTATCTATTTTTGTCTATGTTTGAAATTTTCCATAACAAAACTTTTTTAAGTATTTTTTTTAAAGATTTTATTTATTCCAGAGAGAGCAAGCGAGAGTGCGGGGGCAAGGGTGGGTAGGAGGAAGAGAGAATCTCAAGCGGACTCTGTGCCCAACCCAATAGGAGGCTTGATCCCACCACCCCGAGATCATGACCTGAACCCCAATCAAGAGTCACTCAACCTGGCTGAGCCACCCAGGAGCCCCTTTAAGTATATACTTTTTTTTTTAAGATTTTATTTATTTGAGAGAGAGGGAAAGCGAGAGAGATCACAGAGGGAGAGGGAGCAGCAGACTTGCCACTGAGTGGAGAGCCCGATAGCGGGATTGATCCCAAGTCCCTAAGATCATGACTTGAGCCAAGGAAGAGACTTAACCAATTGGAGCCACCCACGTGCCCCAAGTACATACTTTAAAAAAGAAATCTTTGTACAAACCTTCAAACGCTCCCCTTCTTACATAATCTATGATCTCATCCTTACTTCTTTTTCCAGCCTCACCTTCCACTTTATACCCCTATTTTCCAACTATAGCAAGTTATCTTTTGTCCCTTTCATTGTATAAACTTTCTGTGCCTCCATGATTTAATATACTGTTTTTTGAATCTTCAGCCATCTAACAAAACCCTACCTTTCTGCAAAGCTGAGTTTAAATATTACATCTGTTAAGCCTGCACTCCTCTAGCCTAACAAAAAAACCTAAGCGAATAAAAGGTGGCTATAAATGCTTATCCAAGTCAGTGCAACAATTCTTCTTAAGGGCTGGCTTGCCCAAGGTTACAGAATTCTGCTGAGGCAGAGCTGAGACTAGAACCCACTTCTCCTGAGTCCAAATCTAATCATCTTTCCATTTCCATGCCTTAAAACTTGATGGTAACATAAACGAGTAGGATTAAGAAAAGGTTTTTCTCATCACCCTAGTACTCGTTTTACCAATGGACCACAATGTTTGCTGCTCACACATCAAAAGCAAACAACAGCGTTCTCTTTCCCCCACTAGGTACGTGAAAGGAGGAAGACAGAAAGAAGCAAACAATTAAAGATACTATGCGAAGGGTAAGTAGGAGATTCCACCATTCCGTAACAGGATTTTTTTTTTTTTAAAGGTTGTATTTATTTGACAGAAAGAAAAACAGCCAGAGAGGGAACACAAGCAGGGGGAGTGGGAGAGGGAGAAGCAGGATCTTTCTACCCAAGAAGTAATAATCAGAACTCTTCGCCTTAGAGAAATGGCAACTCACTCATAAATGCATCATGCATTCAGCATGCTTTGTACCCACCGCTGCAAATGGTCCCTGCGCACAAGAAGCTTTCTAGCGGAACCAATACCTTTTTTCAGCGGTATCTTTAATACTGTATTCAGATCTCTCCAGGAGAGAAGCCTCAGTAACCAAGTTTTCAAAGCAGGTTCACACACCAGCAGCACTGCTCAGCCCCGCTTCATCAGTGGATCAGATCCTGTCACGGCCGGCCTCCGGAACACTCACCTAGCAACTAAAAGCGGTACAGACACTAAAACGAGTAACTAAGAGCGACACCTGAAAATCTTTCTCCCCTTCCGCACCTCCCCTCCCTGGCTTACGTCATCCAGAAGCGCCGAGGACGCGGGGACAACGCTATTAACGGTACTTCCTTGTCACGTGACGGGTTACGCCCCTGCTTGCGCGTGGTCCCTCCCCCTCCGGCCGCGGTCGCAATTACGCTCTCTGCGGCCTGCAGTCCACGGGTTGCTGCCGGCTGACGACGCAGCGCCAACAGGGACCGGAGGACCTTTAGGCTAAAGGGGTGAGCCAGCCAGGATCCCGGAACCTTTCACAGCTTGAGACCGGCGAAAGGAAATGAAACAGGCGGGAATCGGCGGGGGAGGGAGGGAACTAGCGGAAGGTGTCATGGCGGCCGCGCTCTGGGTCACGTGCCCGGCAGGCCCGCCTTGGTACTTCCGGTCACGTGCCCTCAGAGTCCTCGCAGCCAGCGATGGAGGCGAGACCCCACAGTAACAGAGGCGGTGGCGACGGCGGTGGCTACTGGGTTTCAGCGTTCTCCCGGCAGCGTCTCTAAGAAGCGCAGCGGAACTCGACCCAACTCAGCCCAGTTGCTTACTCCTTGCCCAGGGCCGTAGCTTCCACCTGGTAAGTTTAGACCGAAGAATGGGGGTGGGTGGGTGGGTGAGTGAGGAGCTGACAGGCCCGGGGGCCGCAGGACGGCGCGGGTTCTACCCCTTTTCCCTGTGTCCCTGTTGCCGTCGCCACAACTCCTAAGCTTGCTGTCTCGGTAGCCCTTTATTGTCCTGAAGCGGGAGATAGGCGACCCCTAATCTGCTGGCCTGTAGGAAGTCTGCCCCATTACTAAGAGCAGGGACTCGAAGATTTACCCAAAGCCAGGATTAGACGTGGCTCCGGAGAATGAAGGACGTGGAGGCCTCTGCCTGACAGAGGATCCCTTCCCGTTAGGAAATGTGCTGTTAAGTCTTTCAGCTTCTGTAAGAGAACGGCTTTCACCGTAGTGTCTGCACACCTTTTGCTTGACCTGTCAGTCCTACCGCTTCTTAAAACCTTCTTAACACGTGTGCCAATCCACACGCCCAGTTTTGTTCTATGCCCAATTTTATTGTCTTGTAATGATGCAAAATAGACCACCAACCCATGGAAATGTATAATTATTTTATAAATTCCCCAATGTTCTCAGAGACAAAATTGACTAAAGGAGTATATTCAGTTGACTCTTAAACGCTCATTTTGGCGTCTGTATAGTGGGGGAGGGGGAAAAAATATAAAAACTTACCCTTTTGCGTATTAGAAGACCCAATTTGAAAAACATACAAAAACTAAGTGATTTGAACTGCACCTTGCAGTATTAACTCCATGAGGCAGTGGAACAGTTTCTCCCCACGAATTCTTACTGTGAACTCCAGTATACAAAACAGCATGCTCTGATGGAATTGAATTTGGGAGGGCCAAGCCCCACCCAGTCAGCTTCCCCTCTTGGAACAGTTTGAAAACCACTTAACTGGGCTTTGGTAAATAAGCCAAAATTGCCAGCCCTAAAATAGATTTTTAAAGTCAAAACTAACAAATGAGATGGAGGAGTCACAACAGAAGGGAAGATAATCTCCAGTATCAGGCCTATGGCTTACAGAAGGACTGGGCTCTGGAGAGAACTTTGTACCTTTTAGCAGACCTAAATCCCTCATTTGGGAAGAAGGGAGAGGTCATTTGAGGCCATTAAACCTGTTCTTTTGCCCTCACTCAGCTGACATTTAACAGTGCAGCAGATTGAAAGTTTGAGTTTCTCTTAGATGATATTACATACATTCACGGTAGTGCAGATGTAAATTAGCCATGCAAATGCAGGGAGGGCTCTTTTTTTTTTTTTTTTTTTTTTTTGGTGGGCTCTTTAAAAATACTAGAAGATTGGTGCAGAGAGGAATCTGTTTAATAAACCAAGTGATCAGCTTCCTGCATGTACTGCCCCAGAGGCATTTATCTTCTCCCTGCTGGTTTATCTTTCCACCTTTTAGCCCTGCTTTTCTGTGCTGCTGGGTTTTTTCCCCAATCATCAGACTGAGCTTTCCTAGCATTTTGACCACTATTTCTACCTCATGGATACTGCTGCTAGGGGTGTCTTGTGCCCTTCTTCTTTTCTCTCTTAGCCTGCCTGCAATGTAGCCAGTATCAGGCATCCAACTAATAAGTCTATCCCTTCCCCACTTTGATTACCAACTGATGGCGCTCTCAATTTTGATATTGTACTCTTATCACCATGCAGTATTTATTGGTGAATATGAGCATACGTTTCATTCTGTCTTGGTCTCTGTCGCATTTTCCTCCTTCTGCCTCTCCCTGCACTGCTGTAAAATGAAAAAGTGCTTGGTCTCAAAATTGCTACATCAGTTATTCCCCTTAATAGCTTCATTGTGTGCATAGCTTTCATTAAAATAGTAAATTTTGTTCGCTTTTTACATACTTTCAAGGTCCTATTCCCTGTTATGCTGAATTGTTAAAATTTTTTTGGATTGCCTCATAGCAAGCAGCATTCCAGATCTCCATTTTGTATGCTGGCAGATACAGCAGCTCTCTCTAATAATCCTTCTTTTAGAGGCTGATACGGAGTTTATATTTCACCTGTTGTCCTTGTTCCTGCCCCATTTATCTCTGCACATTAGAAAGAGATGTAATTTAAAGGTTTCTGTTGATCAGTTTCAAATTCTTTCTATCCCTATTTCCTTATAAACCAGTTATTGGAATCTCTGAGGAGTGATACTGTGATCTCTGAGAGCTGTAATGCTTCCTGGAGTTTAGCCAAGGATATATGTGCAAAGGTGTCTTATGTATCTTACCAAGCTGGTGTTCTTTTAACAACAAGGATCTTAAATAGATGTCACAGATATTTATTGGACTCTTCATATAGGCCAAATATGTGGCTGGGTGCTGTATTGCAGTGAATACAACACATGCATCCTCTTCCCTTTATGAAGCTTGTAGTCTGTCAGGGGAGAGAGACATTAAAAGAATTACCTTAGAAATTAATTATCATTGTGGTAAGTGCTATCAAGAGAACAGAAAGTCGGGCGCCTGGGTGGCTCAGTCGTTAAGCGGCTGCCTTCGGCTCAGGTCATGATCCCAGAGTCCTGGGATCGAGCCCCACATCAGGCTCCCTGCTCCACGGGAAGCTTGCTTCTCCCTCTCCCACTCCCGCTGCTTGTGTTCCCTCTCTGGCTGTCTTTCTCTCTGTCAAATAAATAAAACCTTTAAAAAAAAAAAAAAAGAGAAAAGAAAGGTCTTGCCTAGTGATTTTGAAACTTAGTACTTTAAGTACCAAAAAAATGAGTAAAAGCCAGTTGATAGGAAAGGAGGAGAATGTGCAAAGGCTCAGCAAGGCATGTACATTTAACTTCAAGTAAATATTTAACTGCAAATGAATTAATCCCTTTACTGGAGGATCTTGCTATTTAAAGAAGTCTTGTGGCAGATAATTTCATAAAGTAAATTATCTTTTAAGTAGGGGCACCTGGGTGGCTCAGTCAGTTGAGTGTCCGACTCTTGGTTTCGGCTCACGTCATGATGTTGGGATCCTGGGATTGAGTCTGCTTGTCCCTCTCCTTCCACCTCTGCTCCTCCCCCACATGCGCACATGTGAGCTCTCTCTCAAATAAATAATAAAATCTTTAAAAGATAATCTTTTAAGTAAAGTAGATCTTCATCGAGCTGATTTGTTTAAATGGAACTAACCAATATTTTTCATAAACAAAATACTCTGTGGCTCTTATAGAGACCTACTGGGAAGAAGTTTTTGCTACCCAAGGAGCGAGCCATCTTCAAGAAAAGTCTGGAAATCACATAAGGCATTGTAGGATATCCCCACTGGTTCTATTAAACTTTCTAAAAGTTGGGCGACTGGGTGGCTCAGTTGGTTGGGCGACTGCCATCGGCTCGGGTCATGATCCCAGAGTCCTGGGATCCAGTCCCGCATTGGGCTCCCCGCTCAGCGGGGAGTCTGCTTCTCCCTCTGACCCCACCCCCTCTTGGGCTCTCTCTCTCACTCTCTCTCAAATAGATAAGTAAAATCTTTAAAAAAATAAATAAACTTTCTAAAACTGGTCTTGTACAATTAATAGAGGTGCTACAAATGAACAAGGAAATTTGCCAAGCAAGTTAGCTGTGAGACAACTGACTAGTCATCCCAATGTTCAATTACTTATCTCTGATTTATTTTGTGTTCTCCCAAATGGATTTTAATATAAATGGTTTTACGTGCTAGTGACTGACTCTGATGGTTCTCTCCATCTAATTTATTCTCCATTTTACAGTTTCTCTGTCTTCAACTCATCTTTTCTTTCTTACCTTCTTGTGTCAAAAAAATTTTTCTGGGGCGCCTGGGTGGCTCAGTTGGTTAAGCGACTGCCTTCGGCTCAGGTCATGATCCTGGAGTCCCTGGATCGAGGCCCGCATCGGGCTCCCTGCTCGGCAGGGAGCCTGCTTCTCCCTCTGACCCTCCCCCCTCTCATGTGCTCTCTCTCTCTCATTCTCTCTGTCTCAAATAAATAAATAAAATCTTTAAAAAAAAAAAAGATACAAACTTACTTTAAAAAAAAAAAAAAATTTCTGTTCTTCTGCAAACCTAGCACTTTTTATTTGTGCCTATAAGCCCAGTTAATGGTAGACTTGCTCTATCAGCTGTCCTTGCTCACTGCTTTTCCTCCATATATGGACATACTTAAAATTGTCTTATAATTGTCTGCTTTCCCCCTGTCCATAAAGCCTCCCCTCCTATCTTTCAGATTTCGATTCATGTTTCCTAAAATGTGGTTTGTATAGTATACAGTGTAACTTCAGATAGTACAAACTGTTTTTTATTCTAAGATGTTATAATGTGTATTATAATTAACATTAAAGTATTAAATAGTTCCATAAATGTTATAAAATTTTCTTTATACGTTAAATTTTTAAAGTAAATAAAGAACAATTGATACATATTATAGAAATTTTGAAAATAACAATTGTTTTCTTATACTAACACCCCTAACACTTTTCCCATGTTATCTTATAAACCTCTGGTTTGATAGGGAACAAACTCTTGGAAAGACTCTTTTAATAACTACTTTTCTCAAGAAGAAGAAGAAGGTAGCGGGAGGGGAAGAATGAAACGGGGGAAATCGGAGGGGTAGATGAACCATGAGAGACGATGGACTCTGAAAAACAGACAGGGTTCTAGAGGGGAGTGGGGTGGGAGGATGGGTTAGCCTGGTGGTGGGTATTGAGGAGGGCACATTCTGCATGGAGCACTGGGTGTTATGCACAAACAATGAATCATGGAACACTTCATCTAAAATTAATGATGTAATGTATGGGGATTAACATAAGAATAAAAAAATAAAAAAAAATAACTATTTTTCTCATTATAAAATATGTATTTATTATAGATAATCCAGAAAACAAAAAGAACATTCAAGTTGTCTGTAATTCATCACCCATAGGTAACCACTGTGAAGTTGGGTGTATATTCCTCCAGTCCATGCAAAATAGCATGGTGGAACTCCCAAGGTCGGGCTGACCCAGATTCAAAGCTATCTACTTCCTTGATGCGTTGGGAAAGCATCTTGATTTTTTTTTAGACCCAGTTTCCTTTATCTGCAGAATAGAACTAATAATAGAACGTACCTCGGGATTGTTAACTGGGGACTGAATGAGATAATGCCTGTAAAGAACTTAGCCCAGTGCCTGGCACGTATTAGTAAGCATTGAGTACCTTTTTTGTTTGTTTGTTTTTCTGTTTTTTTTAACGTAAGCTCTACACCCAACATGGGGCTTGAACTCATGACCCCGAGATCAAGAGTTACATGCTCTACCAACTGAGCCGGCCAGGTTCCCTGCATTGAGTACATTTTAGATAAATTAATAACATGAAATCAAACTACATGTTTTTTTTTCTGCTTTCTTTGATTATCTAGCAGTGTATCTTTTCATGTCATTAAATAGTCTTTTCAGACAGTGGTTTTTCAAACTTTTTAAACAGTAATAACTCTAATCAAAATCTAGGAGGGTGTTAAATAAGTAAATCAGTTAAAAGATGGTATCATATATTAAGAACATGAATCTTTGTCATGTATGTTTTATAGATATCCAAACTGGAGATTGTAAAACAACATGAAGTATTTTCAGTGGCAAGTGAAAAACAAGTTAATTTATCTCCACCTGCATGACTCAACAGCACCTCACACTCTTCATGTCCAGAACTGAATTCCTTGTCTTCGCTTTCAAACCTGTTCTTTCTTCTGAATTCTTTCTATAAATGGCACCACTGTACTCCTGTCAGTAGGGCTTAGGAATGGGGTATGAGCAAGCAGCCATGACAATTTCAGTGCTTGCAGTGTCTATTCATCCTGCTTCCTCAGTATTCCTCCTTGTCCCTTCCTCTCCATTCTTGCTGCCACCAGCCTGGTTAAGACCCTTGCTAGTCATTCTTTTAAGTCTGTCTCATATTGTCCAAAGATTAATTTCCTAAGATATAAATTACTGCCTTGTTCAAAAGTCCTTAGAGGTTTTCTGTTGTCTATCATGTGTGGTGGCATTCTCCACTGTTTCCGTCTTAACCATCTGATTCCATATCTCTTTGATCTTTATCATGAACTTTATACTACATCCAGAGCAGACTGCTTACCATCCCTTGTGTCTCAAGCCTTTGCCCCAAACTGTTCCCTTTGCCTGTAATGCCTATTTCCTTTTCTCTGTCAAAATCCTTATTTAAGACCCAATTCATAATTATGTATAAAAAAGAACAAACTACTGATACATGTAATAATGTGGTGAATTTCAAAAAACAGGTTAGGTGAAAAGTCAGAGACAGTATATGGTGCATGGTTCTATTTATATGAAAACCTAGAAAAGAGGGAAACCAACCTGTGGTGATGGAAATCAGAAAATAGTTGCTGGAGGGTGAGAGGAAGAGAACTGAATGGAAAGGAACATGAGAGAATTTTGGGGGGGTGGTAGAAATGTTTTCTCTCTTGTTTTGAGTAATGGTACATGGGTATATATAACTGTCGAAATACATCAAACAGACCACCTAAGATGTACGCATTTTGGTGGTTTGTTAATTATAGCTGAATTTTTTTAATTGTACTAAAAAGCCTATGACAAACCTTTGACAAAACCTCTTCTGCGAAGAAATGGCCTCTGAGTCCTAATTCAGACGTTTTTTATCTCCCTTTAGGAACCTCACACATTCTAATTTATATACACAGATACATATCTTTATCTCTTTAAAAGTAGAAATCATTATTGTCAGACATTCATCTTTGGATAACCCCTAGACTTGTTGGCTCAGCACAAATTTATTGAATAAATGTATTCTCATTGACCCTTTTTCTTTCTGTTCCTCAGGTAGAGTAGCCTGTAGAGTACCTATGAAAGGGAATATTTGGCTACTCAAAATTCAGGAAATCCATTTCAGAGAAACTAAGATTTCACTTTTTACTTGTATTTTTTATTTCTAAATTAATGCTTGAGTAAATTTTTTGATTGTAGCTATGGTGAGTATTTTCTGTGAGTGAGTGGGCATAACTTGTCAGATTATATATTATACATATGAAACTAATGTAATATGTGACAACTACAATTAAAATGTGTTTGTTTTTTTGGTTTTTTGGTGTTTTTTTTGAAGATTTTATTCATTTGACAGAGAGAGACAGCTACAGAGGGAACACAAGCAGGGGGAGTGGGAGAGGGAGAAGCAAGCTCTCCACTGAGCAGGGAGCTTGATGCGGGGCTCGATCCCAGGACTCTGGGATCATGACCTGAGCCGAAGGCAGACGCCTAACAACTGAGCCACCCAGGTGCCCCTTTAAAATGTTTTTTAATCCAGTCATATTTTTCATTAATCATAAGAGGTGATGGTAGAATTGCTGATTTCCATTATTTTTAGTGCCTGCCACTCTTCCTGGTGCTTACTTTCCCACTACATCCAAACAGAGGTGTTCCTCAATTATTTTGCAATAATCAATGGCAGATCCAGTATTTCGTTGTTCCCTGTTGTTTTAACCTCCAGGAAAAATGTTTCAATCAAGCTTCACTTGTTTGCTCATGGCAAATTTAATTATTGTACCTATGTTAATTCTTATACCTATGGTATGTTAATTTCTCTACAATTGTATTTTAAGATATCCCTGAAGAAGTAGATATTTTAAAATTATACTTTAAATCGTCTTTTTGGGAATGAAAACTTAACGTCATCACTTCACCAGAAATGACATATGTGGGGCATTTGTGCTATCACTTTCTCCATCTCAGCCCATGGCAGACATTGCCATCAATCATGGCTTCTTTCCTGTTAAGCCCATATAGCCTCACATTCCCTTTCAGCCTCGTATTACAGACAGCCACACCCAAGCCTCTAGGATTTGGGTTGAGCATTTATCCCAGGACTGGGAAGGAAGAAGTAGAGGTAGGGAGACTAAAAGCTGTTTCCTAGGTAATGAATTAGCCATATACAAGTGAATCTTCGGCCAAGATCTGGAGAACAATTGAAGACATTTGATTGTTAAAAGATGGGGGAAATAGCATCTGAAGTGTTAAGGGTTAAAAGTTTTATTTTAAAGCACACCGGAAGAAACTTAGACCAGGAATCCAGAAACGTGGGTGTGGTTTCAGCTCTGAGAGAGGTTCTGGGAAGATCACACAAACCCCATGGCACTTAGTTGTTGCAGCTGAAACACAATTGAACTAAACATTCAATAGGGTTCTAATTCTAAAGTTCTACAATTCTAGATGTAGATTAGATAAAAGACAGCAAATCTGTAGTCAAGTCATACATTTAAGACTTAGGAATATTACTGAGGAACTAAAAGTAAAATTGAAAATACTCTGGTTAGAATAGGTAGAAATGGTTTAAAAACTGCCAAGTGTCATAAACTGTTATATAAATTCACACCTGTGATATGAGCAGATGAAATTTGATTTTAAAGGATAATGCCGTACAACTTTATCTTCAACTTTCAATCAGGGACTTTTTTCCTCCTCATGATTAGTTTAGATTTGGAAAGGCCTCCAGAAGTCAACAAATCTGATCCTAATTGAGATGTGAAATTTTTTGTCTCTGTTAGCACTTTCTAGGCATCATGGCAACTTCATCTGAAGAAGTTTTGCTGATTGTGAAGAAGGTGCGTCAGAAGAAGCAGGATGGAGCTTTGTACCTCATGGCAGAAAGAATCGCTTGGGCACCTGAAGGCAAAGATAGATTTACAATCAGCCATATGTATGCAGATATTAAATGTAAGTCATCTATACTAAGGTCTGATGGAATATTTGTTAGTAATTTTATAAAAAGATTGCTCATATAGTCTGTGGGTTTTTTATTATAGTGTCCAAAAAAATCAACCATATTGAAATAATTATAAAGTGGGATCATTGATTATATGTTATTCTGTAACCTGTGATTAATAATAGACTTTGTATAGTTTTTTTTTTTTTTAAAGATTTTATTTATTTATTTGAGAGAGAGAGAGAATGAGAGACAGAGAGCACAAGAGGGAAGAGGGGAGAGGGAGAAGCAGACCCCCCCTGAGCAGGGAGCCCGACGTGGGACTCGATCCCGGGACTCCAGGATCATGACCTGAGCCAAAGGCAGTCGCTTAACCAACTGAGCCACCCAGGCGCCCAACTTTGTATAGTTTTATATATATAAATCTAGGTCATATAAAGATCTCCACATGTACTTTCTTTTAGGAGTTGCATAATAGTCCGCTAAATGGATATACAGTCATGTATTTAATTAGTTTTCTGTTGAAGGACAGTTAGGAAGTTTCCAGAATTCTTTTAATGCAAACAGTACTGCAGCATAGTTCTGTGGGCTAATATCTTTGTGAGGTTGTATGTGTGAGATACATCCCTGCAGTAGATTTACTGGTCCGGATGGTTCTTATGTTTAAACGCATTAAAATGATAAATGATGGCAGATTGTCCTTTAATAAAATTGTATCATTTAAGCAAGTAGTCTAATTAATCTTCGGTTATGTGGCCATCATCTGTTGAGAGAAGATAGACTCATTTTTTTAATTGGACGGAGATAGGAGATACAGGGGTAAAATTGTGGTACCTGAACTGCAACCATTAATGTGAATTCATTTATTTTCCTGGATATAAAATTCTTCTCCTAGATAAAATCCTGTGTAGATTTCAAGGAACATGACACCTCAAAAAATAGTCAACCTTACACATTCAAGTGCTCAATTTATAAATGTCCTTTGTGTGTAAACAGTGGCCCTAAGAACTTACCTCTACTTTGCTGCTGCAAATGACCAAGATTTTTATCTATCTCCACTGAAATAACTTAGAATTTTAACTTTCAAAAGGAAATACTGTTTAAAATTCATCATAATTAGGTCCTAAGCTATCTGGTCTTTTGTCCACTATTCTGGTAATACTACCTCCCTTTAAAAGTCTGTGGAAGGGGCGCCTGGGTGGCTCAGTCGTTATCTGCCTTTGGCTTGGGTCATGATCACAGAGTCCTGGGATCGAGCCCCGCATCGGGCTCCCTGCTCAGTGGAGAGCCTGCTTCTCCCTCTCCCACTCCCCCTGCTTGTGTTCCCTCTCTCGCTCTCTCTCTGTCAAATGAATAGATAAAAATCTTTTAAAAATAATAATAAAATTCTGTGGAAAAGTGCCTCACCAAGTTCCTCCTACTATTCTTACAAACTAACATTTGTACCAGAAGAAACTCCTAAATTAGGAACTGCCTCTATTAGCATTTCTCTTAAACAGGAAGCTGGTCCTGTAGCTCTGCAAAACACGTACTCATTGTGATACCCACACATACAATAAAGAATATACCCTTCTTCTATTTCTCGACAATTCTTCTGTTATTGAGAAGGAGAGCACATACCCAAATCTAGATCTGCACCAGATCAGTTTTTGTTTTAAGTTGAATATTTGAAAAAAATACCCATTTCTGAAAGGAACCACTGAAAGTTATCAATAGTAAATGACTAAGGTGAAAATCAGCCGTTAAGTAAGCTAATTAAAAAACTTCAGGGGGCACCTGGGTGACTCAGTCAGTTAAGCTTCTGCCTTCAGCTCAGGTCTTGATCCTGGGGTTCTGGGATCGAGCCTCGCATTGGGCTCCCTGCTCGGCAGGGAGTCTGCTTCTCCCTCTCCCTCTGCCTGCCGCTCCCCCCTGCTTGTGCTCTCTCTCTTTCAAGTAAATAAATAAAATTAAAAAAACAAAAACACGTCAGAAGTAGACCTCTCAGAGGCAAAGTCTAAGATAGAGCAAGGATAAAGCAATGATTGAGAAAAGATGCCTAGAAAGGGGTGATGGTTTTGTTTTTGAGAAATAGAATACCAGAGTAGGCTGGCTGACAGTGTAAATTCCTCTATATTGCTGTTTTTGGTGGTAAGATATTTTATCTAAACTGTTGATCTGGAAGCCGCATCTTTATTGAAAAAGTTTGTTTAGGAGCTAGGCGATTTGGGTTGTGAGCTCTAGGCAGCTTGTTTCACACTACCAAGAGTCTCCCATTTCATGGGACAAAGCCCCTCCATCTCTCTTCCCCTGACAAAGACAAGCACTACTATTGCCATGAGGCCCACTACTTTAAGAGTACAAGTTCTCCATTATGTTGGTGTATTTTGAGGTTCCCAACCTCAATTTATTATGAAAAGTTTCAAAGTTAGAGAAAAATTTTAAGAATGATACACGATATGTCCCACTTACTATTATGCATGCAAACACTTTGCTCTGTAATATTTTCACACCAAGAAATTTTTAGTAATAAATAACGTTTCCCCATTTGTCCCAATAATGTTTTCTGTAGCAGTGATTTTTTTTTTAAACTATATCCAGTCTAGCTTCACAGATGGAGTTGTAGTGTCTTCAGTCTTTATAGGCTTGTCACATACCACATTCTGATTATGTTTGCTTGCCTCCTCAAGGTTTTCTATAATCTATTTGTGTAGACCTGTATTTCTCAAAAACTGAAAGGTCTACAGGCTTGATTGTACTCAGATTAAACCCTCGCAGCAAGAACACCTAGGTGATGGTATTTACTTATTATCCTATCCCCACAGAAAGCCCATAGTGTGAGGTTGTGCCACCCACTTTGGATGAGATGAAGTTTCATCACTGGGTTGAAGTGACACCAGATCTCTCAGATGTAAAATTATGTATTCTTTGCAATTAGTAAGACATGGGCTGTTTTGGAGTTTTTTAAATTATGACAGATCATTTTTATTAATAATGTTTTTTGGATTCAGATGTTCAGGGTGGGTTCAGGACTCCTAGTTGGCTATTTAGAGATCTGCCGCAGTTGAGTGGAAACAAAAGCCCTTTAGTATCTTGAGATGGAGGCAGTGAGTGAGAAGGGCCACACAAAGAGGATAGTAAAGAAGGAAGCAGAGTGTTAGCAGTGAATTTGTTAAACTGTGCTCTGATTATATGGGATTATTTGAGAAGAGGGCATTTCTGCAAAAGCATTAAGATTGGAGCAGGGCAGCTAAAGCCCAAAGGAATTCTGAATTTTCTTGGGAGGAGAGTAGCCTGTTGTTGGACAGTTTCCAGTGTGGGTGTCCTCATCTAATTTGTCTCATGCTTCTTTTTAGGCCAGAAAATCAGTCCAGAAGGAAAAGCTAAAATTCAGCTTCAGCTGGTGTTGCATGCAGGGGACACAACTAACTTCCATTTTTCCAATGAAAGCACAGCTGTGAAAGAGCGAGATGCAGTGAAAGACCTTCTCCAGCAGCTGCTGCCCAAATTCAAGAGGAAAGCGAATAAAGAGCTGGAAGAGAAAAACAGGTGAAGGGGGAAAAGAATAAAGAGACGCTAAGTTCTCTCCAGTCTTTTAGTAGAGTAACAGCTTGTTATTTCTTATCCCTTGTGCTGCATTAAATTAAATTAACTGCCTCAAGCCTAATATCTGGTGAGGAACACAACTGAGACTCAAAGGTGATAAGGTCCTTTCATTCCTTCTCCTAGTTCTCTTCACAAAGATGACAGGAAAGCATTAGAAGTGTATTTGTAAGTGAGAAACCTGAAAGAAATCACACTGTAAAAAAGTTGAGAAAACATGAAATAATGAGTTTCTGATAAGACAAATTATTCCATCGCCAATATCTTCCATGCCATCTATGCTTAAGTCTCTAAGTGCTTATCACTGAGAAACTGGTGGCCAGAAAATCTCAACCATACCTCCTCTCTCCTCTTTCACGTTCATATGTGAAAGAGAATGCAGTACAGTTCAAATACAGGCATGATGACCTTTGTATCACTGGATATAGAGATGAATAACACCAAATCCATACCCTCAAAGAGTTTATTCTTTGCTTTTTCAGACTTCCATTTATCTTCATTTGTTCCTTCAAAAACGTTTTTTGTTTGTTGTAATTACTAACAAATGAACTAAATGACCTCTGCTGCTCCAGCATCATAAAATGGAAGTCGAGTGTCTCGGTTTCATGTTGTTAAAGTAGTTAAACTCTTTTTAAAGTGTTACATAAATAGCGTTTTATTGTAGAAGTTCAATATATTCAATATATTCTATCACCAGAATGCTGCAAGAAGATCCTGTTTTGTTTCAGCTTTATAAAGACCTTGTTGTGAGTCAAGTGATCAGTGCTGAGGAATTCTGGGCCAATCGTTTAAATGTGAATGCAACAGAGAGTTCTACATCCAATCATAAGCAAGATGTTGGCATTTCTGCAGCATTTCTGGTATGTGACCCTTCTAGATTTCTGAAGGGAAAAGAAAAAAAGAAAGAAAACCTTGGTATATGTGTTAACAATGCCATTTTATTGGTAAAACTTAGCATTTCCTTAAAGTAAATTAGTGGATACTTTGTTATCTATGGTATTCTTCTAAAATATAAATATATGCAGTACTGGGGTGCCTGGGTGGCACAGTCAGTTAAGTGGCTGCCTTCGCTCAGGTCATAATCTCAGGATCCTGGGATCGAGTCCCACATCAGGCTCCCTGCTGGGTGGGGAGTCTGCTTCTCCCTCTTCCTCTGCTGTTCCCCCTGCTTGTGCTCTCTCTCTCATTCTCTCTCTCTCAATAAATAAAATTTAAAAAATATATATATATACAGCATTTTTTAAATAGATACTTTTTGCTAGCTATACTTTTTGGTTTGGGGACTTGACCTTTACATGCGAGAAATTAAATGGACTTTAATAAAGAGAATCTTTTAGCAATTGGAGTAATACTTGTTTCCCCTAATTCTTTTAAATTTAGAACTTTCTGATACCTTTATGATTGCTATATTTATAATGCAGAGTTAAATTTGTAATGACCATGGTGTTATAGAAGAAGCAAGATTTATAAAATGTATTTTAGTGAAAAATTGGGAATACCTTACCTGTAGAATTAGAAAGTCGGATTCATTTAGTCTATACCTGGTAGAACCAAAGTGGTATTTATGCATTTAACAAAAATTTGAGTATCAATTACATGTTTAGCATCTTCTTGGGTGCTTAGTAGTGAATTGAATTAATAAGGCCTTCCCTAAAGAAACCAGTCAGATAATATTTGTTTAGTAACCAAGGTTTATAGTTGTTTTGGTAACTCTACAAGTATCATGTTAAAGCTCCACTAGCTATCTACCTATTTGACTATGTTGAATTTTCAAGGACGCAGATTTTACACATCAGTAAGATTATGTGAAACCAAGCCAGGCTTCTTTGAGCCCTCTCTCAATGCCAAAAGTGAGGGTGAGGAACTTAATTTCTGTCTCTGTAGTTTATTCAGAAAGTCTGTTTTGCCAGCTTTGTCCAGTGTCTATTATATGCTTACACATCTTCCCCCGATATTCTAATGAATATATATGTGTGGTCTTTATTTTAGGCTGATGTCCGGCCCCAAACAGATGGATGTAATGGTCTGAGATACAATTTAACCTCTGATATCATTGAGTCCATATTTAGGACGTATCCAGCAGGTAAGAAGAATCAATTTTTCCACATAGTTGAAATATTTCTTTGGATGAATTCAGTAATACATCAGTGAAAAACAAAAAGCTTTACCTTTATTCCTGATGAAGTGCAATAAAATATGTGAAGACATGGTAGTTATTAACGAGTCGGTATATAATGTGCTGTCATCAGTTCATTGGTATGCTGACTTTCCCATTCTTCCATCAGTGGTTCTTAAACTTTATTTACCCTTCAGCATACCTGCACAAAATGACCTGTTCCAGAGGCATCAATAAATGAGTCTCTACAGCAGTAATTTAGATCATCCTTCATGCTGCCTCCAGAGTGACCTTTCTAACCCACAAATCCTTACCCTTGCAGAAACCATCCTAAAAGTATAAATGACTTGACCCCAGCCTTAGCAATTTATGCTGTGCAGCCAAGGTTGAGAACCATCACTTCAGTTATTCTACTGACTAAACAGTTCACTCTCCTCACTCCCTCACTCCTGCTCCTTTAGTCTTTGGAAACAGATATCGGGACCCCATAGAACTCAAGTATTGCCCACTGCCACCGCTATAAAATCCTGACTTCTTTGGGCAGGTAGAAGCCTCCCCTTTGCTTCTGTAGGAGCTTATGTCTGCTTCAGAGAGTTATCAAATTGTAATGTAATTATTTTCATATTTTTCTGATAGTAATAATTATATAGTGTTTATTATATACCAGACACCATTCTGAGGCCTTTATGTATATTAACTCATTTTAGTCATTACAAATAATTCTATGAAGTGGGCACTCTAACTACCTTTATATGACAGATGAGGAAACCAAGATGCACAGAGATTATGTAATTTGCACAAGATCATATAGATTGTAAGTGACAGACCTAGAATTTTTTTTTTTTTTAAGATTTTATTTTTATTTATTTGACAGAGAGAGACAGCAAGAGAGGGAACACAAGCAGGGGGAGTGGGAGAGGGAGAAGCAGACTTCCCGCCAAGCAGGGAGCCTGATGCGGGGCTCGATCCCAGGACCCTGGGATCATGACCTGAGCCGAAGGCAGACACTTAACGACTGAGCCACCCAGGCGCCCCCAGACCTAGAATTTTAAGCTCAGGCTCTCTGGCTCAAGAGACCATGCTTTTAACTTCTTTGCTGATTGGACTGTGAGCTCTTGGAATGTGCTGAACTGATAGTCTGTTGAGTATTGATTCTTGGTATTTCTACTAAAACTTTGAAACTTATTAATTCTCTTGGAGCAAGACAAGGTTTTGTTTGTAATTTGTGAAGATTCCTAAAGGTAGATAGTGTATCAGCTAATCTCTCAAGTTATATTTATTACAACTAGATTATTATATACAGTATATAAAGTTGAGCAGTTCAATATAGTTTTTACTATTAGTATATATTTCAATTAATTTGAGAGATTTTAAGAAATGGAAATTCTGTATGTAACTTTTATGGTTTTTTTCTACAGTAAAAATGAAATATGCAGAAAATGTTCCCCACAACATGACAGAAAAGGAATTTTGGACACGTTTCTTTCAGTCCCATTACTTTCACAGGGACCGGCTGAATACAGGGTCCAAGGACCTCTTTGCAGAATGTGCCAAAATAGATGAAAAAGGTAGCTGTTTATCCCTGACACACATTAAATTTAATTTGCTGCTCTCTAGTCATAGTGCTGTTAGTGAATTTTTTATTTCTAAGGAAGGTCAGACTTGACCAACTTTTTATTTCATTGCTTTTCCAGGGTTAAAAACAATGGTTTCATTAGGAGTGAAAAACCCACTACTTGATTTGACAGCTTTGGAAGATAAACCATTAGATGAGGTACGTAGTATTAAAAGAATTTATGAGAGGGGTGCTTGGCTAGCTCAGTTGGTAGAGCATGTGATTCTTGATCTAGGGGTTGTGAGTTCGAGCCCCATGCTAGGCATAGAACCTACTAAAAACAAAAAACATACATATTTTTTAAGGTTTTATTTATTTATTTGATAGAGAGGGCGCCTGGGTGGCTCATATGGTTAAGCGTCTGCCTTCGGCTCAGGTCACGATCCCGGGGTCCTGGGATCGAGTCCCGCATCGGGCTCCCTACTCAGTGGGGAGCCTGCTTCTCCCTCTGCCTCTCTCTCTGTCTCTGATGAATGAATAAAATTTAAAAAAAAAAAAAAATAGAGACAGAGAGAGCACAAGTGGGGGGAGGGGCAGAAGGAGAGGAAGAAGGACAAGCAGACTCCCCAGTGAGCACAGAGCCTGACGCAGGGCTCAATCCAAGGACCCCGAGATCACAACCTGAACCAAAATCAGACACTTAACCAACTCTAAGCCACCCAGGCACCCCACAAAAAAACAGATTTTAATTAAAAGGAATTTATGAGATAAAACAGTCTTCCTAGTCTTCAACTAGTTTAAAAATTGCTTTCAGTGTAGATATTCCACTTTTGAGAATATAAAATAAAGTTTTGTTATTTGGAGTGATTTATCAGAAGTGCTTGTCAATAGCACTGTTTGCTATTGCTATTGCTAATTGCCTTGAAAAACTGAAATTCCTATATGACTTGCTAAAACTTTTTTAAAAGAATTTTCCTCCCA
The DNA here is from genome assembly GCF_054177405.1 of Leptonychotes weddellii. NCBI lineage: Eukaryota > Metazoa > Chordata > Mammalia > Carnivora > Phocidae > Leptonychotes > Leptonychotes weddellii. Next base: position 34,923,931 of record NC_138379.1, on the reverse strand, counting down.
TTGGTACTTCTGTAGGTAATGTGAAGGCTTAACGTATTTGTGAGTCAAGCTTTATTCTCTGACATTAATCTAAAGAAATGTGGATAAATATCAGTAGGCCAAGAAAAGATAACAAACATTTTTCCATAGCCCAGTGTTTGTCAGACTTTGATCACACCCATGACCCTTGCCCCGCACTAGTTCCAATAAGTTTCAACAGCTAGACCACCAAGTATGCACCACCTACCTCCACATCGTGACTACAGACTTACAGATGTATCCGGTCACGGGGAAAGATGGGATCCCTTTTGATTGAGGGATTCCCTACCTCTCAATTCCATCCCTGCCCTTACTTGTAAGCTAGGAGCCAGCCTTCCTCAGTTATTCTCTTCACACTCAGATATTCATTTTCTTACCTTTCTTTTGGTCCTCTTCTGCTGGCCATATACACATGCTTAAACCTTCCTGTCTTGTCTTTTTCTAAACTTTTTCCTTTATTTTAGTGTATGGTACTCACGAGGTGAGGAAACCAATGTTTAAACTTTTGACCTACAGTCTTTAGCAGAAAATAATCCTTGGTGCCCAGATGAGTCATTTCCTTAATGAAATTGAGTTTTCTTGGTAATTCTCCACATTCAGGCACTTCCTTTGTAAATTTCAGCATATAAAACATGGTCCTCCTTAATCATCCTGAAAAATGAAGCTTTGTGAAGCTTAAAGGTATAGCTTAATATGGGGAAAAGATTTTAGTGCCTTTTTTTTTTAATTTTAAGATTTTATTTGAGAGAGAGACCAGAGATTACAAGCAGGCAGAGGGAGAGGAAGAAACAGACTCACTGCTGAGCAGGGAGCCCGATGTGGGGCTCGATCCTGGAATCCTGGGATCATGACCTGAGCTGAAGTCAGACGCTTAACCAACTGAGGCACCCAGGCACCCCATTAGTGCTTTTAAAAAAAATAAAAATGGGGCATCTGGGTGGCTCAGTCATTGAGCGTCTGCCTTCAGCTCAGGTCATGATCCCAGGATCCTGGGATCGAGCCCTGCATCAGGCTTCCCTGCTCAGCAGGAAGCCTGCTTCTACGTCTCCCACTCCGCCTGCTTGTGTTCCTGCTCTCGCTATCTCTCTCTCTGTCAAATAAATAAATAAATAATCTTTTTTAAAAATGTAATAAATAAAAATAAAAATGATGGGGCGCCTGGGTGGCTCAGTTGGTTAAGCGACTGCCTTCAGCTCAGGTCATGATCCTGGAGTCCCTGGATCGAGTCCCGCATCGGGCTCCCTGCTCGGCGAGGAGCCTGCTTCTCCCTCTAACCCTCCCCCCCTCTCATGTACTCTCTCTCTCTCATTCTCGCTCTCTCAAATAAATAAATAAATCTTTAAAAAAAAAAAAAATGATGGTATATTGGGGGGTGTCTAGCTGGCTCAGTTGGAAGAGTATGCGACTCTTGAGCTTAGGATTGTGAGTTCGAGCCCCACTCTGTGTGTAGATTACTCAAATTTTTTAACTTTAAAAAAAATGATGGTATATTACACATAATCATGTGTGACTTTGTTCTTCACTTTGCCTGTTATCACTATCAGTTCAAGGTAAACCATAGTTAAGTACATAGACTATAAAGCCAAACTACCTGGCTTATAGACTGTCATTTTTTTTTTAACATTTCTAAGCCCAGTTTTCTTATAAAATGAGGTTGATAGTACTGACCATAGCAGGGAGTAGGAAAATTGAGGAGATGTTGGTTAAGGGTACCAGCTTGCCACTAGCAGATAAATAAGTTCTAGAGATCTAGATGCACAGCATATAGTCAACAATGCTGTATTACAAACTTCAGAGTTGCTGCATCTTAGTCGTCCTTACCACAAAACAGGAAATGATAATTACATGACATGACAGAGATGTCAGTTTTAGGGTAATCATTGTAATATATAAATATCAAGTTAACACATTTTATACCTTTAACTTATAAAATATTAACGTGTCAATTATATCTCAGTTGAAAAAATGCAATACAAAAAAGGTGTTGACTTTATAGGATTGCTACAAGAGTGAAGAGTGTGGTACACAGTGAGTGTTCAACAAATAATAGGTGTTACTATTATTTGTTTTTAGTGCCTGCCCAGTATTCCATTGTATGGACATGTAAACATTTATATAACCAATCCCCTTAATGGAAATGTTAGGTGATTCAGTTTTTCCTTTGGTGCCTCTTTTTCCTCTATCATCCTCTAGTTGTTGTAAACTCTCCCATGATACGACCTTTGGCCACCTTCTGAATACGTCATCTTCATTCCATTGCTTAAATAGCGCCTCCTCTCCATCCAGTCACTGTATCATGCCACCCTATTTTCTTCGTACCATTTGTTATTTTCAAAAGTGATCTTCTCTCAGTAGAGTATAAGTTTTGTGAGGGTGCCTCTTGTTTACTGGCCTATTCCCTGCATGTGGCATATAAAAGGCATCAGTAATTATTTGATAAAGGGATGAATGGTATAGGAGTCTTTTTGTAATCTTTCATTTACCTTTGTAGCCTTATGTCTCACCAATCCCTGACCCACGCTTCATTCAAGGTGTAACTGCAGTACAGAAAAACGCCATGACACATATGCATTATGTTGTTTGTACACCTATATTTAAGCAGTTTCCTCCCCTGAAATGTTACTGTCTTCATGTCTGGCTTGCAAGCACTTGATCAATTTATGGTGCTCCATGAAGCTTTTTTGAACTTACCTCTGCTCTCCTCCAGTGGGATTGGCTCCTTCCTCATGCAGCACATAGAAGTCTTAACTATGTGTACTGGCTTACAGCCCAACACCCTACTAACTAGTATTCTGGCTCATTTGGCACAAGGTCTTAACAACTTTCTGTCTGTAAGGCCTAGTACAAACTCAGTACATGTTTGAAAATATCTGTTTCTCCAATATCTCTTTTTACAGAGTTTGGAAAAGTTGACTATCCTTGCTTAGACTAATACTTAAAAAGTTATAAAGCCAGAATTTGAATCCATATTTATGTGACTCCAAAGTCCATGCTTTTTTTCCACTGTATTCTATTTCTTCATTTAATATTTTGCAAACTATATCCAAAACTGCTCTTTAAAAAAATTCACAGTTCGGGGCACCTGGCTGACTCAGTCTGGAGCATGCAACTCTTGATCTCAGGGTTGTTAAGTTTGAGCCCCACATTGGGTGTAGAGATGACTTAAAATATTTTTTTTAAAAATGCACGGTTTAAGTTTTTGTTTTTGTTTTTTTTAAGATTTTATTTATTTGAGAGTGGAAGAAAGAGCACAAGCAGGGGGGTGGGGCAGAGAGAGAGAGAAAAACAGACTCCTTGCTAAGCAGGGAACCCGATGCGGGGCTCAATCCCAATGGTCCTGGGATCATGACTTGAGCCACTGAGGCACCCCAGAATGCACGGTTTAAGATTATTTTTGTGATGGCAGAAGGGGCATATTGTCTTTTTTATGTGTATGTAACTTTTTAAATATTTATCTGTAAAAATTGAGTAATGCTCAGAATTAATATAGTCCCATCATGCAGAGAATTTTTTCAGCTAAGCGTGTCTCTCATAATGGATAAGAAAACCAGAACTTTATTTTGATTTTTAATCTTCCAAATTGTTTCTCACAGGGCTATGGCATTTCTTCCATGCCATCTACTTCTAATTCTAAATCCATAAAGGAGAATAGTAATGCTGCCATCATCAAGAGGTTTAACCATCACAGTGCCATGGTCCTGGCAGCAGGTCTCAGGAAACAGTTAAGTATACATGCAAAGGTGCAATAACTAGGCTTTTCAAGGTAGCCAGATGGAATTGTGTTGTTGTTCTGCTTGTGGTTTTTAACATTTTCCCCCTTTGTTTTAAGAGAAGCACAAAATGAACAAAATGGTGAGCCCAGCAGCGTCGATGGAAATTCTGGAGATGCAGATTGCTTCCAGCCAGCAGTCAAAAGGGTATGGGTAAAAAGTTCAGAAGGTTTAGAGCTCAGGTTTCTCCAGATACCTTGTATAACGGCTAGAATTTTATGTTAATCCTTGATTACTTCAAATGACTCCATTCTTCTGGCCAAGACGTTAAGCATTTGGCATAAATTATAGAACGTTTTAAAGAATCTTGGTTTTAACTTGCCAGCCAGCTTTCCATGCACTCCTGTCTATTAACTGTTCTTACTGGTTTTGTTCTCTTTTTTCCTTCACATGTACACATACACACATATTGACATACAGTTTGTGTTCTGGGCAAGAGTATTCAACAAAGGCAGTATGACAGGAAGAAAAACTAAAGGTTTGTGTATATGATTTTAAAAGATAGGATTGGGGCCTCATATTACACCTAGCATTTGTGAGTTAGAAATGTGTTCTTATTAAATTTCGAAGAAATCATTTGGGGCTGTGGGGGAATATGGACAGAATTATCTACTTCCATATTTCTTTCCTTACAACTTTGCCAAGCTACTCTGCCTCTCTGTTTTTTCAAGTTCCTCCCCAGTTATAAAAATAAATACGATGAAGCTTTCTTAGAGGGCAATCAAGCAATATGTATTAAAATTTTAAAGGTCTGTGCCCTTAATTCCATTTTTGGGACGGCATTTCATTTTGGACAGTTATCTAAAAAGGAAAAGATGTGCAGGTATTCAGATACAAATACTCATTACAGTATTATAATAAAATAGCAAACATTCTAGTAATAATATCTGTGGTATGCCCATACAATGGAGATTGGTGCAGCTATGAATAACTTGAAAAGGATTAATGACTTACTGAATTAAAAAGAGTTCACATATACCATAACAGTAGCTTAATTCATAAAAAATTAAATTCAAGAAATTGGGCATCTGGGTGGTTCAGTCGGTTGTGCGTCTGCCGTAGGCTCAGATCATGATCTCCCGGAATCATGAGCCCCACATCGGGCTCCCTGCTCAGCGGGGAGTCTGCTTCTCCCTCTGCTCCTCACCCCACCCTTGTGCTCTCTCTCTCTCTCTCTCAAATAAATAGTCTTCTTTAAAATAAATCCAAGAAACCATTTTTGAGTTGTTGAAAATATTAGGGGGTGGGAAACAAAAATGAAGGAGTTCATACCCTCAGTGTCTATAGGGAAGACGAAAACAAAAGTTTCTCAGAATAAAGCTTGAAGTATAGTAATTGTGTTATTTATAGGAGGAATCAAAGAAAATAAAAATTCATGAATTAAATAAATGAAAAGTTCACAGGACAGACTGTGTGATACAATTTCACATGTAAAAAAATGCTTATGAACTTTTTAAAAAACACCTTCAAAAGAATATGCTAAATGGTTATCTTTAAGATAAGTCTTACACTTTAGTTCATTTTCCAGTAACTTAATGTTTCTAAAGGCACATATACTTCTTTTTATTATTATTATTTTTTAAGATTTTATTTATTTAGGACGCCTGGGTGGCTCAGTCGTTGGCGTCTTCCTTCGGCTCAGGTCATGATCCCAGGGTCCTGGGATCGAGCCCCGCATCAGGCTCCCTGCTCCGCGGGAAGCCTGCTTCTCCCTCTCCTGCTCCCACTCCCCCGCTTGTGTTCCCTCTCTTGCTGTGTCACAGGCGCCCCACATATATACTTTTAAAATTAACAGAGCCAGGGGAACCTGGGTGGCTCAGTCGGTTAAGCATCTGCCTTCAGCTCAGGTTATGATCCTGGGGTCCTGGGATTGAAGCCCCACATTGGGCTCCCCACTCAGCGGGGTGTCTGCTTCTCCCTATCCCTCTGAACCTTCCCCTTTTCTCATGCTCTTGCCTTCTTTCTCACTCTCAAATGAGTAAAATTTTTTTTTTTAACAAAGCCAATAAGATTTGTTTTCTTTTTAAGTTTTTATTTAAATTCCAGTTAGCATATGGTGCAATATTAGTTTTCAGGTGTACAGTTTATTTTTTTTTTAAAGATTTTATTAATTTATTTGAGAGAGGCCGAGATCACTACCTGAGCCAGAGGCGGCCACTTTGAAAAATATTTATGGGTTGAATAAATATTTTTTTTCTAAGAAAAGTTAAACTAAAATGAAAGTTACAGAGAGGAGTTTAAGATGAAATCTAGGCAATGATGCTTTTCTTTGCAATACTGTGGCACTAAGTACGTTTGATTCTTGGTAATTAAGGAGTTGTCAAAAATCATGGTTTGTGTGAATTTTCACAATGTTCACTAATAAATGCTGACTCTAGACATTCTTTCAAATCAATAGTTTGAAATAGTCTGATGTATGTTCTGCAGAAGGGTTTTATAGAATGAGAGATTCAGAAGTAATAATAGAGTCCTTACTTTTATGGAGTTTCCAGTGAGGTTTGAGAGGTCACCGAATGAGGCCTTGGCAGAAGTATAGGATTTGGGTTATCAGGGGAGGTTAGGTTAGGGACATGACTTAGGTAAGGAACAGCAGGGATAGAAATGAACTTGATCTTACGTGAAAAGTAATGAAGATTAAATTTCGGTATGCCTTGAAGTTGGTAGAAAGGTGGAGAGAAAGTTGTAAAAAAAAAATTCGTCTGAGTCTAAAGTGGGAGACTGATGAATGTGTTACTCTGAATATTGTGCTGTGGTCAGATCTTTTCCTGTACTACAAGGGGACTAGTCAAACTGTCCAAATAGGGGCAATTTCAATACTAAGTTTTCAAGTTGATCTTTTTTGAGAGATACTTAATAACCAAAATGTTTTGAACCTACTCTTGGTAGCTACAGATGAGGGTTGACCAGATGAATTTCATAGCTACATAAGGGATGAACTATTGTAGAATTATTTTCACAAATGGCCAAAGCAAACAGACTGCTTTTTTATGTCTTTTATAATTAACATAGGCTGTAGAAATTTAGCAGTCTTTTACTAGCACAGGAGAAAACAGGTTAGTAAAACCAAAATAAAGAGTACAGAAGTAAACCCAAATACATGGAGGAATTAAATAAACATATGATAAACATGGTATTTCAGAATCCATGGGAAACAACAGATTATTCTACAAATGGTGTTGGGAGGACTGATTAGTAAAAAGAAACTCAGATTCCTTATTCCAAAATAAATACTAAGTGGATCAAAGACTTAAGCAAATAATTAATCCACAGAAGAATAAACAGTAAGGGAATAATTAAAACCAAACACCACCAAATGAGAAGAAAAAGTATTTGCAACACATATAATAAATTAGTCCTACTTATTTGGTGGAAGAATAGTAAAATACACCATTTTCACCTGCCAGACTATTAAAAACTAGAAGTTCAGTAATACTTAAAGATGGTCAGAGTGTAGGAAAACAGGTACTCTGTAAGTGGTTGGTGAGAAAATGAGTTCAACCAGTTGTAGAGTAGTCATCTCTAGGAATTGAAGTTCATGGTGGGAAGCCTTCATATTTTACCCTCTGCAGAGTTGTACTTTTTCAATAATGTTCATTACTTTTGTAAGAAAAACTTACCATAAAAAGTACTGTGTTGATAATTACAGGCAAAGTTGCAAGAGTCCATTGAATATGAAGATTTGGGGAAAAATAATTCCATAAAAACAATTGCACTAAACCTCAAGAAGTCAGATAGGTAAGTTTGGTCAATATTAACTTGAGGCACAACAGTTATATAACACAAATCACTGCAGAGTATATTCTGCAAGGATAGCACTCAAGTTTTAAATCCCTTTGTTACCATAAGAATACAGTATCTTTTTTCCTTGAAAATTTACTTTGCATTTCAGAAAAGGATGCTTAAATGATCAAAGCCAAGATAAAAATGTGGTTCTCTGTGCTATTTTCTTATTGCCCGTATAGGAATTAAGTTATTTTACTCAAATCTGTTTAAATACATTATTATTTTTTGCTTTGGGGACATGGAGACTGCTAAAATATTTGAAGGACAAATGTTTATTCTGTGTGATTAGTAATTTCTTCTTTGCTAATCTTCAGGTATTATCACGGTCCAACTCCAATCCAGTCACTACAGTATGCAACAAGTCAGGACATTATTAATTCTTTTCAAAGTATTAGGCAAGAAATGGAAGCTTATACACCTAAATTAACTCAGGTAGGTGACTCGTACTGTTTGAAACCCAGAATTCCCATAGTTCTTTCCTCAGCTTATGAGCACAACCAAATTGAACTACATAAGCTGTTTTAATTGGGTTTAAAGACATATTTCTACAAATAAATTGAAAAAAAAATCAAGAGGTAGGGAAAAAAAGGTATTTGGCATATTCCAGAAGTATCTAAAGTTAAGATGATATTGAAAAATAGATGAGTTTTGTGATTGCTCGTTTTTTTCCTTCCATATACACAGTGTTATTGGGAAAATTTCCCAGATTACCAAAAAACTTGGACATCACTGTCTAGATAATTCTGCATGATCTCAGACTAGAATATATAAAATTGAGCTTATTGTCTAGTCTTTATTTTTCCTTGTTCTTATTCATACTTATTTTTTTTTTAAAGATTTTATTTATTTATTTGTCAGAGAAGAGAGCACAAGCAGGGGGAGCGGCAGGCAGAGGGAGAAGCAGGCTCCCCGCTGAGCAGGGAGCCTGATGCGGGATTCGATCCCAGGACTCTGGGGTCATGACCTGAGCCAAAGGCAGACGTTTGGCTGACTGAGCCACCCAGGCATCCCTCTTATTCATACTTAAATTGATCAAGAAGTTCTGTCTGTTCTTCAGTATTTCTTGACTCCTTGGTTTAGGCAAACGGGATCAGGTTTCCACAATACCACTACAAGTTAGCTTTCTAAAAACATAAATTTATCACCCTGCAGCTTAAAACTGTTTTAAAACTTAAGTTTTAAAACTTAAAATTTTTACTGCCCCCTTTCATTGCAATAGTAATTGAATGCCTTTGTCTGGTGAGCCAGAGCCTTTACGGTCTGGCCCTAATCCACATCTCAGTTTCAGTCCCAGCCATATCTTCACCATTCCCTTCCGCACATAATCAAGAGTCTTCTCTCCAGCCTAAAACGGTAAACTTCCTAGAAAACAGAGAAGGCTCAGGCTTTCTCTCTTCTTAGAATGCCCTTAGCCTGTTTCTGCCCCTGAGGAACTAATAATTATCCAAAACTCAGCTCAAATTTCATTGTCTCTGTAAAGCAATCCTCAACATGCCCAGTAACAAGTTTGGGGTGGGGGGCGTGTCTGTTTTTGTAAACCCTGAGGCAGAGTTCATTCATGTCTTGTAGTGCTTGTCACATATTTGTAACTTATTTTTTACTTTTTATTTTGAAGTAAACTCAGATTTATAGAAAGTTGGAAAAAAAAAAAGTTTTCTGGCCCATTTTGAGAGTAGAAACTCTGAAGTATTTCAGTTTGTATTTCCTAAAACAAGATACTCTCATAAATAACACAGTATAATTACAGAAATGATAAGTTAACATTGATAGAGAGCATTATTATCAAACCTTTAGGTCTTAAAAAATTTTACCAGTTGTACCATCGGTGTCCCTTACAGCAAAGAAAACTCTTTTTGGTCCAGCATCTAAGTCAGGTTCATAAGTTGCATTTAGTTCTCATGTCTTTTTAGTCTCCTTTCAGATGGAATCATTTTTTCAACCTTTCTTTGTTTTTCATGATCTTGATATTGGAGTAAAAGCCAGTTTTTTGTAAAATGCCCTCAATTTGAGTTTCTCTAATGTTTCCTCATGATTAGATTCACATTAGGCGTTTTTGGCAGGAATACCACAGTGAGGTGTCCCTCAGTGTATCATATCAGAAGGCGCGTATTTATTTTTCCTAACTTCTGATCACTTGGGTAAGGTAGTATCTACCTGGTTTCTCCACCAAAAAGTTACTGGTTTTCCCTTTGTAATGAGTTTTTTTTTTTTTTTAAGATTTTATTTATTTATTTGAGAGAGGGAGAATGAGAGATAGAGAGCACGAGAGGGAAGAGGGTCAGAGGGAGAAGCAGATTCCCTGCTGAGCAGGGAGCCCAATGTGGGACTCGATCCTGGGACTCGAGGATCATGACCTGAGCCAAAGGCAGTCAGTCGCTCAACCAACTGAGCCACCTAGGTGCCCTGTAATAAGTTACCTTGAGAGATACTTTAAGACTATGTAAATATTCAGGCACCTGGGTGGCTCGGTCATTGGGCGTCTGCCTTCGGCTCAGGTCAGGTCCTAAGCAGGGTCCTGGGATCGAGCCCCGCATTGGGTTCCCTGCTCAGGGGGAAGCCTGCTTCTCCCTCTCCCTCTCCCCCTGCTTGTGTTCCCTTTCTCGCTGTGTTTCTCTCTGTGAAATAAATAAATCTTTAAAAAAAAAAAAAAACTGTAAATATTTCTTATCAAACTTTTATCCATTAGTTTTTTAGAATCCAGTGGTGATTCTTACCAAAAACAATTACTACTGTAGTGGTGGTTAAATGGTTATCTATTTTTTTTTTTCCAAGAGATTGAGCAAGTGCATAAGCGATGGGAGGGGCAGAGGGAGAGAATCTTAAGCAGGCTCCACACGGAGCACAGAGCCTGACACAGGGCTTGATCTCACGACCCAGAAAGCATGACCTGAGCTGAAGTCAAAGAGTCGGACGCCCAACCGACTGAGCCACCCAGGTGACCCAAGTGGTGATTTTCTGATTCCATCATCCCTCCTACATTTGTCATTTGACACTTTGCTAAGACGAAGAGCTTCCCTTTCCTTCTTACATATTTATTTATATCAGAATGGATTCATGGGTTCTTACATTATTCTATGGGTTATGAACTGTTGCTGTTTTTTTGTTAAACCAAGGTATGATATACATACCGTAAAATGTACCTTTTTTAGTCTCTTGCAGATTTTAATAAACATACACAGTTGTGTAACCATTGACACAATCAAGTAAAAAAAGCAGTTTTGTCACGCCCCCAGAAATGTACCCATGCATCTTTGCAATTAGACCCTTCCCAGGCCCCTCAGGCTGGCTCCTGTATCTTTCTGACGATGGCTTCATCAATTTTTTTTTTTTTTAAGATTTTATTTATTTATTTGAGAGAGAGAGAATGAGAGAGAGCACATGAGAGGGGGGAGGGTCAGAGGGAGAAGCAGACTCCCTGCCGAGCAGGGAGCCCGATGCGGGACTCGATCCAGGGACTCCAGGATCACGACCTGAGCCAAAGGCAGTCGCTCAACCAACTGAGCCACCCAGGCGCCCTCATCAATTTTTGAGTACCTTACTTTATGGAACAGTGAGATAGATGTTCTGGGTTCATCTTATGCTTTCCCTGCCCCAGCCACAGAATCTTCTTTAGTGCTGGGTAGATGTAGAAACCAAGATCTGGGGGTGCCTGGGTGGCTCAGTTGGTTAAGCATCCCACTCTTGGCTGGCATCATGGCATCAGGGTTGCGAGATCGAGCCCCGCATCAGGCTCTGCACTCAGCACGGAGTCTGCCTCGGATTCTCTCTTTGTGTGTAGAATAAATAAATAAATCCTTTAAAAAAAAAGAAAGAAAGAAAGAAAAGAAACCAAGACCTGAGTGCAGTGTACTCATTTCTATTGGGGTATCATTTGCTGCTGGTGTTATTGTCCCTTCCACGGGCAGAGCTGAGAAATACATGTATGTATATATATGCACACATAATAAATTTGGGATTATTTGACTATTATTTCTTTTTGGAATATAAATGTCCAACATCTGGCCCTTGGGCCCAAGTAGACCGTCCTAACTTTTTTAAGCTGTGTTCAATCTTAGATACTTAAATTCTTCCCCAAACCTACTGTGCATCCCAAAAATGATTTCATATCTGAGACCCATGAATTGAGACAGGAAGGCCCAAGAAGTTATCTGTCCTTGGGTGTGTATACCTGCGTGCAGCCCGTGGCTAATCAGCAAACTCAGCAATCACTGAAGCTTCTGGTTCTGACACATCATAACATTTCTGACAAAGGGAAATAGGAATAGCATGAGTTCCCATGTTCCCTTGACTCGTGGTTGTCATGTCCTGTACTCTTACAGCAAGTTGAAAATTTGTTCTCATCCAGTCCATACACACATGGATTTCTACTTATAAGAACATCATTGAAAAGCCATAGACATACTAACCCTGCACTTGAGCTATTCGCCAAATGATTTGTTCCCCTGTAACCACAGTGCCTGGCACTTGTTAGGCAGTCACTGAATAGGTAGGTCAGTTATTTTCCTAACTGTTGATACTGATCTAGTGGGGAGTATTTTTTTCCCCTTTTGGCTAGGTATATTCACTTCCTTGGAAAAATGACAAATGATCTATTTCTGCTCTGTTGAGGGTTTTTTTTTTTTTTCCGCTAACTGCCAGCAAGTATACATGTTAACATGTTGTTTTACGTGTTTTCTTAAGCTCAGTTTTACCTTCAGTGATAGGAGTTCACAAATTGAGTTGGTGCTTAAGAAAGGGCTCTACTAGGCAGAAGTGTGAGTTTTGAGATCTAGAGACTTGCCTAGTATTGCTGGAAGCCTGGTAGGTGTTCTGTTTCTGTGCGCACTGAAATCATTCACTCTGGCTGCTGTAAATTATGTATTGTGATGCAGGAATAAAGATGGACGCTGTAAAACTGAAATAGGAAGTGAGAAAGATGGCAGGAAGAGGAAAACCACTCTGTGTGTCTTCATTTTTCAGGTTCTCTCAAGTAGTGCTGCCAGTGGTACGATCCCAACACTGTCACCCGGAGGGGCACTCATGCAGGGGGGCGCTCAGCAAGCCGTAAACCGTACGTGCGGGGCCACTTTCTCACTTACGTAAGCTCTAAAGAGCGAGTTGGGAGCAATGCTAAAGTAATTAGGTTGGTTTTTCTCTGGAGCATTTCTGGAACTTCTGTTTTTATGCACATAGATCCTGAGATCTGTTTAGACAAGAGCTTAGATTTCATAATTATCTTAATATTACAAACAGTAGTACATTGTTAGTCTCCCTATATCATACTATAAAATACTTAGTTTTTTACTTTCCGACCTCTTAGAATAAAGGGAAACCTGAAAATTGCTCCAGAATCTCAGGGAATTAAAATTTAAATGAAGATCTGTTAGTCACAAAATCATTAACCTATCTCAGGATAGCACATCCTGGTTTGGCATTGGCCAAGTACACATGTTCAGATTTATTCTGTGGTTGTTCTTTCAGAGATTGTACATATGTGAAAATTAACTCATCCAGTTCTTTCTTCTGCAGAGATGGTGCCAAATGATATTCAGTCTGAATTGAAACATCTTTATGTGGCTGTTGGGGAACTTCTACGGCACTTCTGGTCCTGCTTTCCTGTTAATACGCCATTCCTAGAAGAAAAGGTCAGAGTTGATTCCAAACACAGCCAGCTCTGTGGTAGTGTGACTTTGAACTGTTATTTTGAAATTAGAAAATTGTATTGAGTGTTTACCGTGTGCTAAACACTCGGATATCTCCTTGCATACATTAATTTAAGCCTACAGCATCTTTTTTTTTTTTTTAAGATTTTTTATTTTTTATTTATTTGAGAGAGAGAGCATGAGAGGGGGTAGGGTCACAGGGAGAAGCAGACTCCTTGCCAAGCAGGGTCCCCATATGGGACTTGATCCCAGGACTCCAGGATCATGACCTGAGCCAAAGGCAGTCGCTTAACCAACTGAGCCACCCAGGCGCCCAAGCCTACAGCATCTTAATGGAGTAGATATTGAAACTCATTTTATAGATGAAGAAACTTGAAATCCAGACCAGTGCTATAACTTATGAGTGTACATCTTAAAACTTGTGTCTAGGTGTAAGCCACTAGGAGCAATTAAAAACAGAGACCCAAAAAAATTACATCAGTAAAATTATTTGGTATATTTTTTAGAGGTAATGAAATTCAAACTGAGATTGACAACAAATATAGCACTAGCTGTTTAATAACACTAAAACCTTTTTAACCAATTAAAGGAGAGTTGACAAATGGGAAAATATAGTATTGATAATAATAGTTTAAGTATATAGATTGCTCTTTTAAACAACCCTTAAGAGAAAAGGTTAAATACCCCATTAAAAATAATAGACAAGAGACTTTTAACAGGCACCTCACTAAAAAATGAAGCTGGCTCAGTAAACCTAAGGAAATTTTCATACACACTAGTATTCAAATAAATTATCTTTAAAACTACAGTGAAAGAGTATTTTTTAAATCTGTGGTTTTTAAAAGAACAGAAAATTTAAAATTATCAGTGGTGACCGGGTTGCTAAGAGTCCTTTCTTCCACTACTCTTACTACCTTTTTAAAAAATGCTTTGACCCAGAAATTCAATGTTTAGGAATTTAACCTAAGGAAATAATTAAGAATATTTAGCAATAGAGATGTTCCTCTACCACTGTCTCTGAAAGAAAATGTGGAAGTGGCCTGTCTACCAGAAGAGGTTTAATTAAAAAGCATTTGCGGGGCACCTGGGTGGCTCAGTCGCTAAGCGTCTGCCTTGGGCTCAGGTCATGGTCCCAGGGTCCTGGGATCGAGCCCCGCGTCGGGTTCCCTGCTCAGTGGGAAGCCTGCTTCTCCCTCTCCCACTCCCCCTGCTTGTGTTCCTGCTCTCGCTATCTCTGTCAAATAAATAAATAAAAATCTTAAAAAAAAAAAAAAAACATTTGCTGTGCATACATTGAAATCAGTGCATACATTGAAATACAGTGCATCCATTTTTAAATGACGACTTATGCAAGTATTTAATGACTGAAAGATGTTCACGTTAAGTGAAATTTTAAAACCGTATAATAAATGCGTTTATACACATACACAAAAAATATTGAGAGGGATATGAATTATGAACCAAAGTGCTCCTGAATCACTGAGTGGTGGTAGATCTTGCTTCTCTGCCTGAAGCCAATTAATCTAGTAAAAAAAAGAAGTAACCTTCCTGTGTGTGTTTTTCTCTTGCTCCCTGTAGGTTCTTTGGAATTTCTCTGTAATTTATTATTTCTATCATTTTTTGTAGGTAGTAAAAATGAAAAGTAATTTGGAACGATTTCAAGTTACGAAGCTCTGCCCATTCCAAGAAAAAATCCGGAGACAGTATTTAAGCACAAATGTAAGGCAACAATGTGACTTTGGCCTGATTTTCTTTCTCTGTGTTGCAAAAGGATGAAATTAACTTTGTTTTCATGTGAATGAGTAGATACATTTGGGGGATTTATTTTTTTTCTGTTGCTCAGAGTATAATTTTCTTTGAGGTTTTTTGTTTGGGGTTTTTTTGTTTTGTTTTGGGTGGGGGTTTTTTTGTTTTGTTTTTTTGGGGGTTTTTTTGGTAATCTGTGCACCGAGTGTGGAGTTCTCACTCATGACCCGAGATCAAGAGTGGCATGCTCTTCCAACTAAGCCAGCCAGGTGCCCCTCAGAGTACTATTTTTTAAATGCAAAATGTACCATACGTTCAGAAGAGTGTATAAAATACCTAACACTTTTTAAAACAATAAAACAAGTACTTACCCACGAATCATCATAAGAAATGGAACAAAACCAGGACCCATAAGTATTCCCTATCAAGTTGCCTATCCCTCCTTCGCACTCTTCAAGGCCACAACTAACCCCAGCATTTATAATAATCAACTCCATGGGGTTGGTTGGTTTGTTCACTTAAAACACTGTCTCCATGGTGGGGCCATGGAACTCAACCCCACATCAAGAGTTGCATGCTCTACCAACTGAGCCAGCCAGGTGCCCCAATCATCTCCACACTTTATTTTATAGATTTAGAACCTATGTGTATGTTCCTAAAAAATTACTATTTTGAAAACCTGAGGAGCAAGCACAAACCTAACCCTGCAAAGAAAGGCAGAATTGCTCCTCTGTAACAGTAAACCTTATGGTTGCTGCCTAATGGTCTGCCTTCAGCTTCCCTGATTGCTTATAGCAGGGCAGGGCTGTAGGTGAGGTAGTGAGTGAAAAGTGTCACTTTGTGCCCAGGATTTTTAACATTGTTTTTAATGCAAGGCTAGAGCAACCACTTGATATTGAGATCATTTTTTATATGTTATGCAGTCCTCTCTGAGATGACAGGGAAGGAAGAGTATATACAAATTTAGGATTTAGTATTTCAATAAGTAGATTACTCAAAAGGGGGAGTTCTACAATTGAAAGCTGAAAATTCTTCACCAGTGAGGTTTTTGGTGTTTATTCCCCTAATGTTCCAAGTGGTCTTTCTCAAAATATAACAGTAATACTTAACAATCAGGAAAGAAGCTTGAAATACCTTCCTACGTGAGAGCAAGGACAACACATAGGTTTCAGTTCATGTGCCTTCTTGATTGTAACTGCCTGGAGCACTGTGGTAAAATGGATTCTGAGGCCATGTGCATGCATTACCTCAAAGATGTTGCAGGTTTGGCTCCAGATCACTGCAATAAAGTGATTCAAATGAATTTTTCTGTTTCCCAGTGCATGTAAAAGTTAGATTTATACTCTCCTATAGTCTGTTAAGTGTGCAGTAACATTACAGCTTAAAAAACATTGTATATCTTTTTTTTTTTTAAGATTATTTATTTATTTGAGAGAGCGTGAAAGGGAGCACAAGCAGGGAGGAGAGGGAGAAGCAGGGAGCCCCATGCGGGGCTTGATCCCAGGACCCCGAGATCACAACCTGAGCCGAAGGCAGACACACAACCGACTGAGTCACTCTTCTACATCCCTTAATTAGAAAATACTTTATGGTTAAAATTGCTATCCACCTGAGTTTTCAGAGAGTCATAATCTTTTGCTGGTGAAGGGTCTTACCTCTGTGTTGGTGGCTGCTGAAGGTTGGGGTGGCTGTGGCAATTTCTTAAAATAAGACAACAGTGAAGTTTGCTGCATCAATTGACTATTCCTTTCATGAACAATTTCTCTGTGGCATGCAATGCTGTGTGTTAGTATTTCATCCATATTAGGACTTCTTCAGAGTCAGTCCTCTTAAACCCTGCTGCTGCTTTACCAACTAAGCTTATGTAATATTCTAAATGCCCTGTTGTCATTTCTCAACAGTCTTCACAGCATCTTCACCAGGAGTAGATTCCATCTCAAGAAACTACTTTCTTTGCTCAGCCCTGAGAAACAACTCATCCCTTCAAGTTTTATTATGAGATGGCAGCCATTCAGTCACACGTTCAGGCTCCACTTCTCATTCTAGTTCTCTTGCTTTTTCCACCACCCTGCCGTTACTTCCTCCACTGAAGTCTTGAACCATTCAAAATTAACCATGAGGGTTGGAATCAGCTTCTTCCAAATTCTGTTAATGTTGATATTTTGACCTCTTCCAATGAATCACGAATATGCTTAATGGCACCTAGAATGGTGAATCCTTTCCAGAAGGTTTTCATTTTACTTTGCCTAGATCCCTCAGAGGAATCCCTATCTATGGCATTTGTAGCCTTAGGAGATTGTATTTCTTAAATAATAAGACTTAGAAGTCAAAATTACTCCTTAACTCATGGGCTACAGAATGAATGTTGGGTTAACAGGCATGAAGACAATATTCATCTTGTACATCTCCATCAGAGCTCTTGGGTGACCAGGTGCATTGTCAGTGAGCAGTAATATTTTGAAAGGAATCTTTCTGAGTAGGTCTCAATAGTGGGCTTAATATTCACTAAACCATGTTATAAACAGATGTGCTATTTCATCCAGGTTTTGTTCCATTTATAGAGCACAGATGGAAGAGATTTAGCATAATTCTTAACAGCCGTAGGATAATTGAATGGTGAGCATTGGCTAAAACTTAAAGTCACCAACTGCATTAGCTCCTAATAAAGGAATCAGCCTGTCCTTTGAAGTTTTGAAGCCTAGCATTGACTTCTCTCTAGCTATGAAAGTCCTAGATGGCATCTTCCAGTAGAAGGCTGTTTTGTCTATATTGAAAAGCTGTTGGTTAGTGTAGCTACTGCCTTCATTAATTAACTTAGCTAGATCTTCCGGATAACTCGCCACACCTTATACATCAGCACTTGCTGCTTCACCTTGCACTTTTCTATTATGGACACTGCTTCTTTCCTTAAACCTCGTGACTCAACTTCTGCTGGCTTCGGACTTTTCTTCTGCAGCTTCTTCACTTCTCTCAGCCTTCATAGAACTGAAGAGAGTTAGGGCCTTCCTCTACATTAGTCTTTGGCTAAAGGGAATGTTGTGGCTGATGTGGGCTTCTATCCAGACCACTAAAACTTCCTATCAGCAATAAGGCTGTTTTGCTTTCTTACCATTCATTCATATGTTCACTGGAATAACAGTTTTTTTCAAGAACTTTTCCTTTGCATTCACAACTTGGCTAACTGGCACAGGGAAGCTTAGCTTTCAGCCTCAGCTTTCAACACACCTTCCTCGCTAAGCTTCATCATGTCTAGCTTTTGATTTAAAGTGTGAGATGTGTGACTCTTCCTTTCACTTGGACACTTAAAGGCCATTGTAGGGTTATTGGCCTAGTTTCAATATTGTGTGTCAGGAAATGGGGAATCCTGAGGAGAGGGAGAGATGGGGGAAACAGCCAGTTAGTGGAGCAGTCAGAACACAGTTATCGATTAAGTTCACCGTCTTACAGGCATGATTTGTGGTGCCCCAGAGCAATGGCAGAAACATCAAAGTCACACTGGTTACAGGTGACCATAACAATATAATAATGAAAAAGTTTAAAATGTTGCGAGAATTACCAAAATGTGACACAGAATGAGCAAATGCTGCTGAGAAAATGGCACTGATAGACTTGATCAGTGCAGTGTTGTCACAAACCTTCAGTTTGTAAAAAAAAATACACTGAAAAGCACGATAAAATGTTGCATAATAAAACAAGGTATTCCTGTACCACCTGACACAAGGATACGGCATTCATCTCTTCTAATTGGCACTATGGAACCACTGTGCCCATCAAGCAAAATAAATGATTTTTATATACTTTCCAGACAGAACTAAATAACATAATACCCCATCCCCCAATAATGATAACAGATGGGGTAAATAAGAGTGTTTTGTTTTTTTAATTCTATCTCAGGCTGGATCTAAGACATTGACATGCTAAAAGGATTTAGGACTTTCTGTCCCTAACCACATACTGCCAGAACTGACTTGCAGACTTTATAAGACTGTACTTCAACCACATAAACACTGTCCATCTCCGAAGAAACATACTCTGAAGACATTCTCCTTTAGGAGTCATTAGCAACTTAGATAATTGTGTTCCTGTTGACTGCTAGTTATATCCATGACAAGAGTAAAATCCTTTGCTACTCAAGATATGTAGTCCTTACCTGGGGCGCCTGGGTGGCTCAGTTGGTTAAGCGACTGCCTTCGGCTCAGGTCATGATCCTGGAGTCCCGGGATCGAGTCCCGCATCGGGCTCCCTGCTCGGCAGGGAGTCTGCTTCTCCCTCTGACCCTCCCCCCTCTCATGTGCTCTCTCTCATTCTCTCTCTCTCAAATAAATAAATAAAATCTTTAAAAAAAAAAA
>NC_138379.1:34889119-34904523 GCF_054177405.1 Leptonychotes weddellii | reverse complement strand
TATGTAGTCCTTACCTAAGGTATAACATAGTACTTATGTGAAGCATTAACACCATTTAGATTTTCTTTAATCTACTGAGTTAAATTGAAATTCCATAACATTGGAGCTGGAAAACTCCATTAAAAACTTAGGAAACTGCTAAATAAAATCTTTTAAAAAGGGGGGGGAGGCGCCTGGGTGGCTCAGTCGTTAAGTGTCTGCCTTCGGCTCAGGTCATGAACCCGGGGTCCTGGGATTGAGCCCCACATCAGGCTCCCTGCTCAGCAGGAAGCCTGCTTCTCCCTCTCCCACTCCCCCTGCTTGTGTTCCATCTCTTGCTGTGTCTCTCTGTCAAATAAATAAATTTAAAAAATAATAAAATAAAATAAAAATTTAGGAAAGTGCTTCACAAGATTGGCTATGCAGCAGAATTAGCTACAGGAGCTTTTGAACATTAGAGATTCCAGATCTCATCCCAGACCTGCTACATCAGAATCTTCAGGAGAGTAAGGCATTTTTTCACAAGCTCTATAAAATGTTAATGCCACCATACTGGCCTTAGTTGACAGACTAATGTTTAAATCTAGAAATCATCAGTTTAGTACACCTCCTTCGTTTGACAGAAGAAACTGAGGCCTAGAGCCCAATTTCAACTTCCATGTTGTCCTGTTGCTGGTTAATGACAGGGAAGACACTCCAACCCAGACAGAGCAGGCGAATTTCCAGCCGCTGTCCCACCATCTCTTACCTTTTATACAAATTGTGTCTGAAAATACCTTCACAGAGGGTTTACAGGTTGCCTCACGGGGGTAATACAACTGAGCTTGGAAACTGCACTCTGGAAACTGCACTCTGAAGTATGTGCCAGATCTGGATCAGAAGCATTAGCTTCCCCAGCCTTTGCCCAGTTATTGCTTAAGTGTCTGGCTCTGTTTTTCAGTTGGTAAGTCACATTGAAGAGATGCTGCAGACGGCCTACAACAAGCTCCACAAGTGGCAGTCGCGGCGTCTGATGAAGAAAACGTGAAGTATCTGTGGCTCTCGCAGGCTCTGTGAAATTAAGAGAACTGTGACCTGCAGTGACTCTGGAAACCTGGCCTGAGACATGCCAATGATCACCCAGAAGTGACAAACATCTGCCCCATGCCAGCTCTTGGAGCTGGTGCTGTTGTACTTGCACATTGTGAACTGAAAGGAAAGGAACTGTGACTAAACTCAAAGCTGGGGAGGTAAATTAAGGCAGAACCAAAATGAGCTAAGTTGCAGGTATATATATATATATGTATACGTGTATATACACATATATACATATACACATATATATTTTAAAGAGACACTGTTTACTGCAGTTACTCAGGAACTGCTTTTGATTCACATTAAGCTGCTTTCAGAAATTAAAAAAAAAAACTTTTTAAAAGGGTGCATTGATAAAATCTGAGGTTTTTGTTTTTTCTTTGTAAATTTTTTTCCTAAGTTTATGGCACAGGGTACACCTTAAGTATTTCTCCTCCATCCTCCACTTGGATCCTCAAGCTGTACTGAATTCTAGTTGTACCTTACATCAGCAAGTTAAGAGAGTACTTTAAAGTAAAGCAGAAGGAGACTGTTGCTCAACCATCAGGAAACAGTTATAGTCAGAAGACATCATTGGTCCTGTGTTTCCTACGGAAATAAGAAACAATAAATGTTGCACTGAATGTTTGTGGTTTGGAGTCCCTAAAAGATTAAGAGGGAACATACTTGCAGAAAGTTGCGTGGGGTTTTTTTATGCAGAATTTTGTCAGAAGACAATGGCGCTGCATGTTTTTCTTTGAGTGCAAATGTACATTGCTAAGATTTTTTTTTTTAAGATGGCATGTGCTTTGAAAAGAGGAAATTGCATTTTTAAGAGTTTAAAAAATCTTACGAGTGAAAAATATAAGAAATCTTACTTATTTTCACCTCTTTAGAAAAAAATAAAAGATGTTTCTCATATCTCCTTTTCTCCAGTATCTGACTGTTATTGTCCTTGGCGAATCGATAATCATTGCATAGTGACTGAAAAGCCTAAATGCAAAAAAAAAAAAAAAAAAAAGTACTTTCTTGTTTCTGGAATTATGCCATATTTTGTTCCTAACAGGATCAAATTTACTGTTTATCTAAAACTTTATAGATGTCTTATATTAAAAATTACAGAAAAAAGTAAAACTTTTTATACATACTCTTTTAACTGTTAAGACATCTTGTGGTTTCTCATGTGTTATATTTACTTGGGTGGGCCACTCATTCTTTTTTAAAGCCATTGTACAAGCTGGTTGTCGTTCCTTTTTTTCTTCTTAAAATTTTTTTATTGAAGTATAGTTGACATACAATGTTATCTGCGTTTCAGGTATACAACATAGTGATTCAGCAGCTCTACATGTTATGCTGTATGTTCACAAGTGTAGCTACCATCTATCACCATTTATTACAGTACCATTGACCATATTGCATATGCTATACCTTCCATCCTTGTGACTGATTGATTGCATAACTGAAAACCCTGATCATCTTTCTTTTTTTTTTTATTTTTTTTTTAAAGATTTTATTTATTTATTTGAGAGAGAGAGCACATGAGAGGGGGGAGGGTCAGAGGGAGAAGCAGGCTCCCCACCGAGCAGGGAGCCCGATGCGGGACTCGATCCGGGGACTCCAGGATCGTGACCTGAGCTGAAGGCAGTCGCTTAACCAACTGAGCCACCCAGGCGCCCCCTGATCATCTTTCATATAATGGCTACAACAGGCCAAAACTTTGAACTGGTAAAAAGAAAAGGGGCTTCAGTCTTCCCATTTCTCCTTTAGATCAGTAGAGGAATAGTGTAATCTCTTACACCTTACTGTTGTACAAAGTGCTCTTCAAGTGTCTTATCCTACAGCTACTCTAAGCAGTAGCAATGGAGTAGGTAGAAGAGTATGTCTGTTGGGAAAGGCAGGTGTAAACAAGTGCTCTGTTAAAGATTAAGTGATCAGTGTAATGGAGACTGAAGAAAGAAATCATTTTGGGGAACTGGGTAGGCTTTACTAAAGAGGTAATATTTTAGCTAAGCCTTGCAGGTTGAAGAGGGAAAAGCATGATGAAGGTGCGAGGGCTGGGAAAAAGACCCCAGTGTGTTAGATTAGAGGGTTGGGAATGACAAGTAAATGACTGAGAAAATCAGTGTAATTCAGGTTGTGAATGGCTTTGTATGCCAAGGTAAGAAATTGAGACCTTACCCTTTAGGCATGGGTTATGTCAGAGAAAATTTTGAGGAAGTTGTTTTTATGAGGGTTGGTTGGTTGGTTGTTTTTGATAAAAAGTCTGGCAGTTAGGAAGGCCAAACCCCTAAAAGGCTTTTGGAACAATCCAGACTGGAAACTAGGTCCAAATTAAAGTGGAGTTCTGGTAAATAGGAGGGGATGAGTAAAGATATTCTTAAGATATGTGACCAAGTCTCACAGGACTATCTAACTTCATTCTCACAATAACCAGTGAAGTGGGTAGGTTCAACAGATAATTTTACAAATTAGAAATGGTTTAGATGTTAAGTGATTTACCCAGATTCACATAGCCAGTAAGTGGCAGAGCTGGGATTTACCCCAAACTGCTAAGGTTTGCAGTCCCTTAGGGTAAGATCCTTGTGAAGTTGGAAGCTTTTATTCCCCAACTCGCGCCTCCATTGGCTAGTTTTTTTTTGTTTTTTTTTTTAAGATTTTATTTGTTTATATGAGAGATTGAGATAGAGAAAGAACAAACACAAGTAGGCAGAGGGGCAGAGGGAGAGAGAGAAGCAGACTCATTGCTGAGCAGGGAGCCTGATGCGATCGGTTCCGGAATCATGACCTGAGCGGAAGGCAGATGCTTAACTGACAGCCACCCAGGCGCCCCAGCTAGTTTCTCTTGTGACTGCCCTTTTATTCCTATCTCTGATTCTATTCTGTGTTGCTTTTATATCAAATCACAGTATAGAGTTAGTCTGACTAATGGGTCCCATTAGCCTAGAGGGCTGCAGAATGTAATAATGAAAGCACATCCTAGGGGCGCCTGGGTGGTTCAATCGTTAAGCCTCTGCCTTTGGCATGGGTCATGATCCCAGGGTCCTGGGATCAAACCACACATCGGGCTCCCTCCTCGGGCGGGAAGCCTGCTTCTCCCTCTCCCACTCCCCCTGCTTGTGTTCCCTCTCTTGCTGTGTCTCTCTCTGCCAAGTAAAATCTTAATTTAAAAGAAAAAAAAAAAAAAACGCTCATCCTGTCTTAGGAGAATGAGTTTCTCGTGGAAAGAAGCAGAAAGTAGTGCTAGTCTGCTTTGGACTTAAACACTACAAAATGAATAGCTATGTTGTGATGCCCACTTCAGTTTGGAAAACTAAAGAATGCTCTTACATCTGTACTAGCAATAGAAATGTAGCCTACTCCTCTGGGGGTGGGGAGGGAGTTTAATCCAGAAAGTGATTTCCAGTCAGTATATATACCATCTGGAGCCAGCAGTGGCCCTGGGATGGAAAGCTGCCTGTTTTAAACTTAGATTTGCTGTTTCCAGTGTCAAGACTTGCACAGGATTCCTCAGTGTGTTACCTCTGCCCTTTCCCAGTTTAGCTTCTTGAAGACTCAGCTGTTCTCCCAGTTCCTGAGGCCAAGGGAATCTTCGTTATTTTTAGCTCTTAAACTGTCCAGAGTTGGGGCATTGCCTAGAACCTGGCTCAGGGGTGCTCAGCCTCAGTTTGCAGTCTGTGTTCTTGCTTGGGGATATTAAAGTCACTGAAAAGACTTTAGAATTCCAGCTTTGAAACCAAAGGATCCTGTTTCCATCGTCTTTCATAGAGTTCCTAATACACGCGACAAACGTGGAATTGCACCTGTTGAGGTAGAGCCTCAGATCCAGCTCCTCTCACTGCCCCCCCAATAATCCACTAAGTACAACCTGAGAAACACTCTCTCTGGCCACCTAGCAACTTGCTTTGTTTATTGGGATGACTGATACTAGAAATGGACTGAAGTTGAAGATAAATCCTGGCTTAAATTTAAATATCACTCTTCTGGGGCCCCTGGGTGGCTCAGTTGGTTAAGCGACTGCCTTCGGCTCAGGTCATGGTCCCGGCGTCCTGGGATCGAGTCCCACATCGGGCTCCCGGCTCGGCGGGGAGCCTGCTTCTCCCTCTGACCCTCTCCCCTCTCATGCTGTTTCTCTCTCTCTCTCAAATAAATAAATATATAAAATCTTTACAAAAAAAATAAATAAAAAATAAAACTCTTCTGTAGTCATAGAAGTAAACAAATAGCACGATAGTACTTAAACCCAACCTATAAGCAATTACATTAAATGTAAACAGTACTTTAAAAGACAAAGATTTTGGCTGCCGTCTTGGGTCCCCACGTGTGTGCCCCTAATCTCAGCTGGTCCGCCCGAGACCTCCTGAGCGCCAACCCTATTCCCCCGGGAGGTCCCATTTACGCTCCAACAAGATGAAAGAAACTATCATGAACCAGGAGAAACTCGCCAAACTGCAAGCACAAGTGCGCACTGGTGGGAAAGGAACTGCTTGCCGAAAGAAGAAGGTGGTTCACAGAACGGCTACAGCAGATGATAAAAAAAACTTCAGTTCTCCTTAAAGAAGTTAGGGGTAAACGATATCTGTGGAATTGAAGAGGTGAATAGGTTCACAAACCAAGGACCAGTGATCCACCTTAACAACCCCAAAGTTCAGGCATTGCTGGCCGCGAACGCTTTCACCATTCCCAGCCACACTGAGACAGAGCAGCTGACAGAAATGCCACCCAGTATCTTAAACCAACTCGATGCAGGCAGTCTGACTAGTTTAAGAAGACTGGCTGAAGCTCTGCCCAAACAATCTGTGGATGGAAAAGCACCACTTGCTACCGAAAAAGAGGATGATGATGAAGTTCCAGATCTTGTGGAGAATTTTGATGAAGCTTCTGAGAATGAAGCAAACTGAATTGAGTCAACTTCTGAAGAAGATAAAACCTGAAGAAGTTACTGGGAGCTGCTATTTTATATTATGACTGCTTTTTAAAATTTTGTTCATGGATCTGGTAAAATCTAGATCTCTATTATTTTTAAGCCCAAGCCCCTTGGACACTGCAGCTCTTTTCAGTTTTTGCTTATACACAATTCATTCTTTGCAGCTAATTAAGCTGAAGAAACCTGGGAATAAAGTTTAAAACAGGGTTAATAAAGTTCTTTGCCTAGGGAAAAAAAATAATAATAAATAAAAATTTTTTTAAAAGACAAAGATTTTGTCAGATTGGATTAAAAAACAAGATTCAACTATACACTAGTTACAATTACTAAAACGTCTGCACTTAACCTCACTGGACTTACCCTCTCATCAAGTGTCAAATTCAGGTTCACTAGGTGTTAGAGTTCAAAGTCCTTTATTACTCAGATTTATTTCTCTGATTCTAGTAGCTAACTGTGGTGAACAGAGCTGTGAAAAGTGAATGACCTATAAGATCGTTACCATTGGTGTCCATTTTAAAAATTATTATGAAAGTATAATTATTTAGGGTTGAATAGTATTGAAGTATATAAAATAGAAGGTGGTTCTGCACCCTTACCACCAAATCTCAATCTGCTGAGGTAATGCTCCGTGCATTTTCTTTTTTTTTTTTTATTTATTTATTTGACAGCATGAGCAGGGGGAGAGGGACAGGGAGAAGCAGACTCCCTGCTGAGCAGGGCCCCCCCCCCCCCAATGCAGGGCTCAATCCCAAGACCCTGGGATCATGACCTGAGCCAAAGGTAGACACTTAACCGACTGAACCACCCAGGCGTCCCTCTTTCTTTTTTTAAAAAAGATTTTATTTATTTGAAAGAGAGAGAGCACAGGCAGGGTAGAGGGGGCAGAGGGGGCAGAGGAACAGGAAAGACTCCACACTGAGCAGGGAGCCCAACATGGGGCTTGATCCCAGGACCCTAAAATCATGACCTGAGCCAAAGTCACCTGAGCCAAAGTCACACTCAGGTGCCCCCCCAAAAAATTAATTTTGAGTGCATAGAGAAATGCCCATAAGAAAATGCACCGAGGGGAGCCTGGGTGGCTCAGTTGCTTAAGCGTCCGACTCTTGATTTAGGCTCAGGTCATGATCTCAGGGTTGTGAGATGGAGCCCCATTTGAGCTCCACGCTCAGTGCTGAGTCTGCTTGAGATTCTCTCTCTCCTCCCTCTGCCCCTTCCCCTCCCATGTGTACGTGTGTACTCTCTCTCTCTCTAGAATAAATAAATCTAAAAAAAAAAAATTTTCTAATCTACAACCCGAGTTTTTGTGGCAAGAGATGTCTGTGCATACATTCATGACCTTTAAGATAAACCTCCATAATGGGTCTCATCTCCTTAGAGAATCCATTTATGGTCCTATTTCTGTAAGCCAGATTTTTGTAAATTTTGGTCCTGTCCATTAGTGTACTGTTTCTAGTACCTGGTTATCCATAAGAACAGGCTGGCCTGAATATAAAAATTGCTTGGACCTTACGTGTACAATCAGATCCTTATCACCAAGAACATTTACATCCACAGATACAGGGAGTAGAGAAAAAGAGTGTTCCCGTATGCCTAACTGGGATTGATTGCAGACTCTTGAGCAATAGAGACATATTCTAGCAGGGCTTTTTGGGTTCGAATAGCATCACTGGCTGTGTGACCTTGAACAATTTAATCTGTGCCTCCATTTTTTCATCTATAAAATGGGCATTATAGTAGTACTTTATTGGTAAGGTTATTGTGATGGAATATCATAACATTGTGACAAAGCCTTTAAGGACCTTGGAGCAGAGTCCAGCACATGGTGATGCTGTGTGAGCGTTTACTGTCCTTAGTGCCGACAGGGGTTTTCACTGAGCCACATAGTGGCTTGACTTCATTGTTGCAGACCTTTTAAGGAAGAAAAATCCTCCAAACAACGGTAAAAGTGCTTTCTTCTGTACTTTTATCCCCCAAAATATTGCCTGCATCTGATCTTCATGGCTCATCTTCAAAAGTCACTTTTTGTGTGGTATCCTGCATTTTCCAAATTAGGAACTTTTTTATATATAGAATTGCTTATGACTTATTTCATACTTCAATTGCAGTATTTACTTATTTATTTATTTATTTTTAAAGATTTTATTTATTTATTTGACAGAGAGAGACACAGCGAGAGAGGGAACACAAGCAGGGGGAGTGGGAGAGGGAGAAGCAGGCTTCCCGCAGAGCAGAGAGCCCGATGTGGGGCTCGATTCCAGGACCCTGGGATCATGACCTGAGCCGAAGGAAGGCAGACGCTTAACCGACTGAGCCACCCCAGCGCCCTCAGTTGCCGTATTTATAAAATAAATTCTTTCCACTCATTAGGAAACATGAGGAAGAGGTTTCTGTGTTCTTGCCTAAGGTGTAATATGTAAATACAGGTCAAAGAACAGCTGCAAATGAAAGGATACTATAAATTAGAATCCGAAATGCATTCGAAATTAGTGTTTCACTTCATATTGCTTGATAGGGAAAAAAGGATTTCTGTGTTTGTGTGTGAGTGGAAGGGAAGCAGCACATCCTCTTACCTTTTAACTGCTTGCTAAGCCTTTTTCTTTAAAATAAAAGTTGAGATGGAGGCCTGCGCAGGTCCCAACCTGTCTGTGGTTTGGGATTGCTATCTGCCTCATCCACACCCAGAGCGGGGTGTACTTGCCTCTAGCACTCATCACGAGCACCCAGCCTGGGCTTCATGACAGTTATAGAAGAGGACTCCTTAACATACTAAGAATCATAAAATGAAAATAAAAAGAGGTTGGGCCCAAACTTGAGGTAAAAGAAAAAGTTACCAGGAGAGCAACCTTGAAACTTGATTCAGTAGGTGCAAAGAGTTTCTTTTCTTTTCTTTTCTTTTTTTTAGATTTTACTTATTTATTTATTTGAGAGACAGAGAGAGCACGAGCAGGGGGAGCGGCAGGCAGAGGGAGAGGGAGAAGCAGGCTCCACCCTGAGCAGGGAGCCCGATGCGGGACTCGATCCCAGGACTCCGGGATCACAACCTGAGCCGAAGGCAGACGCTTAACCAACTGGGGTGCCACCCAGCACCCCAGCAAGAACGAATTTCTTTAAAAACATAATAGTGATCCAGTTTCTGTGTTACATGAATGCATTGGTAAAAATCTAACATGGGATTAAGCACTCAAGCTGTACAGTTTAGCTGCCTGGGTTCAGATTTCAGCCCTGCCACTTACTAGTGGTGTGATTACTTAGTCTCTTCGTGCCTGTGTTCTCATTTGTAAAATGAGCATACTAGTAGTACTTGTAGATTTATTGTAGTTAAATGAGCTAATAAATGTAAGTGCTTAGAATAGTGCTTGGCACAAACTAAGCAATAAATGTTCTTCCTGTCATTTATCTTCATCATCATCATCATCTTCTTCATCATCATCATCATCATCAGGCTTCATCTCAAAGCTTATTGACTCTAGCCAGTATACAATATTAACAATGATAGGCAGCTGAGGCAGAAAATAAAGGAAAGATACTGAAACCTGTTAGGTCTATTTGCCAAATATTTGCCATGCATAAGTATATTCTTATTTAATCCTTAGGATTCATTCAACAATTCTTTACCCAGCTCCTATTATGTGTCAGTCCACAGTCCCCACCTTATAAAGTCTCCAGTCGTGAAAAGGCACTGTCCTAGATGATGGGTAAAATAGATCCGGCCCTCAGCAGGCTTACTTAAGAATAAACCAAGGCTCAGAAAGGTAAAACAACTTTCCTAAAGGCCCTGACTCCAAACTTGGGAGCAGAGAGCTGATTCAAATGCAGTTCTTGAATGTAAAATCTATGCAGCTGCAAGTGATTGGCCCCTGTCTCCCCACCCTGCTCAGGGCAGGCTGGAACTTTCTCTTCTACCTGCTATAAATAATGGAGTGAGGGAGAGCTATTTTATTTCCGTCAGGCCACGCACTGACAAGCACAGATGGCTCTAAAGCTGAGAGACTGCTTCTTTCTCCCGACGTGCAATGAAGGGGACAGATTCTTGGAGCTAAAGCTGCTAGGGAGAGCCACGCATGCTTGAACTCTGCTGTTGGTACCACTAAGCATCCTTTATGTGCTAGGTCCTCAAAAGAATAAAAGGGCCATCTGCTGTCCTGTGTTCTCCTGACACTGGACCTTTTAAAAATTGTGTTTTCTAGCAAGGGTATGTATACCTGCTCATAATTTTATTTTATTTTTTAAAGTTTTTTTTTTGTTTTTTTTTTTTGTTTTTTTTTAAGATTTTATTCATTTATTTGAGACAGAGAGAATGAGAGACAGAGAGCATGAGAGGGAGGAGGGTCAGAGGGAGAAGCAGACTCCCTGCCGAGCAGGGAGCCCGACGCGGGACTCGATCCCGGGACTCCAGGATCATGACCTGAGCCGAAGGCAGTCGCTTAACCAACTGAGCCACCCAGGCGCCCTAAAGTTTTTTTTTAATTTTTTTAATTTAAGTAATCTCTACATCCCATCCTGAGATCAAGAGTCGTGTACTCTTCCAGTTGAGCCAGCCAGGCACCTCAACCTGCTTGTAATTTTAAAAAGCCAAAAGCACTACAAGGCATAAAACATAGCCACCAACCCACTGCTCCCTGCTCCTTATTCCCTCTTCACAGAATCGATCACTTTCAAGTCCTTTCATTTATTTACCATTCTTTCTTAATTTATCAATTTTACTATCCGCTGACTTTCTGTTTTGGTAGTAGAGGATTTAGTGTTCTTATATCATTTTTCCCATTTCCCTCTCTCCATCCCAATATAGTTATTTCACAGCTTTTTGATAATCAGTAGTGTTTACATTTTGATTATGTAAATATTGTTTCGTGCCTCAGTCACGGTCCTGGCAGGAAAAGAATGGCACACTCAAATTGGGGAATTTGAGGAGATGAATAAAGGGACTATTTACAAAGATGTGGGCAGAGTATAGAGAAACCGTAGGAAGAGTGCTGTACCCCAGGCTACCAGGCCTAGGCCTGATTAGGTGATGGAAAGGAGTGCTTCCAGGAGAGAAGAGACAGGAGTTAAGGGTCACAGCCCACCCATGGTCCCGTGGGGAGAAGGTCTACCCCTCCCTCTCTCCCAGTCTCCTCCAGGGAAGGGAGAGGCAGAGGGCATGGGACACCACTGCTGTGTGGTTCATTCAGTCCCCCAGAGCCCAGAGCAGGGTTGGGGAAGAGGAGAGTGGCCCGGCAGGGCAAATAGAAGTCCAGCACTGCAGCCAGGCAGGAGACTAGAACCAACTTTTTTTTTTTTTTTCAGGTTTTTAATTCCAGTTAACATACAGTGCTATTTAGTTTCAGGTGTACAATATAGTGATTCAACAATTCTATCTGTCACCCTGTGCTCACCACGACAAGTGCCCTCCTTAATCCCCATCAGCTATTTCCCCCATCCCTCCACCAACCTCCCCTCTGGTGACCATCAGTTTGCTCTCTATAGTGAAGAGTCTGTTTCTTGGTTTGCCTCTTTCTCTCTTTTTTCCCTTTGCTTGTCTGTTTTGTTTCTTTAAATTCCACATATGAGTGAAATCATATGGTATTTGTCTTTCTCTGACTGACTTCGCTTGGCATTGACCAACTTTTTGGTCTTTTCTGGAAAACCTCACTATAGTCTGCAGTTTGCTTGGTCTTCTAACCCTCCTGGGGCTATTTCTCCTCCAGACAGTGAAAGAACTATAAAACCCCTCAGCTAGCCCTTGTATTGAGTGAGATACTTGAGAGCAGATTCAAAGCTTAATGTGCAGAGGCAGGCCTGTCAGGTAGAGGGCTTTCTAGGGGTCACTGGGGAGGGAAGGAAGCCTGCTTTCTACCCAGGACTCTTCAAATGTCAGTATTGGGGGACTTTTCTCTGAGGCCATTTAGTCCCTCCAGGGAAAGTGCCTTAGTGTTTCTACCTGGGAATGTAAGCCTAGATGCTAGCTTTCTGGGGACTGCCTCAGGAATGGGGTTCTCTGTTCAGCTTACAGATGTTCTTTTCTGCTCCTGTATTTATTTATTTACTTACTTAATTTTTTTAAGAATTTATTTATTTATTTGATAGAGAGAGAGACAGCGAGAGAGGGAACACAAGCAGGGGGAGTGGGAGAGGGAGAAGCAGGCTTCCCGTGGAAGGTCCCTGGGATCATGACCTGAGCCTAAGGCAGACGCCCAACGACTAAGCCACCCAGGCGCCCCGTTTGCTCCTGTATTTAGTACTGTACGCTCACCACACCTCTCACCGTGCTTGGGTCCTGATTCATCTTCCCAGAGAATAAACCTCCCATTTTCAGTGAGGGTAGAGATAGGAGGCAGTGGTTTTGTTTCATAGGGTGGTGATGGGCGTCTGGGAGTCCAACAGTCCCTTGCATCCCTTGTTCCAGCCCCACATTTACTCCTACCTTCTGCAGTAGCTGCTACCTCCAATTCCTAGCTGCAGAGTAAATCAGCATCTTTCTCCCTCTTCACTACGTCCCTCTGTGGGCACTTGGATTTCACGCTGGCCTGAGTCATGCTGATTTCAACTTTGTAAAACTTTGTCGGCAGACATCATCTGCAGTCGTCTCCTGTCCTGGTCTCTTCATCTTTGTGTGATTATACCTTTGTGTGTTCTTTTCCCATCAATTTAGTTTAGCTAAGATAAACATATGGATTCAATCCATCATGTTTAACCAAAGGTCCACTAGTGATGAATTTTGGAGATATTTTATTTTAGGTCTAGGTGAATGGACATCGGTTCATGACTAGAGGCCCCATAAGGTGATTGCTCTAAATCAGTATTACCCAAACCCCTATTAGCTGGCCTCAGTTCCTTGTGATACAGTAGGCTAAAGTTCCTAACGTCTTCCCTTGGCATGAGCATGTCATAGGATTCTCCTACTAAGTTCTTCACCTGCCCAGTGTTTTCTGAAGTGTAGTTAGCACACCTCCAAGGGCTTGACTAAGTAGCAGATGAAAGAGCATTTCAAAATTGTAATTGTAATAGTTATGTATTTTATTGTATATGTATATATATATATATTATTTTTTATTTATTTAAATGTAACTAGCATATCAGGCCCATATTTTGCTAAGGATGAATCAAAGTAAAACAGTGAATCAATTTAAAGAAAAGTATTGAGGGGTGCCTGGATGACTCAGTTGTTAAGTGTCTGCCTTCGGCTCAGGTCACGATCCCAGGGTCCTGGGATTGAGCCCCACATCAGGCTCCTTGCTCTCCCTCTCCTACTGCCCCTGCTTGTTTTCCCTCTCTCACTGTCTCTCTCTCTCTGTGTCAAATAAATAAATAAAATCTTTAAAAAAAAAAAGTGTTGAGGGGCACCTTGGTGGCTCAGTCAGTTAAGCATGTGACTTTTTTTTTTTAAAGATTTTATTTATTTGAGAGAGAGAGAATGAGAGAGAGCACATGAGAGGGGGGAGGGTCAGAGGGAGAAGCAGATTCCCTGCCGAGCAGGGAGCCCCGATGCGGGACTCGATCCCGGGACTCCAGGAGATCATGACCTGAGCCGAAGGCAGTCACTTAACCAACTGAGCCACCCAGGCGCCCAAGCATGTGACTCTTGATCTCAGCACAGGTCTTGATCTCAGGGCTGTGAGTTCAAGCCCAGCCTACAAGAAAGAAAGAAAATCTCTCTTTCTTTCTTGTCTTGTAGCTTGTAGACTTTCTTTCTTTCTTGGCGGGAGGGAGGGAGGGAGGGAGGGAAGGGAGGGAGGGGAGAGCTGAATAAATACTAGTATAGGTCCTATTCAGGAATGGTAAGCATTGTGACAATGACTGAAATTTGGTAAACACTAATCCTGAATTGCAACTAGCTAGTGCTACATGAACCAGAAGGGAGACTTAAGCACACTTTTTTCCAAAATAGCCCTGGGATGTATGCTCTTCTCCAACTGCTGGTCCGCAAACTGGAATGGAGACTAAGGATTGCCCAGTGGTCGCCTTCCTCACCGAAATCAGTTTGTTTCTGTGGAACGAATGTAGAAATGCTTCCGCCCCGGTTTGAGTTAGCTGATTCTGAACTGCAAGAGGCTATCTGCAGAGGGTGTGAGCTGGTATAGCAAAGCACACCTCCTAGAAACTGCCTCCCTCTTAGGGTTGCATTTCTGCTGCCAGTGACCTCCCTTCCTTTGCATCTTGCTTCTGCTACCCTGAGCTGCAAGGTGAGCATATGGTAATTGACAGTTCTATGGTGTGTTTAGTTCTTAGCCTCAGGGAGAGCAACTGGCTCCTTGCCTTAGAACTGCCCCTGGCATATCTCCAGCCTAGACAAGCAGTGCCAGCTGGGAAACATGTGGTATCAAAGGTCTCTCCTGGCTCCTGGGGGTTGTCCCCTCATTAGATTGAGCTCTTGAGAGCTTCCCAGAAAGTGTCGCAGAAGTTCAATATTCCAGATCTCCCCAAAGGGATAGAAAAGAGAACTAATATTTATTGAGCACCATTTATTTATTTTTATTTTTTTTATTTCTTCATTTATTTTTAAAGATTTTATTTATTTGTCAGAGAGAGAGAGAGAGAGAAAGAAAGCAAGCACAAGCAGGGGGAGTGGCAGGCAGAGGGAGAAGCAGGCTCCCCGCTGAGCAGGGAGCCTGATGAGGGACTTGATCCCAGGACCCTGAGATCATGACCTGAGCCCAAGGCAGACGCTTAACCAACTGAGCCACCCAGGCGTCCCTTCAGCACCATTTATTATGCCCAGAGCTTTGCATTTAAACCTCACAACAATCTATGAAAATGGTATTATCCCCATTCTACAGAGGCTCCATGAGATCAAGTAACTTGCCCCAGTTCTCACAATAGGTGGCAGAGCCAGGAGTCAAATCCAGAGCAGTATGAGGCCAAAGCAGAGAGCTACAGTCGGGGAAAGACACTGAGCAGAACCTGTCTCCTGGAGACACGTGCCTCCCTTGGTGGCTGTCCGGACATTGCATGGCTGTCTGTCTTTGCAACCTGGGAGAAAAAGAAAACTGAGGAAAGCCAGGGCCTCGCAGGCAGAGGCTGCCTTTCTGAATCCAGGCAGAAGGCAGAAACTGGCCTGTGTGTGGCAATGGCCAGGCAGCATGGCCAGCTCAGGGTGGCGAGGAACACCCATGTGTTTTCTGTCGTAGACTAGAGACACCATAAAAAACCAGGAAACTGGTAGCCCCTGCATGGCCAGCCCAGCCCAGTATATACAACTCACTATAATACTCAGTAATAAGGTGTTCCTCTTTTTTCTTTTTTTAAGATTTTATTTATTTATTTGAGAGACGGAGAGAGAGTGAGCAAGAGAGAGAGAGAAGGAGCAGGGAGAGGGAGAAGCAGACTCCCCGCTGAGCAGGGAGCCCGATGCAGGACTCGATCCCAGGATCCTGGGATCATGACCTGAGCTGAAGGCAGATGCTTAACCGACTGAGCCACCCAGGTGCCCCAAGGTGTCCCTCTTTAAAAAAAAAAAACAAAACCAACC
>NC_138379.1:34867704-34888619 GCF_054177405.1 Leptonychotes weddellii | reverse complement strand
CTGACTGGCCGGGACAGAAAGACACACAGGGCCTCTTCCTCCGAGGGGGTCACTTGGGCTCTGTGTTCCCCACCCCCTCCACCCTCAGGTCTTAGCAAAATGGCCCCAAGACAGGCTGGTGGGAGCTGCCCCCGTGCATTCCTGCTGCTCACATCAGCGAGGGAGCAGCCTCTAGACGGCGATGCCTCCGGAAACCTCATCCATTTTCTGCTTCATTAGGTCACTGAGAGTCTGCCGCTCCGGAGAGAGTCCTCTTCAGGAAGGCCTAGCAATGTCCCTGGGAGCCCGCTGAGAGGAACTGCTAGGGGCAGTGGCCGCTCCTGATATCCGCTCTGGAGCCTGCCCCGTGCTTCCTGGACGGCAGGTCTCGGAAGCCCAGCTACGGCGTATGTGGCCGTGTGACCGCGGGCAAGCTCCATCACCTCCCTAAGACTCAGTTCCTATGTCTAAAATGGAGATAATGATGGTCCCTACTCTCCGGGGCAGTTGTGAGGATTAAATTAGAGAATGCCCTTAAAGGGTTTGGTAGGAGAGCTAGGGACATATTAAATGTTCAGTAAACATGGGAGCGATTATTCCGGCGATTCTCACACAAAGTCTGGATCCACGAGGTTTGGGCTTCCGGCACTAAGAAGCCCCCTTCAGCAGTCACAAGGAATTTCCAAAATAGCTCAGATCCTTGGCTGGCCCTTCGGCAAAGTAGGAGAGGGGATCACACTGAGGACCAGAGCGGCACAAAGTGAGAATCCTCCTTCCTCCGCAGCTCACCTTCATCAAGCCTCAGAGTTAGGGCATACCTTTTTAACCTCCTCCCCCCACCGCCCCCACAATTCCCTTGAGATGTTTTCTCTGCTTCTTTATTATGTGTATTAACAGCCTGTAGCTCAAAATCTGTCTGCCCTCTACCATCCTATATAGTCTTAGGCCAATTGGGCTTCTTGATTCTGCATCACAAAAGCCCAAAGAACAAGTTGTGCAAAGACAGACTGCCCTATGAGACTGGGGGGGAAAGGTAAAGGGGAGTGCTCCGGGGAGCAGGGGAGGCTGTGAACACTGGCCTGGTACTGTATACAAACAGCCAAATTTCAGGCCCGCTCTTCTCCCCTACCAGAAGTGCTGTCCTTGGAAGCAGAAATGTGCATATCTCTGAGTCACCACCACTGAAACACTATGAGAGCCAAGAGCACTTCACTTCCCTTCACCGAGCCCTCGTTCCCCACAGTGAATGTTTGCCCTGTGGGCCAGAAGAGATAGCTGAGGAACCAGAAGCAGTTCCACTTGGCATTCTGATTTCTTTTTGTCCTGGAAACAGAACCTCCCTGACGACACCTCCCCAGTCCTGGGGATTGTGGCAGCGAGGTCAGCTCCTTCCCTGCCCCTGAGCGCCCTGCCAGGACCCTCCTGCTCCATTAGGAGAGCTGACAAGGGGGCAGGTCTGCCCATCCTCTCATTCTCACCAGGATAGAGGTTTCCACAGTCTCACCAGTAAAATGGAGTCTTTGACTCCTCATCGATAACCCCCTTCCATGGTTGAGAGCCTGCCAGCGCCTCAACTGCCCCAGGAGCCTTTTTGTGGGGTAAGGAATAGCAAGGAACTGGGATCATTGCCTAGTCCATTGCAGTCTGCCGCCTCCACCAGGAAGAGCAAAGTCTAAAGCCAACCAACATGTTGTGGAATTTTTAACTTTCACCCATTGCCCTGAAGAGGGTTTAACACCAGAGCCCCACTACCTGCCTTGAGGGATCAGTCCCACATGGGGGAAAGGGGGTGGGCTTCCCAGCCTGCCCCCATTTCAGGACCTTTCTCAAAGAACTGACGGGTTTAAAGTCTCCCAGGGCAGCCCAGCCTGGCTGCCTCCCTAGGCTGTTCCCAGGGATGACACGGAGGTGTGGGGGGCCTGCAGTGACAGTCAGCCTTCCTGGCGTCTACAAAGGAGCTCTGCCAAGGGTGCTGGTTCTGGATGGTTGCCCAAGGCATGAAGCTGAGGCCCCCAGTTACCATGGAGATGCTGGGACAGCCTGTGCCCATCTGTGGCTGATGGAGAAGGAGGAGAAATGTGGTTGCTTCAGAACTAACTGAGACTCAGGGGAGGGTCTGTGACACCATGAGCCTTCTGCTAAGGGGCCTGCCTGGAGAGAAGGCTGAGGCTGCGGTGGCCTCTTGCCAATCCTGCAGCTTTGATGGCTGGGCTGTGGCCTCCTGCACAGTGAGTCAAAGGCTGTTGGAAGAGGCTCTGATACAGTGGAAAAACCCCACGATTCGGAGACTAGAGTGAGAGCCACACCCACAGTGCCAGGATAGAGCCCAGGCTGGTTGGTAAGACCACGTGTCTGGCGTAGTGAGAAAGTACTAGACTAGCTGGGAGGTTCCAGCCCCTTGGTCACCACCACTGAAACACTATGAGAGCCAAGAGCACTTCACTTCCCTTCACCGAGCCCTCGTTCCCCACAGTGAATGTTTGCCCTGTGGGCCAGAAGAGATAGCTGAGAGGCCCTGCAGGGTAAGCAACGCAGGGGCAGGTCTCCCTCTGATTCAGTAGGTAAAGAAGCACCAAGGCTGGGAGGGCCTCCCCTAGGCTTTCAACCCTTCTGTGGCTAAAACTGGAGGATGAGCTAAGTTGAAATGTCCTTTGACAGGGCCTGACCCGGCAAGTGTGTTTGTACAAAGGGCAGAATTTGGCCCTGCACACACGCACGCTGTGCAAGCTAATGGAGTGCTCCAGATAAGGCCCTGGAGCAGCCCTGTGGACAGATGAGCCGCCTGGACCTTTCTGCAGTCCTGTCACATTTGCCCTTTGAGATCGGGGAGCGGAGGGAGGGCTGGCTAAGTGCTTTCCAGGCCGCGAAGCACCGCAAGAAAGACAGGCAGAGTGGGGCCAGGGAAGGAAAGCTAGTCTGGGAGTGTGTAACCCACCGGGCTGCTTTCCAACTGTGTGGTCTGGGGCAATTCCAGTCTTTGAGGTTTCCACAGTCTCACCAGTAAAATGGAGGTAAAAAATTCCTGCTCTGCTTTCTTCCCCTGGTTGAAGTGAAAATAGCACTGGATATGACAGCCACCCTAGGCTACGCATGAATGAGGGACCCAGTGAGCTTTATCTAGCTGCAGGGGAAGCCTTCTCCTCATCTGCACCAGACCCACCACAGCCTGAGATCCTTCTTGGGGTAGCTGGGAAGCTCCCCTTGGCTTCTTTTAACAGAAGCTCATGCTCCCCAGGGAGCCAGAACCCCTTCTAGTACCCTAAAAATAAGAGATGGGACTGCCTTTTCAGGCCAGGGTCCTCTGAAGGCTCAAAGTACAGGCAGAACCTGTGTTGTGGGGGTATAGCTAGGTGAATAGCTGCGTATAACAGTTTGAACAAAATCCCAGGGCCCACAGAGCCAAATTTCAGTGAGGGTGCTCTGTTAGTCAATAGCTGCACAAATAAGAAGACCTCCATTCCTTGCCCGCACCGTAGCGCCAGGAAATTACAAATAGACTTGTCTGGCTTTATTCATAATTACAATTGCTTTGATCCT
This sequence comes from Leptonychotes weddellii, assembly GCF_054177405.1. Classification (NCBI taxonomy): domain Eukaryota; kingdom Metazoa; phylum Chordata; class Mammalia; order Carnivora; family Phocidae; genus Leptonychotes; species Leptonychotes weddellii. Next base: position 34,885,103 of record NC_138379.1, on the reverse strand, counting down.
CTTGGAATTTTATAGGAAATCAGCCTGCTTTTTTGAGGTAGGGCTTGGAATGTAATTCCTCATTTGGTAAGGTTTAAAGGTTTAAAAAATTCCTTAAAGAATCAGAGAGATGGGTTCCTGTTATCAGTAATTTGGTTCCAAAGCCCAGTGAGACTTTTCATTAACAAATTCGACACCCAACCAGTGCCCTGGGAATTCTGGACCCAGTTTTGGAACTAATACTGGGGACAAGAGAATGCTAGGCATGGGATTCCTGTTGCCACGGGTGCGGCAAGGCCACTTGAATGTCTGTCTCCACCCCAGGAGCGCCCAAATCACTTCCCAAAATGGAGGGCAGCTTTGCCTCTGAGTTCTGAGTAATCGTAAAAATGTATGTCTGGAGGCTTGATGCACGAATCAGAGCCTCCCTGGATGTTAGAACTGGCAGAGATCCTCTTATGTTTAGTCAAGGCTGTTGAGGCTACAGAAGGAATGTGACTGCCACATTGTCACTCAGAGGTCCATGACCAAGCCGGGGCAAGAACCCAGGTCTCCTGACACTCAGGTCAGTGTCACCTCTCCACCAGGCTGCCCAATCATCTTTGCTAAGCCATGCCCATCACTGTCCTTGTCACCCAAGATGTCAGAGAGAAAGGCTATCACAGCTTCCCACAGTCCTCGCCTGCGGTGATTAGATAAGGGACACTTTATACTTATACGCTGGGGATTGTCTAGCTTGGAGAGGCCTTGGGACTCCCTCTGTAGCACTGATTTTGGGGGCCCTCAATTTGGAAGCCACTTATACTCTGGTGACAGTCTTTGCCTTCGAACCCGTCAATGTGATGGAAAGCTTGAGGCCTCACTCCCTGCCAGGGTAAGATGGAGAGGAAAGGGCACAGGTCGCATTTCTTTTCCTTGGGTAGGAAGTGGCTGGAAGGTGCTTTAGTCCATTCAGGCTGCTGTAACAAAATTCCACAGATTGGGTGGCTTATCAACAACAGAAATTTACTTTTCACAGTTCTGGAGACTAGGAAGTCCAACACCCAGACTCTAGCAGGTGCCTGGTGAGGGCCCACTTCCAAGTTCATAGACAGCTGTCTTTTCACTGTATCTTCACATGATAGAAAGGGCAAGGGAGCCCCTCTTTTTAAAGAGCACTAATCCTGTTCATGAAGGCTCTACCCTCATGATCTAATCACCACCTAATGGCTCCACCTCCCAACACTATCACATTAGGGATTAGATTTCAACATACGAGTAGGGGGAGCGGGGACCCACAAACATTCAGTCTATAGAAAAAAGAACCCGGAGTTTCTGAGGTGGATTCTGTTAGATGATCACGTGAGGAACGAACTCTGGAGGGAGTAACGATCCAAGCCAAAAAGAGAAACAGAGGCAGCTTCTAGTACCTGACGATGAGCGCAGCCTGGAAGAGGGGTGGGGGAAAGGGGTGGGGGGAGGTACCAGGCCACCAGTATAGGTGGCACCCAGGAGAACTTGAGGAATCAGGGCGGAATCTTTGGCTTCCACTCCCATCATGTGAGAGGTGGATGGGGTTGGGGGGATGGCACAAAGCAGTCTGCCAGGGGCAGGCACCTGCTCTCTTGCCAGAGAGAGGAGCCTCTGCTTTGGCACGTATGCAGCAGGGACAGAGACTGTCAGGGACAGAGACTGATGAGACCGTCTGCATCTTGGGTTCCACAACTCAGGAAGGCCATCAGTTTTGCAAACATGGAAAAGGTGAAAAAAAGAGGGGCTGCGGGGCTGTGTAGGGTGTGTCAGGGAAGTGAATGTCCTGTGCAGTTGTGGTTGGAGCTGTACATGTTCTGAGCGTCTTGTGTATTATTACAAACAAGGTGTGTTGCCCCACCCTGCCCCGCTTTCCATGACTTTGCAACTACCTTGCTTTCACTCTCTCTCTCCCATTCTCCCAAAACATCTATGACTTCTCTTGACCACCAAAAAACAACAAAAACACCCACATTTCACAGCCTGGCATTTAAAGCTGAAGATTCACCAGGCACACTTCGAATTTCCTGCCTCTATGCATTTGCTTGCACTGCATTCTCTGCTTTCTCAACAACTGATCTTCAGTAATTGAAGTCTTTTTCTAGGCTAAGTTCAGATGCTGCCTCTCCCAGGAAGCCTTCTCTGATATTCCTGGCCCAAGGACCCTTCTCTCTTCTGAATGCTAGAGTAATTTTTTTCTACCTCTTCTGAAGTAGTCTTACATTCTGTCTTACATTTTAACCATAGGGGGGAATGCTGTTGGTCTCCCCCATTAAATGGTATAGTCTTTGAAGACTTACACATTTGTCTCATTCATTGTTATATCCCCAGCACCTAGCACAGTGCCCTTTGCATAGCAGACATGTAATTCAAATTATATTTATAAAACAAATAAACATATGTGCTGGGAGTATGGAGATGAAGGAGAAAGTTTTTTCTGTCCATGAGGAGCTCATAATCTAATGAGGAAAAGAGAGGAGCAGCAATAAGAATTAGTTTAATATAAAGCTCAGGCAACAGCATTTGATCTATAAGTCTGTGGGTTTTGGGAGGGCAGGGATGGTGGCAAGGTGGAGAACATGCAGGTTGAAGGAACTGCCTGGGTGGAAGTACATGGCCTATCTGGGGAAGGTAGTAAGGAGCGTTAGGACTGGCACATAGGAAGCATGCAGGAAAATAGTTATCTCCAGAGAGGGGATGTGGGCACTGCATCATCGAGGGCCTAGGGTGCCTTCCAAGGAATTTGGATTTTATTATTATTCTTTTTTAAAGATTTTATTTATTTATTTGAGAGAGAGAGAGATAGGGAGACAAAGCACGAGCAGTGGGGTGGGGGGGTGTGTGGAGGAAGAAGCAGGCTCCCTGCTGAGCAGGGAGCTCCCACGTGGGGCTTGATCCTAGGACTCCTGGATCACAACTCAAGCAGAAGGCAGATGCTCCACTGAGTTAGCCACTCAGGCACCCCTGGATTTTATTCTTAAAGCCCTCAAATGAAGAGACATTGAACTTTCTTGAGGAGGAGTGTAACAAATACTTAATGAAGGAATGACTCAGCACTGTATTTTGGGTGGACACTATTCTTTGGCCAGGTCTGTTTTAGGAAAATCTTATATTGGTTGCTGAGCACCACCCATTCTGTGAGGCCAGCCTGTCCCCTGGTGAAGCCACCTCTTTGTGAGATGTTCCCTTTTAAAGGGACCATCCTTGAAGAACCCTTGGTTAGGTTGGAGAAGTCTGTTCTGTCCTCTGAAACAGTGTTTTTCTGACCCATCCCATGGGTCCTACATTCTGCTTGGACTTTTGTACAGAAATTCTTCTGTTTGGACCATATTAGGGTCCTCCAGAGAAACAGAACGAATAGGAGATATAACAAGATTTATTATAAAGAATTGGCTCAGGCAATCATGGAGGGTGAGAAGTCCCAAGATCAGCCATCTGTAAGCTGGTGTAAACTCCAGTCCAGGTCTAAAGGCTTGCAAAGCAGGAGTGCAGATGGTATAAATACCAGTCTGAGGGCAGGAGAAGACTCAGCTCAGCAGACAGGCAGGGACACCCAGTGACATCTACTATTTGTCACTGAAAATGAAACTTTCTGAGCCTAGAACTGGCTGGGCCCCCGCCATAATTTGACTTTTGTGGAGACGGGGGTGAGGGGTGGAGATGGGGCAAAGTCCTGTACAGAAAAAAATCACAGGCTTTGGGGTCAGTTCTAAAGAATCAGCTGAGGGTATGCCTGGGTGTGCCTTCCTTCTCAAAGGAAGAAGGAAGCTGTGCTTGGAGGGAGCTGTCTGCCTTTGGCTCAGGTCATGGTCCCAGCGTCCTGGGATCGAGCCCCCGCACAGGGCTTCCTGCTCCGTAGGAAGCCTGCTTCTCCCTCTCCCACTCCCCCTGCTTGTGTTCCCTCTCTTGCTGTCTCTCTCTCTGTGTCAAATAAATAAAGAAAATCTTTAAAAAAATAAAAATAGAAAAGAATCAGCTGAAATCACTTATTAGTTGTATGACCTTGGCAAAGTCACAAATCTCTCTGAGCCTTGGCTTCTTAATCTGCAAAATGGGGATAATTATGCCTACTCCAAAGAATTACCGTGAAGGGGGCACCTGGGTGGCTCAGCTGTTAAGCATCTGCCTTCAGCTCAGGTCATGATCCCAGGGTCCTGGGATCGAGCCCCACATTGGGCTCCCTTCTCAGCGGGAAGCCTGCTTCTCCCACTCCCACTCCCCCTGCTTGTATTCCTGCTCTCGCTATCTCTCTCTCTCTGTCAAATAAATAAAGAAAATCTTTAACAAAAAAAAAAGAAGAAGAATTACCGTGCAGATGAGTATAAGTATTACCTAGCTTGCTGCCTGGCACATAGGAGGTGCTCAGTAAATTTGGTACTTGTTTTATGGTACTTGTTTTATTCATATTTGTAGGGTTAAGTAGAGGCTACTGTTCTGCAAAGAAGAAGGAAGCTGTGCTTGGAGGGAGCTGTTAGGTGCCTTAATTTAGGGGGCTGAAAACTTCCAGCCTAGATTACCTTTAGAGGTCAGTTCAGTTCTTACCTGTCTCCCCTGCCTACCTTCTATTCTCTGAGCTCTGCCCTCCTGCCAGCAGCTGTGCTCACATCTGATAAGTAGGCAGGAGCCCAGCCCTGACTGAATGAGGACATTGTTGCAAAAACTGAGTAACCACAGGCAATACTGCAATCAGCCCTGCCCTGAGAAACAATGGAGAATCTGTGGTTGGCCTTCAGCTGGTCCAGCTGTGTGTTTGAGGTGAGAGCCTAGGTGGCTGGGCCTCCTAGAGTGATGAGAAAACTGTTAGGACATGCTAGAGAGATGCCCTGCTTTTCTGGAACTGAGGTTAGCATGTTATGTTCCCTTCAAAACTAAGAAACCCCTAATTATGGGTCTTCCTCAGAACTGGGCACTAAGTTGGTCCCCGGTGCAAAGGAGGAAGTAGATTGATCCATGGAGACACGGCTCCGCAGATGCAGATACAAGGGGGATAGAGAGAGAGAGAGACAGAGAGAGAGAGAGAGAGAGAGAAAGAGTGTGTGTGTGTGCGCGCGCGCGCGCGCGCGCAGAGACAAGGGAGTTTGTGTGTGTGTGGTACCAGATGATGGGTAAGTTGTTTTTTTGTTGTTTTTTTTTGATGGGTAATTTTTTAAAGAAGATATAGAGAAGGAAGGCAGGCCGGGCAAAGGAACCAGCACCAACGAAGGCTAGAGCTGAGTTGGGGGACTTGGAAGGTTTAGCAGCAGGTGGGCGACGCAGCGACAAGTTTTGGAGGTCACTCGACCTGGGTAAGGTCAGAAGGATGCTGTGCTAAGCATTCCCTCCTTTCCAACAAACTGTTGAGCGCCTGCGTGCCAGAAGCTGTTCTGGGCAATGGGAAACAGCAGTGAAGATTCCGACTAAGCCCTTCCTGAGGTCGGCTTGACTGGCCTGGGCTTTTGCGGCCAGAGGTAGCGTGGCTCGGACAGCACCTTAGATCTCCGGATGCACATGGGTCTGTCGGCAGCTCCGCGGTCCCGCTGCGCGCGCCGCCTAAGCTTCTCCACTGCCCCGCCCGGCTCGGAGCCCGCCCCTAGCCCGACCCACACGTGGGTTCCCGCACGTCCGCCTGGCTCCCCCCTGACGTCAGCCTCGCGGTTCCATTTAAGGCCCCTCCCGCGCTCAGCTCCGAGTGTCGGAGCCGCTGCCGCCAAGTCCGGATCCAACCTCGCGCGCCGCTGACGCCTGCCCGCCCGCCCGACGTGCACTCCCGGTACGGTCGGGCTCCAAGCGCGCTGAGCTGGAGGGTCAGGAGAGCGAGTTGCCTCTGGATTGCTAGCTCGTGCTGCCCGCGAAGGGCTCTCAGCGTCCGGGGCGTGGGGGTGGCGGGGTGGAGGCAGAGTCCGCAGCCCTGGGCGATGGCCACGCCATGCGTGGGCGCCGCGTTCCGCTTTTGCTCTAAGCGGGCACCGCGGCCTCTGGTCGGGCTGGGGAACCGAGGTGGCCGCAGCTATCTGTGGTCGAAAGCCCAGGTAGATGCAGAAAACAAGGATCTGACAGATTTGAAGGGTGGGGCATACCTCCGGGCTTAAAATAGGCAAACGGCGCAGAACTCGAGGTCCGGTTTCCGAAAAGCCTCAGCAGTCGGGGCTGGGGGAAGAGGGAGGAGGTCTGAAAGCCGGGCAGCGCTGCTCGGGTCGCTTTTTAACCTGGGAGTCTCGAGAGGTGGACTCCACAGAGCGGCTGCTGTCTGCTGATTATAGGGCGCTCTTTGCGCAGATTACACTAAGCTGCTGATGTATCGGGTGCTACGCTAGGCACGATGCGTGCAGAGATGAAGCAGGAAGAGAGTCTCAGCCCTCCTGCATCGCAGATGGTATTTTGAGAGTAGGATATCTGGTACCATCCACTCGTTCTGAGAAATGGGGGAACCTAAAGCTGGGAGAAGGTTAGGGCAACTCAGAGGTCACAGAGTGGTGGCAGAGTTGGGGAGTAGACCCTCTTTCTGTAGGGCTCTTCCCTCACCCGTGTCCGCACATTGAAGGGAGCGCTGGATCCCAGGGCTTAGGTTTTGGTGAAGCCAGGTCTAGAAATAGCAGTGATTTGTGAGGAGAGACCCGATTCCAGCTTGGTAACTCTGGGCTGCCTGCCTGGAAGTCCTCTCGGATATTTTTGTCCTTTTGGAACTCAAGACTAGACGTGCCGCTTTGGGATGCAACCTGTGATAATCTTCCCGGTGAATGCAGTGCAGGGTTGGATTAGCAGAGCGAAGGCCTCCTCCCCGGCTCTGGAAATGGAGGATTCCACCAAGTATCTATTAGAAACTTTAGGGCTCCAGGCCTCTGCAGCTATTTTTGCACTTCCTCCTACGGGGCCTCACGGCTTTGCAACATCGATCACGGTAGAAGCCACAGGAGGCTCCTCCCTCCCTGTTAACAGCAACCAAGTATTTGAGATTTAAAGTCTGGCTGTGGCCGCGCGCGAGGCCAGGGAGGCAGCCAGCAGGGGCACTAGTTAGGTCTAAAGTCCGCCTCGGGGCTCGCTCCGTGTGACCCTAAGAGCATGCTAATTCCCAATCCTTTCCGCTCATGGGCGGGGCTTCCCAGCCCGCCGCGGTCTGCCCCAGTGCCCGACTCTGGAAAGCCACGGCCCGGACTCTACTCTTGTCCCCGCCCACTGCTTGGAAATGAGCATGCGCGCAAGCCCCGAGCAGGGCAAGGTGGGGGAGGGGCGGTAACCCCAGGAGCTCCTGCTGAGCGTTGGTCTGATCTCCGCCCATCCTTCTGGGGCTGGAGGAAGGAGTGAGTGCGCATGAGCAGAGCTTTTTGCACCTCCTACGGCGACTGGATCGTTTCGTGAGGCAGTTACAGGAGCTTTTTAAACGTTCCTCCATTTGAGGGTTTGGCGGGAACCCTGGTGACTGGAGTAGAGCTGAGCAGGCAGCTCACAGTGATTTTGTGTGAGGAAAGGCGGCCCTGCTTGGGGTTAATAAGTCAAGATGAGTGAGTCGTCAGGAAGCTATACTTACACCCAAACGTCAATATTATTTTTCCACGCCAAGGTAAGATCCTTTACACCAAGATCCTAGGCAGGCCAGACCCTGGCATTAGGTCTTTCAGCATTCCTTTGGCCATCTTTAGGTTTTTTCCTTACCCCTTTTTAGTGGCAAGCATCCCAGAAGTAAAATAAGCTCTTTTGGAACAACTTTTGGTCAATAGCATTAATTTAAAGAAGAGGTAGTGACTGTGCGTGTTATTCCCCCTATAGATTCCTTTTGGTTCTAAGTCCAAAATGGCAACTCTCAAAGATCAGCTGATTCAGAATCTTCTTAAGGAAGAACATACGCCCCAGAATAAGATTACAGTTGTTGGGGTTGGTGCTGTTGGCATGGCTTGTGCCATCAGTATCTTAATGAAGGTAAGTGAGAGCCCATCTTTCTGGAAGCCACCCATCCCCCCACTCCTCCCAGAATTGCATTATCACATTGTATGTACAAATACTCAGGTTCATGCCCTCAAAGAACTTTCTGTGGAACAAACTTTAGAAATGTGATGCCATACCAAAAAGGTATCTGAACCTTTTGTTAGGCAGGTGACACAGTTCCTTAAATTCACTGTGCCGTATTAACATGCATGAATTGCCTACAAATGAAAAGTTATTTTAAAATAATTGTTGAATTGAAAATCATTCATACATTTGGTAAAATTAAAATCACACTAAATGTGGGAAATCTTAAGTCTATCCCACAAAAATCCCCACCTTGAATAGTAAATTTTGGTACCAATTATGGAGCTAAAATTTAGTTAGAAAGAATTTGTGAATGAATAAAGAACACATTTTACAGTAGTCAAGCCTGCTTTATGTAAAAAAAAAAAAAAATTGAGGCAGCTTATGATAAAATATTTTAAATTTAGATTTGGAGTTCCCAATAAGGGAGTGAAATGATTAATTCTGGGTTTTGAACAGGAAAGGATTGAAATAAGGAACCAAAGGCAGAAAAGAGCTATGTAGAGGTTGGGTAACAACACATGTTGCTTTATATGTGTTCTTAGGAGAGGCCACATAGTGTAAAGGTTTCCCCCACTATCCTAAAGGAGAGCATTCCTATGGAGCTTTTCCAAAGCCAAAATGGTGTAAAGTGAAGAGACAGTTACCATTAATTAATTATTATTATTATTATTTTTAATTTTATTTATTTATTTGACAGAATCATAGCGAGAGAGGGAACACAAGTGGGGGGTGGGGTGGAAGAGGGAGAAGCAGGCCTCGATCCCAGGATCCTGGGATCATGACCTGAGCCGAAGGCAGACGCTTAACGACTGAGCCACCCAGGCACCCCTAGTTACCATTAATTTATATGGAAAATTTTTTGAGCATTTGCAGACCCAAGAAAAATAACCTTAGGCTTTTCTGATACTTGAGGACACATCTTGCTAACAGATGCACAAAATAAAGTACAGATGCTCACACAGTTCAAAGCTATGGTAGCTTGATATTGAGATGCTGAGTAAAGTTCCCTGGGGAAGGAGCTTGGTGGTACCTAGGATGTATGCTACTTCTCCGAGGGCTCACTGTAGAAAAAAACACTGAATGCTATTTCTGCTTTTTGCCTTTTTTTTCATAAAAGCAAAGATCCTCTTTGGATTTCTTTCAGTTAGTGAAAAAAGGTACTAATGTTAGGTCTTGTGTAAAAGTGAATTGGCATAATGTAAAAAATAATGTAAAATAATGTAAAAAAAAAAAAATTGAGGCAGCTTACACTTTACATTTCACTCCCTTATTGGGAACTCCAAATCTAAATTTAAAATATTTTATCATAAGCTGCCTCAATTTTTTTTTTTTTTTACATAAAGCAGGTTTGACTACTGTAAAATGTGTTCTTTATTCATTCACAAATTCTTTCTAACTAAATTTTAGCTCCATAACCTTTACACTATGTGGCCTCTCCTAAGAACACATATAAAGCAACATGTGTTGTTACCCAACCTCTACATAGCTCTCTTCTGCCTTTGGTTCCTTATTTCAATCCTTTCCTGTTCAAAACCCAGAATTAATCATTTCACTCCCTTATTGGGAACTCCAAATCTAAATTTAAATAAAATAATTTACAAAACTTCTAAAAATGAGGGGATGCCTATACCAATTCTTACTGCTTTCCCACTGGATCAGAAATTGATGCCATCTGTTTTTCTCACATCTGTGAATCACCTGTGGTCTTTTCCTGTGATGCTCTCTAACTCGGGTGTATGTAAGAGTAACTGCCAGGTTTTTATATTATAGATAACTCAGGAGGTAGATCTGTAAGCTCAGCTAGTATAATTTACTTGGTTATAATAGTTCACATCCCATGTGTATTAAAGCTCTTATTGGTGCTTCTGGTCTGAGATGCACCTGTGAACATTTATAGGTTCAACTGAAAGAATATTTTTCACCAATACTATTTTGTAATGCACAAATCTATCTTAATACTTTTAGTGTTGGTTAATACATGGAAGACATACAAAGAATGATTCAGAATATCACTTTTTTAACTTCCAAGAATTAATACTAGTCAGAATCACTTATGTAGTGAATAATGACCTAAAATCAGTGTGTAAAACTGAATTTGAGAGCATAAATAGAGCAGTTTTATGTAATTGAATATTATTCCATCCATTGCCAATCCAGTGTTCTGCTTCCATACAGTGGCATGGTGGAGCTCTTGCAAAGGTTACTCTAGTGAGGAGAGAAGATCAGTACTTCTTCCTATGCATGGGTCATCTGTGAGTCAGTTTTTAAATGGGGGCCTGTCTCTACTTTGAGGTATGTCCGGATACTAATAAAGTATTAGAACTCTTCTATGCTAGAAATACAGAAATTTTGCATGCCTTTCTAAAACTTGGAAGTAGCAATTTTCCATTTCACTAAAAATTTTATATCTTTTAGGACTTGGCAGATGAACTTGCTCTTGTTGATGTCATAGAAGACAAACTGAAGGGAGAGATGATGGATCTCCAGCACGGCAGCCTTTTCCTTAGAACACCAAAAATTGTCTCTGGCAAAGGTTGATTTCAGCAAGTTTATATTGTGGTCTGTGCTAGACTTAATTCTCTGTCAGGCTTGAAATTCTGCCTCTTCAAAGATTTATTTTTTATACAGATCAGAGAGCCTGCTTTTGAACAGTTTTGCATTGGTAACCTATTTATATCAGTTTCAATTTCTAGTAAATGGTTTTAAATGGAAATCTAGTGTGTCCATAATGTGGAAAGCATCTGAGTTAGAATGTAATTAGTAAAGCTCCTCAGGTTCATATGTAATCACATTGTTTCTAATATTTAAATTTAATATACTTGACTTCCCCTACTTCCTTTCACACACTAACACAAGGTTGAGAATAGGGTAAATGAGCCTGTTCAGATATTCTTGGGCCTCTCACACTTAAGAGCCCTAGTCAGGAAACCTGAATATGTGTACAAATGGTGTTTTTTTTGGACACTTGAAAATCATTGACCACTTATCTATGGGCTGGGTTAACCATCCTGTGCCATAGGGTATCTAGAAGCAAGACATGCTTGATAAATGTAAAGTTGCCTTTGCTTAAAAAACAAAACAAAGCAGCCTGTCTCTGGGCTGGTGTGATCACAATGAAGTAGTAAAGTAGAAATAGGAGTACGGAAGAGTGTGAGCATGTGCTCAGGTGGCAAAAAATTGGGGGATAATATCTCATTTGATTCTTTCCATCTCCTCCCAGCTGTCATTATATAAAGTCCCAGTCTAAAACCAGAATACAAGGAAGGTGTCGATGAACTCTTCTTCCATGTTAAGTGGCCAAAAACTAAAGGAGGAGCTGGGGGTGAGAGGGTAGCATTACAGGCCTTTATCTATATTTACCTGTGTGTGAAAGGAAATAGGGGAGGTAACAAAACTGATAAAAATGTCCATAAAAAAAGTTCATGGAACAAATTTTTGCTGGCTAGGTAATAGAGTTCTCTTAAAGGCCTTAATCTGGTTTTTGTTCTTTTTTTTGTCTAGATTATAATGTGACTGCAAACTCCAAGCTGGTTATTATCACAGCTGGGGCACGTCAGCAAGAGGGAGAAAGCCGTCTTAATTTGGTCCAGCGTAACGTGAACATCTTTAAGTTCATCATTCCTAATATTGTAAAATACAGCCCAAACTGCAAGTTGCTTGTCGTTTCCAATCCAGGTGAGACCTTTAATTGCACAGATGAGCTTGAGTAAAACTGATGGTCTGTGTCATATTTTTCATTTTCCTCTTGTGAATGGATTTGCTAAAATAGTTAAGTTTAAAATAACAAGGGGGATACAATGCCCCTGAATGTGGTTAGGACTTAAAAATTAGGGGCGCCTGGGTGGCTCAGTCCTTAAGCGTCTGCCTTTGGCTCAGGTCATGATCCCAGGGTGCTGGGATCGAGCCCCGCATCGGGCTCCCTGCTCCGCGGGAGGCCTGCTTCTCCCTCTCCCCCTCCCCCTGCTTGTGTTCCCTCTCTGGCTGTGTCTCTCTGTCAAATAAATAAATAGAATCTTAAAAAAAAAAAAAAAATTAGTTATTTGCCCAAGAAGATCTTAGATAAGGGATAAAGGTATGAATAAGGTGTTCTTGATGCACAGTTTATTTTCATTAAGCTACACTTCTTGAATACTTAACGAATTTGCTGTATTATGCATAGAGGTTTAAAAATTTAACAAATACTGATTGGTCATAATCACTATCAAGATTCATACAGAGCCATGGATCTTGACTAGCTTAACATTATCTAATAATTTACGTAGTATCTTTGCCCGAATGTTTTCTTCATAGTGGATATCTTGACCTATGTGGCTTGGAAGATAAGTGGCTTTCCCAAAAACCGTGTTATTGGAAGTGGTTGCAATCTGGATTCAGCCCGGTTCCGTTACCTAATGGGGGAAAGACTGGGAGTTCACTCATTAAGCTGTCACGGGTGGATCCTTGGGGAGCATGGAGACTCCAGTGGTAAGCATAACTTATTTTCTCTTTTTGTTTTCAAAAAGATTGTGTAAAATATTGACAGAAGTTTCATTATTCAATCAGAGCTGAAATCAGATAATCCATTCATTGGAGTAGGATGGTTTCTAGAAGTCTTATCTTTTGGTATAATTATGTTAAGAATTGTTAAGGTTTTAATTTTTATATTAACATTTTTTTATGGCATGGGGAATGGGGAATGAAATTTCTTTTACTACTAACAATGGACATATTAAAATAAGAGGGTAGTTCTTAGGATGACCTCAGTCATTTGATATCACAGCTGTCTATACTTGAACTGTATGGCTCTGAAAAGGTCAGCCAATCCAAATGAAGCAGATAGAAAAATTCTGTCACAGTTGAAAGATGTTGTAATTTGTGCAGTGTTCTCAGTTACTTATGCCAAGAATATTCCCCTTATGATCTCATACTATCTTTATATTTCAAACATGTATGGATTAAACATCCCAGTAGATTGAAAACAGGTTAGAATATGGTGAAAATTCTTAGTTTTATATAAATTAATGAATGAAAATTTAAGAGTAAGGGTGTTGGTATTCTTGACCATCTACCAAAAGCAGATAATCCTCCCAGATAAGAAATGAGAATTAGAAAAATGGGTCAGAATTACTAGTCTTGTTACCAATACCCAAGTTCGGCTCCCCATAGCTCAAAAGGCCAGAACTCAAGAGGTGAGTTTTGACTGGAAAGGAATATGAGCTTTATTCAGGAGGCTGGCAACCTGGGGGAGAAGGCAGACTCTTGTCTAAAAGCCCAACTCAGGTTTCTGCCTGGCCCAGAGATTTTTGAAGGTGTTTAATCAGTTGAGGGAACGCAGTGATCTGTGACATTCTTGATTACATGCAGATTTAATGATGCCAGTTAGAGTTATCTCAGTGCTTGGAGGTTTTGCAAGAAGTTCTAGTTCCTTGGTGCCCAGGGGGATTGTACAAGAAGGTCTGGTTCCTTGGTACCAAGGAGTTGTGCAAGAGTACTCTGTTCTTTCTGTAGAGGAGGGCAAGGTCTACAGATATTCAAAGGGAAGTCAGTAAAGTCATTTGTCTGACCTTAAAAAAAGGAAAACATTTTGCTGAAAGATTGCTAGGCTAAACAGAAAGGTGAGGCGGTTTCAAACAGACTTGCTGGCCTCTGTGGCCTGGGAAAGTTCTTGTTCTTTATTTCCGAAGGCCAGTGGTCTGCAAATCTCAAAGAAAGTGACTTAGTGCTGTTACAGATCAAGGGTCTTAAGTCAGCAAGCAAGGAGTATGTTCACTTGAAGCAGGTTAACTGTTAAGACCAGTTCAAGTGCTATTGCGGTCTCCTGGATGGCGTGTGGAAATAAATGTATTCTGTACTATTTCTTTTAGTGCCTGTATGGAGTGGAGTGAACGTTGCTGGTGTCTCTCTGAAGAATCTGCACCCTGACTTAGGCACTGATGGAGATAAGGAACAGTGGAAAGAGGTTCACAAACAGGTGGTTGACAGGTAATAGATCCCATAATTTGGCAGTATAGAAGATTAAAACATTATTTTTATTTGAAAGTTTAATAGCATTTGAGTACTTGTTGGAAAACATTTTTCTAGGGATGCCTGGCTGGCTGGCTCAGTTGGTGGAGCATGTGACTCTTGATCTCAGGCTTGTGAGTTCGAGTCCCGCGTTGGGTGTAGAGATTACTTAATGATAAACAAGCTCTTTCCTAAAGTTTTGTTAAAGAGCATACTATAAAACGGAAGTAGAGATATTAAAATTTATTAATGCAACAGTCTTTTTTTGCTATATTTCTCTATAGTATGATAAATCTTTTAGTGCTTGTAAGTCTTATTTCACATTCAGTCTTCAATAGCATATATGGTTCATTCAGTTAGGAATGAGAATTTTTATTTATTAAAGTTTTCTTTATTGCACCCCATGTGGGACTTGAACTCACAACCCTGAGATCAAGAGTCACATGCTATATGGACTGAGCCATCCAGGTGCCACAGAAATAAGAATATTTATTTATTTTTTAAGAAAAGATTTATTTATTTGAGAGAGAGCGTGTGCGTGTGGTGCAGGGGAAGGGCAGAGGGAGAGAGAGAATCTTAAGCAGACCTCCCTGCTGAGCATGGAGCTTGACATGGGGCCATTCCCACGACCCAGAGATCACACTCTGAGCTGAAAACAAGAGTCCGATTCTCAACCGACTGAGCTACCCAGGTGCCCCAAGAATTTTTAAATTCAGTTTCCTGTTACAGGCTTTATGAATAGAAGCAGCTAACTTGTTTATTCAGATGATTATAAAGTTTTTTGTTTTTTTTTTTTAAAGATTTTATTTATTTATTTGTCAGAGAGACAGAACACAAGCAGGGGGAGAGGCAGGCAGAGGGAGAAGCAGGCTCCCTGCCAAGCAAGGAGCCCGATGTGGGACTCGATCCCAGGACCCTGGGATCATGACCTGAGCCGAAGGCAGCCGCTTAACCGACTGAGCCACCCAGGCGTCCCTGGATGATTATAAAGTTTTAAACAATGTCTAGATTCTTAATTGTACTGAAAATATAAACTGTTAGGAATTGTTTAAATAGGGAAGCTTTCAGCTTGGTAGCATTATTTACTTATTTTACATATACATACATATATATATTTTTTTTAAGATTTTATTTATCAGAGAGGGCGAGCGAGCTCATAAGCGGGGGGGGGGGGTGGCAGGCAGAGGAAGAAGCAGGCTTTCCGTTGAGCAAGGAGCCAGATACGGGATTTGAACTCAGATCCCTGGGATCATGACCTGAGCCGAAGGCAGACGCTTAACTGGCTGAGCCACCTAAGCGCCCCATTATTTACTTATTATAAATCATGTGTGGACCTCAGGTCTATAGAAATGAATAATGAATCATGATTGATTTAGACAAGGCCCTCTTATAAAAACCTGTGAACCTGGGGCGCCTGGGTGGCTCAGTCGTTAGGCGTCTGCCTTCGGCTCAGGTCGTGATCCCGGGGTCCTGGGATCAAGCCCCGCATCGGGCTCCCTGCTCAGCGGGAAGCCTGCTTCTCCCTGTCCCACTCCCCCTGCTTGTGTTCCCTCTCTCGCTGTGTCTCTGTCAAATATAAAAAAATCTTAAAAAACAAAACAAAACAAAAACCTGTGAACCCACCACCCAACCCAAGAAACATTGACAATAGCTGTCAACCAAGTGTTGTGTTTTTGGGTTAGAATCATTAGTCTCCTGGTCCTTGGATATGAATGAGTTCTGAGCTCCTTCTCCCACTCATCTTTCTGTCCTACCACCCATCCCTTGCTTGAAATAATCTTGAGTCAAACACACTATATGTAATTCTGGAGTTACTTTTTTAAATTCAGTATTACATTTTAAAGAATTCTTTATTTTGTTGCATGTAGATATAGTTACTGGTTTTGACAGTTTTGTAATATTCCACTGTATTGAATATGTTCACTGTATGTACCACAGTTTACCCATTCTCCCTGTTGGAGAGCAGTGGGCTTATTGCCAGGGTTTTTGAAATTACTAACAATACTCTTGGAACATCCCTATACATAATATCTTGGTATACGTGGCAAACATTACTCAGAATATAATGTAACTTTATGGCATTATTTGCTGTAAAGCATGTGTTCAGTGAAAGCAATGTTGTTGTTTGTTTTCTCTTACCCTACTTTTTCCTACCTTTTCCTATCCTTCCCTACCCTACAGTGCCTATGAGGTGATCAAACTGAAAGGCTACACTTCCTGGGCCATTGGACTGTCTGTGGCAGATCTGGCCGAAAGTATAATGAAGAATCTTAGGCGGGTGCATCCAATTTCCACCATGATTAAGGTAGGTCTGTGTAGTGATACACTGTATTTGAATGCCATTATTTCCTGTTTTTAAAAAAGATTCTTCTGTGAAAGCAGTTAGATTAGTTGTCATTGATTTAAGTGACATAAATTAATGCACTCACAACTTTCTTTTTGGAGAGAAATCATTGAGCTTTAGGATTAATGTCTGCTAGTATACTATGTTCACCACATAGATACTTGATAATTTATGATAATAAGTGGAGGTGGGTAGAAGACCATAAAAGAAAAATTTTTTCTTCGGAGGAGAAAAGTCAGGGTAGAGTTGCCAAGATGTTACCAATAAAAATTTTGACAGTGATATGGATAATGGCAATAATTTAGATTTTCTTTTAGAACAGAAGTCTTTCCTGGTATTTTGATGACTTGCACTGTTCATAACATCCTAACTGAAAATGGTGGAAAGGAATTCCTGCTTCTCAAGTTGTATTAAATAAGCTTCATAATTGTAAAGAATGCGAGTCTTGGGAGACCCCAGAATGCATACTCAAAACATAAAATACTTTTCATTTTGTCTTCAGGGTCTCTATGGAATTAAAGATGATGTCTTCCTTAGTGTCCCTTGCATCTTGGGACAGAATGGAATTTCAGATGTTGTGAAGGTGACTCTGACTCCTGAGGAGGAGGCCCGTTTGAAGAAGAGTGCAGATACACTTTGGGGGATCCAAAAGGAGCTGCAGTTTTAAAGTTTTCTAATGTACCACTTCACTGTCTAGACTACAGCAGGATTTTAGTTGGAGATTGTGTATATTGTCCTTATTATCTGATCTGTTACTCAAGTAATATTAAAATGGCCTAAGAAAAAACGTCAGTTTCCTAAAGTTCCAAATAGCAATGGTTCACCAAACCCTGTAGCTGTATCCTGATGCTGATGATACCTGTCTTTGTAGCCCTAAATGGGTTAACGTAAGTTAGCCCCACCGTCTCAGAGGCACCACGGCCAGAGCTGCGGCTGCTCTTCACACTGGATGTGTGTTTACTGTGTGTTCTGTCACCTCGGGTTCCTTCCCCCAACACCCGACATGCCTAGTCCATCTTTTCCAGTCAGTCATGTCCTGGGATCCAATGTATAAATTCAGTATTGCGTGTATTGTGCATAACTGTTCTAAAGGATCTTA
>NC_138379.1:34860803-34867204 GCF_054177405.1 Leptonychotes weddellii | reverse complement strand
ACCGTCTCAGAGGCACCACGGCCAGAGCTGCGGCTGCTCTTCACACTGGATGTGTGTTTACTGTGTGTTCTGTCACCTCGGGTTCCTTCCCCCAACACCCGACATGCCTAGTCCATCTTTTCCAGTCAGTCATGTCCTGGGATCCAATGTATAAATTCAGTATTGCGTGTATTGTGCATAACTGTTCTAAAGGATCTTACTTGGTGTACCATGTATGTCAGAATATAGTGTACATGGCCATATAATGTAAAAAGACAATGCAACCAACTAAGTGTCATACCAACTAAAATACCAAATAAATTTTGAACAGTGACTCTCAATTTATTATATTAAGATAAGTAAAGCTGTTATTTATTACATTATTGGGACCCATTAGAGTATTCTTAGGCAACACTGCAATGATTTTTTTTTTTTTTAAGATTTTATTTTTCATCTGTCAGAGAAAGAGCACAAGCAGGGGGAGAAACAGGCTCCCCGCTGAGCAAGGAGCCCGATGGGGGACTCAATCCCAGGACCCTGGGATCATGACCTGAGCCGAAGGCAGACGCTTGACCGACGGAGCCACCCAGACGCCCCTGCAATGATTTTTTTTTAAGGTGTATTATTACTAATGATCAGACTTTGATGTGACTTAATGTATTAAGGGTGTGACTAGATGGATTAGGTTGTTTTGGTACCATTTCCATTATAATTTTAATATACTAAGTCTCAAGGTATTATGAGATAAAACCTGATAGTGGGGCGCCTGGGTGGCTTAGTCGTTAAGCGTCTGCCTTCGGCTCAGGTCATGATCCCAGGGTCCTGGGATCGAGCCCCGGGTCAGGCTCCCTGCTCGGCAGGAAGCCTGCTTCTCCCTCTCCCACTCCCCCCTACTTGTGTTCCTTCTCTCGCTATGTCTCTGTCAAATAAATAAAATCTTTAAAAACAAAAAAAACTTGATAGTAGTGCTAATCATAATTGGCACCCTACAGTTCTGTAGATGACATTCTATACATGAATGTAAAAATACCATTTGCCAACAACATAAGCAGTGGTACTTGGTCACAATAGGGAAACACAGATTAAAAAAACATATATTTTTAAAGATTTTGTCAGAGAAAGGGAGGGAGAGAGCACAAGCAGGGGGAGCTACAGGTGGAGGGAGAAGCAGGCTTCCTGCTGAGCAAGGAGCCCGATGCAGGACTCAATCCCAGAACCTGAGCTGAAGGCAGACGAGCCACCCAGGCGTCCTGGCAAACAGATTTTAAGAACCTTTTGTTCTCTGGGGCCAGTAACAATGGCAATTAACAATTTTAAACCAAATAGACCTGGTGGTTGTCCACTCAAAAATTTTCTTTAGATTTTCCTCAAAATATATCTACAACTATGACCCTTACCCAGTCCTGAATATTTTTTTTTTTTTTAAAGATTTTATTTGACAGACACGGCGAGAGAGGGAACACAAGCAGGGGGAGTGGGAGAGGGAGAAGCAGGCTTCCCACTGAGCAGGGAGCCTGATGCGGGGCTCGATCCCAGGACCCTGGGATCATGACCTGAGCCAAAGGCAGATGCTTAACGACTGAGCCACCCAGGCGCCCCCAGGCCTGAATATTAATAGAGGTTAACTAGGACAACTTTATTGCCATCACTTCTCCAGCATCTTTTTCACCAGTTTACTTCCTGAGAGCTAGTGAAGAGAAATAATTAGCTTTTTTCCAAGTGTGTGGCCAATGTAAAAGGACAAGACTGAACTATGTAGTCTTATTTTAAGATTTATTTGAGAGAGGGAGATGAGGAACAGAGGGAGAGAAACTTCAAGCGGACTCCCGGCTGAGTGTGGAGCCGACGCACAGCTAGATACCCATGAGATCATGACTTGAGCCCAAACTGCAGAGCTCTGTCTTAGGACCCATGCAATCATGACCTGAGCCAAAACCGAGAGTTGGAGGCTTAACTGACTGAGCCATCCAGGCACCCCTGCAAATTATGTAGTCTTGACAAGTAGTATAATAGGATTTGCTTTTCTATAGTTTTTTTTAAAAAGCCTTAAGATACAATTTACACATAAAATTCATGTTTTAAAGTTTAATTCTGTGGAACGCATAGTTATACAACCTTCACCACTATCTACGAACTTTTTAATTACTCCAGATAGAAACCTGTATTTATGCCATAGCCTCTTGTAAACTTTGAGGCAACTTTTTTTTAAAAATTTATTTACATTTATTAATTTCGTATCTGATACAATAAATTAGCCAATACCAACATGACTGAAAAATAATGCTTAAAGATTTATTAATGTAATCTTTTATGAATTTTTTAGATTTTTTAAAAAAAAGATTTTATTTATTTATTAGGGAGTGAGTGAGAGAGAAACAGCATGAGAGGGGAGAGGGTCAGAGGGGCCGAGCCGGGAGCCCGATGTGGGACTCGATCCCAGGACTCCGGGATCATGACCTGAGCCAAAGGCAGTCGCTTAACCAACTGAGCCACCCAGGCTCCCCATGAATTTTTTAGATTTAATCTTGTAAACCTTCCTCACTTTTTGGCACAAAAAGTGTTCCGGGATCACCTTGTATCTTCCTGCCCCAGGCAAAGAATAGGCCAGCTCTGCAAGAAGCCCTGATTCTTTTATTTTTTTTAAGATTTTATTTATTTATTCATGAGAGACAGAGAGAGAGAGAGAGAGGCAGAGGGAGAAGCAGCTCCCAAGGAGCAGGGAGCCCAATGTGGGACTTGATCCCAGGACCCTGGGATCATGACCTGAGCCGAAGGCAGACGCTTAACCATCTGAGCCACCCAGGCGCCCGAAGCCCTGATTCTTTTAAATGTAATATGATCTCATTTTAGTCTTAATAACTTGGGAAGTGGATTTAGTATGCCTTAGTCCCATTTTACACAAGTTGCCAGTTAGTGGGGGAAGCAAATGGAATGTTCAGAACATAGTTATCCTCATATATATATCCATACATATATATACATGTAGATGGATCAACATCTTTTCCACTAAAGCCCATGTTGCCAAAGTAAAACTATCAGGACTTCAAAGCCATGCTTTCAGAATTCTTCACTGTGTTTCTACTACACTTTGGCAGTTGTTGGAATGTACAAATCTTGGCCCTCCTGTATTTAGATTGCTGCAATCAAGCAAAATGATTGTTAGCTTGGATTGTAGCCACCCAGAGAGCCCACTCAGGCAGTGGATATCAAGGGCCTGCCCTGCACCTTGTGTAGAAACGAATGAGGAGCCTTTTTCTTCACCTAAATCAAGAGTTTGGTCACTACTAAGATGACATCTCCTTCTGCCACCAGAAGCCTGTTGGTCATCCTGGCCAGCAGTGCTGACCTCTTAACTGAGTGGTAAATGAGGTGCAAGTACCAGAGTTACTGTGGAAGTAAGCATACAAGCAAGTGATAGTATAGGACCAACAGTGGCTGTTGCTCCTGTCTGCTATAGGTAACCTATTTCTTGGGGCTGATAGTTTGTGGAAAGTGACATAAAAGAAATAGGAGAGATGTGAGGAGGTGGTGGTAATTGACATTGGTCAAGGAAAGCTAGAGGAAGTGTCGTTTATGCCCAAGACTGAAAATAAGGAATCAACTTTGAGAATGGTTGGAGAACTTTCTAGAAATAGGGAACAGCAAAAAGTCCTGAGCCAAGTAAAAGCTGTTGAGAAGCTTGAGGGGAGTGAGGTGAGAGTGTCTTGAGATGAAATTGGAGGGCTAGAATGAGGCCAAATCATGAATGTCTTTCAGGTTGTGCTAAAAATTAGTTACTTTCCTGATGAATCACTAAATTCTACTTCTGAGATTAATAAAAAAATTAATTTTAAAAAATCGGTTAAGTGTAATGCAAATCCATGGTCGGGTTTTAAGCAGGGTGACTGCATGGTGTGAACTACATTAAAAACAAACCATAGACTTTGAAACAAAATGGAAAAGGATTCAAATGCAAATACTCAACAAAAGATGACTGAGGAGGTTGTGCCCCCTTCTGTGGGTTATAAATTCTTGGTATAAACTAAAACGACCCTTAGAAAACTAGATGTGGCCTTTCCTTTTCATTACTACTTTAATTCAGTCTTTATTTTTTAAAGATTTTATTTATTTATTTATGAGAGAGAGAACACAAGCAGGGGGAGCAGCAGGCAGAGGGAGAAGCAGGCTTCCTGCTGAGCAAGGAGCCCGATGCGGGACTTGATCCCAGGACCCTGAGATCATGACCTGAATCAGAGGCAGAGGCTTAATCAACTGAGCCACCCAGGTGTCCCTAATTCAATCTTTATTTCAGCACTCCATCCTGAAGTTACAGAGCTCAATAATAATGTTTTAAATTCCTGCAAATAAATGTGTAGATGGTAAGTACATTGAAAAGTACGTTCCTCACATTCAGGTTGGTCAATCCCAAGCCCACCCTTTACTTAAATTCTTCATCTTTGGGGCTCAGGTCCCTTCAGCATGCCCTCAGAAAGAGCCAAGTCATCTGGAAGCAATTTGGAAGCTATCTCCTCAGACGCCGTCTTAAGATGGCATCACCCTAAGACTAGGAGGTGCTCTCAGGAGAGCTTTTTCCTACTAGAGCCTTGAGCCTGGCCCTCACCAGCCTATAGTCATGAGGGTTTCCAAAAATTCAGCACTAAAATCAGTCCCAGGCCTAGACTGGCTGAGGGAAATGAAACTATACTCCCCAAATCCCTCTTCTGCACACTCATAAAGATTGTCTAGAATTCGTCACAGGGTCACGGAGAACGCTACGGCACACACTCAGAAACGCCCCCCCGCCCCCGAACGAGAGGTCGTTAACTGCCTGCCAATGCGCCTGCGCCTGGGCCAGCGGTGGGCGGAGCTTGCGTACTGGCGAAAGAGTCGTGCGTGGGAGCGTTCTTGCGTTGGGGGGTCCAGAGAGTAACTGTCACAGGGCTTCGCACCTCAACTGCCATTAGTGGTTTCCTTTTGGTGTAACTTTTTTTTTTTTTTTTAATCTTCCTTAAAGGCAGTGCGTTGCGTATTCCGGCTGTCTGTACTAAATTGCGCCAAAGCATTTGTGAGTGTCTAGTACTGGGGTGAAAATGATGGCTTGAGGGCAGGGAGAAATAAAAAAGCTTATTGGTGCCCCAACCCCTAGGTAGACTGGTTCTTCTCTACCTCTCCACACCCCTTTTTTCGCTTTCCCACCACACTCGGCTCCAACATTCTGCAGACTCAGTAGGTAAGCCCTTAGATGTTCAGTGTGGTTAGTACATTGATACCAATGAGAGTGATCAGTTTAGGGAATTTGATTCCACTGAAATTTCATTATCCCTATCAGGTTCTCAAAATGTCAACTATCAAGGAGAAGCTTATTGAGAATCTAATTGAGGAAGATAAAATCTCCCAGAATAAGATCACCATTGTTGGAACTGGTGCTGTAGGCATGGCTTGTGCTATTTGTATCTTGTTGAAGGTAAGTAAGAAGCCTATCCTGTGGCTGAAAATCAAGTAAGAACTTTTAGGTCTTGTAGATGTTGATGAGTTCAGGGTTGTAGGGCTAATCTTCTGAGAGCAAATATGTGTTCACTTAGATATCTGATTTTGACATAATTTAAGAGACGTTTATTTGGAGTTTACCATGTGTCCGGCATTGCTAGACTATTTGAACTGATTCATAGGAGACACGTTGATTGCATTGTTTTGTTACTGTTCTGTTTAAACGATCCCATACCTTGCCTTCCTGGAAGAGTAATGGGTGAAAGTCATACTTCCCAGAAACTTATACTTAAAAAGAATTTTTTAGGGGCACCTGGCTGGTTCAGTCAGAGAAGTGTGGGACTTTTGATCTCAAGGTTGTGAGTTCAAGTCCCACATGGGTATAGAGATTACTTAAAAATAAAAAACCTTAAATTTTTTTTGTTAAAGTATTACATGCTCATTATAAAACAAAAAGTACCAAATTTGATAAAATAATGGAAGTCCTTTAATTTTCTTTTCTGTTTGTACAGCATCTTTTCATGTGCCTGTTGGCAATTTGTATATCTTCTTTGGAGAATTGTCTGTTCAAATCCTTTGCATATATATATATATTTAGAGAGATAGAGCACATATGTGGGGGTGGAGAGGGGAGAGGGTGAGAGAGATAGAAACTTTTTTTAATTTTAATTTTAATTAATTAATTTAAAAAGACTTTATTTGCGAGAGAGAGAACACGAGAGATAGGGAGCAAGCATGAGTGGGGGGGGAGGGGCAGAGGGAAAGGAAGAAGCAGATTCCCCGCTGAGCAGGGAGCCCAATGTGAGGCTCAATCTCAGGGCCCTGGGATCATGACCTGAACCGAAGACAGAGGCTTAACCACTGAGCCACCCAGGCGCCCCTTTATTTATTTATTTATTTTTATTTTTTTATTTATTCATTTTAGAAAGCGAGAATGAGAGAGAGCACATGGGGGG
>NC_138379.1:34837156-34860703 GCF_054177405.1 Leptonychotes weddellii | reverse complement strand
TTTTTTTTTTTTTAAGATTTTATTTACTTTTAGATAGAGGGAGAGTGAAGGGAAGGGTGGTGGAGGTGGGGAGGAGCAGAGAGAGAGAGGGAGAGAAAGAATCTCAAGCAGACTCCTCGCTGAGTGCAGAGCCCAGTGCAGGGCTTGACCCCAAGGCCTTGAGATCATGACCTGAGCTGAAATCAAGAGTCGGGCACTTAAGCGACTGAACCACCCAGACGCCACTCCTTTGCCTGTTTTTAAATCGGGTTATTTGTTGTTGACTTGTAGGAGTTCTTTTTATATTCTAGATATCAATCTCTTACCAAATTTGTGATTTTCAAGTATTTTTTCCACTCCGTGGTTTTCTTTTCACTCTGCTGTTTCTTTTCATTGTGTTCTTTGATGCACAGACATTTTTAACTTTTTTAAAGATTTTATTTATTTATTTGAGAGAGAGAGCATGAGAGGGGAGAGGGTCAGAGGGAGAAGCAGACTCCCCGCTGAGCAGGGAGCCCGACGCGGCACTCGATCCCGGGACTCCAGGATCATGACCTGAGCAGAAGATAGTTGCTTAACCAACTGAGCCACCCAGGCGCCCCAGACATTTTTAATTTTAATGTAATTCAATTTATTATTATTTTTTTTAAGAGAGAGAGCAAGCGAGTGGGAGGGGGGTGGGAGGGGCAGAGGGAGAGAGAAAATTTTAAGCAGGCTTCATGCCCAGCACAGACCCTGACATGGGGCTCGGTCTCGTGACCCTGAGGTCATTACCTGAGCTGAAATCAAGAGTCAGATGCTTCACCAGCTGAGCCACCCAGACACTGCTCAATTTATCTATTTTTATTTTTGTTGTATGTGTTTTGGTGTCATATCCAAAGATCATTGCCAAGTCCAATATCATGAATCTTTTCCCTTATATTTTCTCCTAAGAGTTTTATATAGTTTTAGGTCTTACATTTAGGTCTTTGATCCATTTTTAATTATGTATATGGTGTAAGGTATAGGTCCAACTTCATTCTTTTGCTTGTAAATATCCACTTATTCCAGTATGATTTGTTGAAAAGACTCTCTTTTCCCGCATTGAATGGCCTTGGCACTCCTGTCAAAAATTATTTAACCATATATGTGAGAGTTTATTTCTGGGCTCTCTGTTCCATTGGTCTATATGTCTTTATGCCAATACCATGCTATTAAGAAAACTTAGAAGTTTTGAATTCAGGAAGCATGAGACCTCCAAATTTATTCTTTTCCAAGATTGTTTTGTCCATTTGGAGTCCTTTAAGATTCTTTAGAATGGATTTTGTTCTATTTCTTTAAAAAATGTCATTGGGATTTCACAGGGGTTTGCATTAAATCTGTAGATGGTTTTGGGTATGTTGACATCTTAACAATATTAAGTATTTCAATCCATGATCATGTGATGTCTTTCCACTTATTTGTATCTTCTTTAATTTGTTTCAGCAACATTTGTAGTTTTCAGTGTACAAGCCTTTTGCTTCTCCGGGCACCTGGCTGGCTCAGTCGGTTAGGTATCTGCTTTCGGCTCAGGTCATGATCTCAGGGTCCTGGGATTGAGCCCCGCATCGGGCTCCCTGCTCACTGGGGAGTCTGCTTCTCCCTCTCCCTTTGCCCCTCCCCCTGCCCATGCTCTCTCTCACTATCTCTCTCTCAAATAAAATCTAAAACAAAAAACCCAAGCCTTTTGCTTTTTAAAATGTTTTAAAGGTATTATTTAATCTTTATAACAACCTTGGGAGATAGGTACATTATCATCTCCATTTATAAATGAGAATAGTGGGGCGCCTGGGTGGCTCAGTTGGTTAAGCGACTGCCTTCGGCTCAGGTCATGATCCTGGAGTCCCGGGATCGAGTCCCGCATCGGGCTCCCTGCTCGGCAGGGAGTCTGCTTCTCCCTCTGACCCTCCTCCCTCTCATGCTCTCTGTATCTCCTTCTCTCTGTCTCAAATAAATAAATAAAATCTTTAAAAAAAAAATGAGAATAGTGAAGCATAGATATTAAGTAACTTGCCCATGGTCAAGTGGCTAGTATAGGTGAAGGGGTTAGGATTCAAACCTTGGCAACTGGACATAGATCCTGTTGTGTTCTGAAAAGCTTTACTATATTATTTAGATAATTTTTTTTTTAAAACTGGCAGAGGAAGGTGAGAAGAAGCAAAGCCAGTTAAATTCCAGAACCCCAAGAAAGGCTCAGCAATTAGAAGTACCAACGCCTCACAAAGTGGTGGTAAGAGATGGGACAAACACAGGAGAATTGGTTCAAAGTTTATATGATCAGAAGGAAAAACACCAGATTCTCTTCTGTACCTTACTCAACCAAGAAACCACCTCTCACATCTCAGCAGGCAAGGGGAAGGAGTATATTCTTTGGAGAAATTGAATCAGGCAGGTTCTGCACTCAAGACATTAAGGACAGTAAAGACAGGCATCTTATTGAAAGCAGTAGGATTAGTTGAAGGTCTACAAGTTGGACGGTGAAGCAGAAACCCTTTGACTTCCACTGGGCTGCTAGAAAGCAGATTGTCAAAGATGAAATATAGAAAAGAAATGAAATTAGAGGACCAATCAGGAGGTCCCATTACTCATTGACATTTCAGTAAGAAAAAAGAAAGAGAAGAAAATTATTCAAGAGATAAAAGAAAAAGTCTAAAACTGAAGGATGTGAGTTTGCAGATATAAAGAATTTATTGGGGAAAAAAAAGAATTTATTGAAGGGGGCACCTGGCTGGCTCAGTCAGTGGAGTATGTGACTCTTGATCTTGGGGTTGTGAGTTTGAACCCCACATTGGGTGTGGAGATTACTTAAAAATAAAATTTTAAAGAATTTATTGAGTGCTCAGCACAATGAATCAAAAAAAGCTTCCTCCAAGGCATATTATCATGAAATTTCAGAATTCCAGTTGTGAGAGAAGGTCAGTTGTTGGAGCCCATTTATTTCCTACTAGAATCCTTAGTATACTGGTAAATACCCAGTTCCTATAGATGTGCATTGTGGGATAAATGGAAAGTGATGAAGGATATTAAAATATGCATATTTATATAGTTTACTGACTTCAAGGAACATATAGGCCCTAATAAGTACTATAACACCTGCATATATCATTGAAAGGTGGACTTTAAAGCATAGCAGTATGTCCTACTTCCTTCTGCTGTACAGAATATAGTGGTCCTAGCAGTCTTCCTTAGATTAATTTTAATTCTCTTTTAACTTTACTCTTCTCTTACCTTACTTTGGTTATTCTAGAACTCCCTGGAGAAGAGATCCCGGAATAATCATAACTATTCTTTTTTTTTTTTTAAGATTTATTTATTTATTTATTTATTTGAGAGACAGAGAAAGTGGGGTGGAGGGGCAGAAGGAGAGGGAGAGAGAGTCTTAAGCAAACTCCATGCTGAACATGAAGCCCAATGCGGGGCATGATCCCATGACCCTGAGATCACGACCTGGGCCAAAACGAAGAGTCAGATGCTTAACTGACTGTGCCAACTAAGCACCCCGCTCATAACTATTCTTAAAAGATTCTGGCAGGTTAAATAAACCCAGGCTCTCTATTTGGAATTCTTTTTGAGAAATGACTCATAGATATAGTTAATTCTTAGAAAACAAGAACGTCTGGGATTATTTGAATTCTGTCTTTGGCAGTCAAGACAAACAGAGCTGGGGGATGCGTGGGTGGCTCAGGCCGTTGAGCATCTGCCTTTGGCTCGGGTCATGATCCCTGGGTCCGGGGATCAAGTCACACATCGGGCTCTCTGTTCAGCACGGAGCTGCTTCTCTCTCGCCCTCAGCCTGCCATCCACCCTGCTTATGCTCTCTCTCTTTGTCAAATAAATAAAATCTTAAAAAAAAAAAAAAAAAAAAAGACAAACAGAGCTGGGAAGATTCCCTTGAAAAGAGAATTGTCTGGTAACTTGTTAAGAAGAGATATAATCCGGGACACATGGGTGGCTCAGTTGGTTAAGTGTCTGCCTTCGGCTCAGGTCATGATCCCAGGGTCCTGGGATCAAGTCCGACATCGGGCTCTCTACTCTGTGGGGAGCCTGCTTCTCCCTCTGTCTCTATCTCTCATGAATAAATAAATAAAATCTTTAACAAAAAAAGAAGATACATAATTCAAGTTGGAAATATAATTTAAAAAGCAGGCTGTGTTGGCTATTACTATCATTCAGCTTCAAATCCAACTTTCTGTATTCTGTGGTGCTGGTGCTCGATCTCTGCATAATCTTTTTCTCCTTTACCAGTTGGCATCTTGTTAGGTTCTGCGAATAGGAAGCACTAGAGGGAAGTTGGAATGCAGGAGTGGAGAAATGATCTCCTTTCTGTTTGCTTGTTTTGGTCACTTTCATCTCAGCTGCAGCCCTTTGCTTCAGTGGTAGCTGTTGGTTCTAGCTTCCAGTTTCTTTTGGAGCTCCCAGCCTCATTTTGCCCCTTCAGTGGTATCAGTAGCAGCCAGGTTTTGCTTCTTACAGAGGTCTGAGCCTGGCTCCATCAGCACCTCCTTTAGTCTCTCTCTTTGTTCCCTCAGTCTTAGGGGTAGTGGCTTCAAACTGTGATTTCTATCTCTGGGTTACCTCAAATGTTCCCTTTTTGTTGTTTCAGCCCTCCAACAGCTGTCTAACCAGTTCCCTGTATTAAATACCTTCTTTTGAAATGCTTAGAGTGGTTTCTGTTTTCCTGTTCAGACCCAGACAGATACATAGACTAATATAAAAATGGATCCATAAACATGATCTGGTTTTCTTATCAGTTAGCTTAGAAGTGATATGTGATCCTTCTGGGTGAAACTCCTTATCTTCCTCATATTCCTGATGTATAACACATAATTTAGTACATTTTAGAATCTACAGTTTTCCAGAAAGGTCAGATGGTATCTGATCTGAGAAAAAATGGTAGCAAATAGGGACTTTGATCCTTTTCCCTTACTTCTTATCTTTAGAATCTGGCCACTGGAATCTGAGGGAAAACACTCCTTCTATATAGTTCTGTATTCTGTTTCATTTGGTAAACTCAATTCAAATTAGAGTAAGTAAAAAAGAGACTATACAGATCTTCCTGGATTTATGATGATGTTACATCTCAATAAACTCATCATAAGTTGAAAATGTCCTAAGTTGAAAATGTATTTAAGATATAATTATTAATGTATTTAATAATAAATGTATTTAATCATAGCTTAGCCTAGCCTACCTTAAACATGCTCAGAACTACATTAGCTTACAGTTGGGCAAAACCATGAAACACAAAGCTTATTTTATAATCAAGTGTTGAATATCTCATGAAATTTATTGAATATGGTACTGAAAGTAAAAAACAGAATGGTTGTTAAGTGTATCCGTTGTTTACCCTCATGATTGTGTCGCTGACTGGGAGCTATGGTCTGGTTATATGCCCATTTACCCCTAGGTTGGAGATCCAATGTTAAATGTACTGTGCCTGAAATGGGTTCCCACAGAGGGCCACCTTTCTATTTTGGCCACAAGGATGCATATCAAAAACAACCTCAGCCAATTCAGAAATTAGGCATAAAGGTTAAATGTAATAAAATACTTTGAAAGAACTTAGTAGCTTTTCATCATTTTTAAATTATTATCTGAAGTGGAAAAAAAGCCACTTCTAAAAAATCGAACAATTATATGAAGGCAAAGCAATTAGTAATTTTTGCTACATTCTGTTGCTTACCTTGACTTCTGGTCACTCTAGGCACATTCACCAACTATCACTTTTATATTATTTTTTCTATTAAAATATCACTATACTTTGATTATAAAGTAGCCATACATGAATTT
This sequence comes from Leptonychotes weddellii, assembly GCF_054177405.1. Taxonomy (NCBI): domain Eukaryota; kingdom Metazoa; phylum Chordata; class Mammalia; order Carnivora; family Phocidae; genus Leptonychotes; species Leptonychotes weddellii. Next base: position 34,854,916 of record NC_138379.1, on the reverse strand, counting down.
TTCTCATTTTTCTAAAACTGAAATAGGAACATTCTTCAGTACATGTTATTCAAAACTTTCATGTATTTTAGGATTTGGCGGATGAACTTGCCCTCGTTGATGTTGCAGTGGACAAACTGAAGGGAGAAATGATGGATCTTCAGCATGGCAGTCTTTTCTTTAATACTTCAAAGATTACCTCTGGAAAAGGTTAATTTTAATTAATTAATTAATTATTTTAAAAAGATTTTATTTATTTATTTGACAGAGAGAGACATAGTGAGAGAGGGAACACAAGCAGGGGGAGTGGGAGAGGGAGAAGCAGGCCTCCCGCTGAACAGGGAGCCCGACGTGGGGCTCCATCCCAAGACTCTGGGATCATGACCCGAACCAAAGGCAGACGCCTAACAACTGAGCCACCCAGGTGTCCCTAGGTTAATTTTAAAGAGTTCTTTTCAGAGCTTTAAAAAAGAGTAATGAATTGGGCGCCTGGGTGGCTCAGTTGGTTAAGCGACTGCCTTCGGCTCAGGTCATGATCCTGGAGTCCCGGGATCGAGTCCCGCATCGGGCTCCCTGCTCGGCAGGGAGTCTGCTTCTCCCTCTGACCCTCCCCCCCTCATGTGTTCTCTCTCATTCTCTCTCTCTCAAATAAATAAATAAAATCTTTAAAAAAAAAAAAAGAGTAATGAATTTTACCAAACTGGTATCCATAAATATAAAATTAAAAATAGCACCACTCTCATTAGGACATACAGTTTAAAAGGTTAATTTTTATTTTTTTAATCATTTTTTAAAAAGATTTTATTTATTTATTTGAGAGAGAGAAAGCACAAGCAGGGGGATAATAGGGGCGCCTGGGTAGCTCAGTCAGTTAAGCTTCTGACTTCGGCTCAGGTCATGATCTCAGGATCCTGGGGTTGAGTCCCACTTTGGACTCCTCACTCAGTGGGGAGTCTGCTTCTCCCTCTTCCTCTGTCCCTCCCCCTGCTCATGCTCTCTCTGTCTCTCTCTCAAATAAATAAAATCTTTAAAAAAGAAACAATTATTAAAAAATTAATTATGAAATGCTTGACATAGAAAAAGAGTTTAAGTATAATAAACATCAATGTATCCAACACACAGCAAAAAAAAAAAATAAAACATTACTAATTTAGTTGATATGTTCTGTGTTACATCTATTCATGTCTCAATCCTGAATATACTGGTTATCTTTACTATGCATTTCTTTTACACTTGTATTTTAGTGACTTACCTCATATTATATAACTATGAGATATAATTGGCATAAATACATTTGGATATGAACATGACTAATTCTTGTTATGCAACAACCAATGAGCAGAAGTACATAGACCTCCCATATGAAAGTCTACTAATTGAGAGTATTCAGTTGCCTTAGATATCATTATGTTTTATATCATTTAATTTACTGAATCAGTTCAGTGGAGTCAGGTTAAAAGAGCTCCTACTGTATTAAAATACTTCTAAAAATCATTCAGCCTTTACTTTCTAGGAATGTGGCAGAATAAATACCTGGACCAATCTTTTTGCTGTAAATAACAAAACTCCTGCATAAAATATGAAAGAAAGAAGTTATCAATCCTTAAAGAATTGATATGCTCTTAATAAAGACATTTTCAGAATAGGCATTGAATGTAGTCAGGAAACTAGGGAGTTAAGCAGAGCATTGTAGCTAGTTTTCATTAGCTAGTATTAGTCAAACTTAGTGAACTTCAGTTTTGATTTCCACTGCCTCACAGGATTTAGGAGACTGGAGACAGCTTAATTTGGGGAGTTCTATAGGAGTTAACTCCATAAAGCTGGAACCCCAATGGACTACACCAGGGGTTAGTAAACTCTTTTTTGTAAAGGATCAGATGGTAAATATTTTAGGCTTTGTGGGCTATATGGTCTCTGTCAAAGCTACTCAACTCTGTTGTTGTAATTCTAAAGCAGTGATCAACAATATGTGAATGGGTGTGGCTATGTTCCAATGAGATTTTATTTACTAAAACAGGTGATGGGCCAGATCTGGCTTACTGGCCCTCACTTGCCAATTCCTTAACATAAGGATGACCTAGAAGCAATTTGTTTCTCCCTACCTCTGGGGACTGACAGTAAAATCAAGCGTCTCAGCTGCTTGAGTAAAGGAGGGAAATGGTGGCCAAGAATTTGTAGCCACAAGCTGGCCCTTATATGAATTCCAAAAAAATCTCAAGCAGTCTTAAGACTTAAGATAGTTTTGGGGCACGTGGGTGGTTTAGTTGGTTAAGTGTCTGACTCTTGGTTTCTGCTCAGGTCAGGATCTCATGGGTCAGTGGATCAAGCCTCACATCAGGCTCGGCGTTCAGTGGGGAGTCTGCTTGAAGGTTCTCTCCCTCTGCCCCTCCCCCCACTTTCTCTCTCTCTCTCTCAAATAAATAAATACATCTTTTAAAAAAAGGCTTAAGATAGTCTCTGGAAGAAACCCACTTTATTTTAGGCCTCAAAGAAGTTCCACAAATAGGGGCGCCTGGGTGGCTCAGTTGGTTGAGCGACTGCCTTCAGCTCGGGTCATGATCCTGGAGTCCCGGGATCGAGTCCCGCATCGGGCTGCCTGCTCAGCGGGGAGTCTGCTTCTCCCTCTCCCGCTCCCCCCTCTTGTGCTCTCTCTCTCTCACTCTCTCTCTCAAATAAATAAATAAAATCTTTAAAAAAAAAAAAAAAAAAAAGAAGTTCCACAAATAAAATTCCAAAAAAATGAACATCTCATAGTAGGAATAATTAAATCTACCAAGAAAATGCATAAGCAAGAACCAGCAGAGATAACAGAAAAGGCCACCATAGATTTCAGATGTTGAAATTATGAAACACAAGTTAGAAATTAACTATAATTATTCCACTTAAAGAAATAAAGGACAAACTTGAAAATATCAGTATGAGACAGGAAATTATTAAAAAAAAACCATATTTTTAAAATAGCCAAATATAGGGGTGCCTGGGTGGCTCAGTCATTTAAGCATCCAACCCTTGATTTCAGCTCAGGTCATGATCTCAGGGTCATGGAATTGAGCCCTGTGTTTGGGCTCTGTGCTCAGTGCAGAATCTGCTTGAGATTCTCTCCCTCTGCCCCTCCCCCCAACTCTCTCCCTCTCTCTCTCTCAAATAAATAAATAAATAAATAAAATCTTAAAAAAAGAAAAGTAAAATAGCCAAATATAACTTCTAAATAATGAAATAGAATGAAATAAAAAACTCAATTAATGGATGTAATAATAGAGCAGACATCTTGAAGAGAGAAATGATGAATCTAAGGCAATTACAAAGAAGATAGCAAGAAGTAGAAAATAGGACAGGCTAAGAATCATAGAGGATAAAGTGATAAAATGTCATGTACATCTAATTAGAAAAGTGAATGGGGAAGAGGACATATTTGAAGATTTATAATTGAGCATTTTTAAAAACTAATGAAAAATAACCCACACACTCAAGCCAAATAATCTCAAGGATAAATACAAAATCCCTATCTAGACACATTCTTGTGAAATCAGAGAACACTAAAGGCAAAGAGAAGAAAAAGTTGTCACTAGACAAATTATAGAAAAAGGAAAGAGTAACTGACTTATTATTAACAACACCCTGAAACCAGAATACAATGAAATGATATCTTTAATGTGCTGAGAGAGAGTAAATGTCAATCCAGAATCTCTATCCAGCAAAAATATCTTTTAAGAATAAGGTTATAATACAGATATTTTCAGACAGACTAAGTTACCATCAGACCCTCACTAATAAAAATGCAAAGCCAAAATATGGAAAAGCCCAAATGTCCATTGACAGATGAATGGATAAAGAAGATGTGATATATATATATCCTATATACATAGGATATATATAGGAATATTACTCAGCCATCAAAAAGAATGGAATTTTGTCATTTGCAATGATGTAGATGGAACTAGAGGGTATTATGCTAAGCAAAATAAGTCAATCAAAGAAAAACAAATACCATATGATTTTACTCATATGTGGGATTTAAGAAACAAAACAGATGAACATAGGGGAAAGGAAGGAAAAATAAAATAAGATGAAAACAGAGAGGGAGGCAAATCATAAGAGACTTGTAACTGTGGAAAACAAACTGAGGATTGCTGGAGGGGAGGTGGGTGGGGGGATGGGGTAATTGGGTGATGGGCATAAAGGAGGGCACTTGAAGTAATGAGCACTGGGTGTTGTATGCAACTGATGAGTCATTGGATTCTACCTCTGAAACTCATAACACAGTATATGTTAATTAAATTGAGCTTAAATAAAAATTTTTTAAAAATTAAAAGTTAAGAGGTGCCTCGTGGCTCAGTGGGTTAAGCATCTGCCTTCGGCTCAGGTCATGATCCCAGGGTCCTGGGATCGAGTCTGACATTGGGCTTCCTGCTCATCGGGGAGCCTGCTTCTCCCTCTCCCTCTGCCTGCCTCTCTGCCTACTTGTGCTCTCTCTCTGTCTCTGTCAAATAAATAAAATCTTTTAAAAAATTAAAAATTAAAAATAATTAAAATAAAAATACAAAAATACATAAGGCAAAAGAAAAGTGATCTTAGATACAAGGTCTGAGATGCAAAAAAAGTGTGAAGAGCACAGAAAATGGTAAAAATGAGGACAAATCTAAATAAATATAAATTGTATAAGACTATATAATGTCTTGTGGGATTAAAAAATTTAAAAATATAGCATATAAATCTGGGTGTGAAATGTGATAGTGGGGAATGAAATAGTGTTCTAAGTTCCTCAGTCATTAGGAAAGATGGAAAGGTGATGATTATCTTTGGACTTTGATAACTTAAATATGCATATTGTAACTTCTATAACAACCTTTAAAAGAATAGAAACAGTGTAACCTCTAAATTAGCAAAGGGGAAGAAGTAAAATTAGAAAAACGTACCTGGTGAATTAAAAAGAAGGTAAAGGAAAAAAACAAGAAAAGAGACAACATATAGAGCTAAGAGTTTAGTGAGGATGCTGGACATAAAGTTATTTTTTTTTAAAGATTTTATTTATTTATTTGAGAGAGAGAATGAGAGAGAGAGAGAGCACAAGAGGGGGGAGTGGGAGAGGGAGAAGCAAACTCCCTGCTGAGCGGAGAGCCCGATACGGGACTCAATCCCGGGACTCCAGGATCATGATCTGAGCCAAAGGCGGTTGCTTAACCATCTGAGCCACCCAGGCACCCGACATAAAGTTATTAATAAAAAATTCATTGTACTTATATATGTCAAAAACAAGCAAAAGAATTTAAAGCTATTATTTACATTATCAAAAATAGGAAGTATGTGGGAATAAATCTAACAAGATATCTATAGAACTTTTATTCAGAAAAGGATACAACCTCATTGAATAATATTAAATACATAAATAAATAGACCTTGCATATAGAAGTCTCATGTAAGTCTCTATTGTAAGATGTCCATTCTTCATGATTATAGATGATATGCAACCGTAGTCAAAAGCTCAAAAAGTTCTTTGTTGTTATACACACTAAATTCATTCTAAAATTCATTTAGAAATTCAAAGGTCCAAGAATAGACATTTTTTATAAGATTATTAAAAACACTTATTTTGATACAGTCTATCATCAATAATTCAGTAGAGGTTCCACTCTGCCACAGATGCATCTGTGTGGTAAGAAGCCTGTTCCCTCCAACGATTGAATGTCTGAGTGATGTCCCATCTCTTATCCCAGCTAGCGTGCGTGCCTTTCATATTGTTCCTGCCTATTGATTGCTTCCAAATCCAGATAACCAAATAGTCCTTTATTCCCAAAGTAGGTTCAAAACAGTTGGTTCAGGCACACCTCTAAAATCCCTGGTAAATCATGAGAGGACTAAAGTCCCAGTGGATGGCATATTGGCCATCCTTGAAGAGATTCTGCAGCCTCTGTTTGCTTGGCCTCTTTGCTCAGCTTCACCATGGTGATGGCCTGGGCTGCCCAGTCAACAAAATATTATTTTTTAAAAAATATTTTGTTTATTTGAGAGAGAGAGAAAGCACGAGCAGGGGGAGGGGCAGAGGGAGAAGCAGGCTTCCTGCTGAGCAAGGAGCTCCACGTGGGACCCGATCCTAGGACTTCGGGATCATGACCTGAGCCGAAGGCAGACGCTTAACCGACTGAGCCACCCAGGCGCCCCCTTAACAAGATACTCTTGAAAAAAAAAAAAAGAACAAGGTGGTGAGAACTTGGCTTTACCAGATATCAAGACTTTATAAAACTACACAAATTAAGTGCAGAGACAAACAAAAGATTATTATATAACACTGATCATATTGTAGATCAATGGGAAATGTATGGACTTACAAAATTTTTTTGTTATGGAAATGGTTATTTTTATGGAAAGAAGTAAAATTGAACCCTTATCTGATAACACACATACAAATTAATTCCAGGTTTGTTAAAGGCCAAAATGTGAAAGGTAAAACTTCAAATCTTCTATTGAGAAGATAATATAGAATATCTTTATGACCTCAGGGTAGGGAAGAATTTCTTTTTTTTAAAAAAATTATTTGTTAATTTGAGAGAGAGAGAATGAGCAGGGGAGGAGCACAGGGAGAGAGTCTTAAGCAGACTCCACCTTGAGCAGGGAGCCCAGCGCGGGGCTCAGTCTCACAACCCTTAGATCACCATCTGACCTGAAACCAAGAGTCGGCCACTTAACTGACTGTGCCACCCAGGCATCTCAGGTAGGGAAGAATTTATTTTCTTTTTCTTTCTTTTTTTTAGGGAAGAATTTCTTAAACACAAAGACACAAAAAGCACTAACAATAAAAGAAAGAATATAAAGCTAGAATTTGTGTTCATAAAAAGACCCTGTAGGGCGCCTGGGTGGCTCAGTTGGTTAAGCGACTGCCTTCGGCTCAGGTCATGATCCTGGAGTCCCGGGATCGAGTCCTGCATCGGGCTCCCTGCTCGGCAGCGAGCCTGCTTCTCCCTCTGACCCTCCCCCCTCTCATGTGCTCTCTGTCTCTCTCATTCTCTCTGTCTCAAATAAATAAATAAAAATCTTTAAAAAAAAAAAAAAGACCCTGTAAAAGAGTGAAGAGAAAGCCATAAACTAAGAGAAGATATTTGCAACATGAACAATTGACAAAAGAATAGTATTTAGAATAAAAATACTTGCATAATAAATAAGCCCCTCCTGCTCATGCTCTTTCTCTCTCTCTAATTAATAAATCTTTAAAAAATAAAAATAAGATAAATATATATAACCCAGTAGAAAAATGGGAAAAGACTTGAACATTTCACAAAAGAAGAAACTCACATGGCCTATAAATATATGAAAAGACAATCTCATTAGTAATCAAGGAAAGGAAAATAAAAGGCATATCAACATTACATAGCCGGTAGAGTGGTAAAATTGTGTAGGTAAAAGGTGAAAGGGAAAAGGTAAAAGGATGTAGAACAATAGGTACGCTCATGCATGACATGTAGGAATGTAGGAATGTAAACTAAAACCACTTTTTTAAAAAAGTTTGTCGGGGCGCCTGGGTGGCTCAGTTGGTTAAGTGACTGCCTTCGGCTCAGGTCATGATCTCTCATTCTCTCTCTCTCAAATAAATAAATAAAATCTTTAAAAAAATAAAAAATAAAAAAATTAAAAAGTTTGTCAATAGGGCGCCTGGGTGGTTTAGTACATTAAGCGTCTACCTTTGGGTCAGGTCATGATCCTGGGGTTCTGGGATGGAGCCCCACATCTGGCTCCTTGCTCAGTGGGGAGCCTGCTTCTCCCTCTGCCCCTTCCCCTGCTCTTTCTCTCTCTCTCACAAAAAAAAAAAAAGTTTGTCAATTACCTGGTGAAGTTGAACATGAACATATCCCACAACCCAGAAATTGCATCCCTAGGTATATTCCCAAGAGAAATTTGTGCACATGTGCACTAGATACAGGTACAAGAATGTATAGTGATGTGATTTGTAATTGCCCCAAACTAGAAACAATTCACTGAATACCAATACTAAGTTATATATATTATGCAGTGTGATATTATGCAACAGTGAAAGTGAATGAACTACAGAGACACAGTTAACATGGATAAATATCAGTTATATGATATTTAGCTAAAGTAATATGTACCTTATGATTCAAAGGTGACACCGAATATGTTGCTTAAATATGCATAGATGGTACAACTTTTTGTGTGTGTGATTTTAACAGCTCTGAAGAATGGTTGGTAACCTCTGAGTATGAAAGATAGAGATGCAACCTATTAGAGGTACACAGGTGTTTCTAAGATATTGGTGATGTTCTACTAATTTGTGTGATTTTTATGGAGTTGTTAACTTTAATATTTTTAAAATTGAACATATATTTCTTAAACATTCTATATGAATGATGTAATACACAATAGAGTGTTTTGAAAATACATTTAGTGAGTTCTAATGGTGAAGATCAATGGAACATTATTGATTATCCAAGATGTTTTTAATTGCCTCATATGTACAATAGTTAACACAGAGCTCAAGTGCTGGGAACACAGAAGGTGCTAAAAATATTTGTCAAAGGGAGGAATATGAAATCAAAACCTGTTATTATGGAACTCATGATCAAGTTAGGAATGTAAGTACAACATAAACATCGAAAGATAACACAAGGAACCATATATAAGGACTATTTGAGCATTATAGGCAGTAAAGGCTATAAAAATTCAGTCAAGAGTGGTATTTATGAATGATATGATTAGAAGATGCCTAGTGGGGAAATTGGTATTTGAAGAAGTACTTGGCTAATATAATAATAATAATTGCTGACATTTATTGAATATTTAATATATACTAGGCACTGTTCTGAGTACTTTTTGTCTTTTAACTCACTGAATCATTTTCTTAAGAACCATATAAAAGAAAAACTATTATTAGCTCAGTCTGGCAGATGAGGATCTAAGGGTCAGAGGAGCAGGCAAAATACTTGTCCGGGGTCACACAGCTAGGAAGTGGCAGAGTCAGGATATAGGCAGTTGGACCTTAAGAGTCTTTGCTCCAGACCATTATGGTTTGCTGTCTCTTGGAGGATTGAGTTATATTTAGAACAGAAAATAACAGGTGAAGAGATGATGGCATTAACAGAATCAGGGCACCTGGAAAATCTGACATAAAATTAAGACACAAAGCTAGTAAAATAATTCTGAAGCAGATTACGAAAAGACTTGATATTTTACTTTGGTAGACAGTTTAATTATATTTGTTGAACATCATAATATTTCAAATAATCTGAACTGTGGAGAGATGACTCTGAAGAAGTTGCAAGGATTTTTCCCCATTCTCTAAAAATTGAGAGGGTAGTAGGGAGAGCTAGAGGGATGAGGAAACAGAGAGAGATTGAGAGATTACTTTGGATTTCTACAGTTAGATAAGACTTTATGGAAGTTGAACATTAAGCAAGGTCTTTGAGCAAGCATGAGTAGACTGTGTGCAGAGAGAGAAGAACTTCCTCCTATATAGGTCTTTTACTTGATACAAAGGAGAGATAATTTTCTAGATAATGTGAAACATGTCAAAGAAATGCCATCTTTCTAAGTTTATCTTTCTAGTTAAAATCTTTACCGAGGCACAGAAAACATTAAAATGTTTATGGTTTATAAATTATCTCCTCTTTTGGATTAGAGAGATATGAAATGACCATAAATGGAGAAACAATAATGTCTTTAAAATTAAGTGGATTTCCTTTTTTAAAAGAGCATGAGGGCACCTGGCTGGCTCAGTTTGAAGACCATGCAACTCTTGACCCCAGGGTAGTGAGTTCAAGCCCCATGTTGGGTGTAGAGATTCCAAAAATAAATAAATAAACAGAGAAGAGCATAAAATAATTTTTTTTAAAAAATAGAGATGAGATATATAGGAAATCTTAGTTTAATTTTTGACATCCATATGGAAAATAACTTCCAGGTATTTAATGCTTTTTTAAAAGTCCAGTACAGGGTGCCTGGGTGGCTCAGATGGTTAAGCGTCTGCCTTCAGCTCAGGTCATGATCTCAGGGTCCTGGGATCGAGTCCCGCATCGGGCTCCCTGCTCTTTGGGAGCCTGCTTCTCCCTCTGCCTTTCTCTCTCGCTCTGTCTCTCATGAATAAAAAAAAAAAAAAAAAAAAAAAAAGTCCAGTACAGGATAGTGAGCATCATATCATATTATCATTGGATTTAGTAGGTAAAACAGTTTTATGACTGGTCATCAGATTTAGAAAGTAGTTTACCTTCTTGTGAGGATCAAGAACTTCTTTGTGATCTCAAATCTAGTCCCTTATAATAGTTAGAAGTAAATATACATGCTCATCCTTAGAATCTTGAAACAGACATAAATTCTCAGAGTTTTAAGCTTCATAAGGTGTTTCTAAGAAGCCAGAGAGAGCTGACTTGCATTGCCTCAGGCCTTAATAAGAAATGAGAATGTGGGCTAAAAGGGATGGTACAATATGTTATTATTTGGAAAAAATGTGAAAACTTGTAAGTCATAGTAACAAGGCCCCCTTCAGCTTATGCAATGTAACATTACTACATGGAAAGTCTGTTCATCAGCAAATGCCAGACATGAAGGTAAATGTGTACCTTATTTGTTTATTTATTTATGATAGATGAGTATTTTATTATTATTTTTTTAAAGATTTTATTCATTTATTTGAGAGAGAGAGACACAGTGCGAGAGGGAACACAGCAGGGGGACTGGTAGAGGGAGAAGGAGGCTCCCTGCAGAGCAGGGAGCCCAATGTGGGACCTGATCCCAGGACCCTGGGATCATGACCTGAGCCGAAGGCAGATGCTTAACCAACTGAGCCACCCAGGCATGCTGATAGATGAGTACTTTAATACCAGGGTCATACAATAGCCTTTCAAAGAAGTACAGCACAGTAATTATGGCGTTCTTGATCCAAGTATTGCCTTCTGTTTCTTTTTAGATTACATAGTATCTGCAAACTCCAAATTAGTTATTGTCACAGCAGGTGCACGCCAACAGGAGGGAGAAAGTCGCCTTGCCCTGGTCCAACGTAACGTAAACATCATGAAATCAATCATTCCTATCATAGTCCAACATAGTCCTGACTGTAAGATGCTTATTGTTTCAAATCCAGGTAAGTCTTTTATCCTCCCTTTAACTGAATAAAGATGATCTTTCCATACTATTTTTAAAAAACAATTTCATTGAGGTAATATTTATGTACAATAAACTGCACCCAAAGTATATAAGAGATCTCCATCCCCCTCTTCCCTAGCCCCTGGCCACCACCACTTTGTTTTTATGAGTTTGGCTATTTTAGAATCCACATATAAGTGACATCATAAAGTATTTGTCTTTCTCTGTCAGACTTACTTCACTTAACATAGTGCCTTCAAGATCCATCCATGTCACAAATGGCAGGATTTCTTTCTTTCTTGTAGCTGAATATTAAATTGTATGTATATATATATACACACATATATATGTGTGTGTGTGTGTATACACACAATGTATACATATATATATATAAACATCTTTTTTTTCTTGTGCTGTCTTTTATTCCTGTAACTTATTCATTCCATACCTAGAAGCCTGTATCTCCTTCTCCCCTTCACCCATTTTGCCCAACCCTCCCACTACACTCCCCTTTGGCAGCTATCAGTTTGTTCTCTGTATTTATAGGTCTGATTCTACTTTTTTTAATTAAGATTTTATTTATTTATTTGACAGAGAGAGAGAGAGAAAGAGCTTGAGCAGGGGGAGGGGCAGAGGGAGAAGCGGACTCCCCGCCAAGCAGAGAGCCTGATGAGGGGCTCAATCCCAGAACCCTGGGATCATGACCTAAGCTGAAGGCAGACACCCAACCAGCTGAGCCACTCAGGCACCCTCTGATTCTACTTTTTGTTTGTTTATTCATTTTTTTTGGGGGGGGGATTCCACTTATAAGTGGAATCATATGGTATTTCTCTTTCTCAGTCTGATTTATTTCAGTTAGCATAATGCCCTCTAGGTCATCCATGTTTTCTCAAATGGCACAATCTCATTTTTTGTAGTTGCATAATATTCCATTATATACCACATTTTCCTTATCCATTTGTCTGTTGATATACACTTATATTGTTTCCATATCTTGGCTATTGTGAATAATGCTGCAAACAATATAGGGGTGCATATATCTTTTTAGTGTTTTCATTTTGGGGGGGTAAATACTCAATAGTAGAATAATTGGATCATATGGCATTTCTGTTTTTAATTTTTTGAGTAATGTTCATGCTGTTTTTCACAGTGGCTGTACCAATTTACAATCCCACCAACAGTGCACGAGAGTTCTTTTTTCTCCACATCCTCACCAACACTTGTTGTTTCTTGTGTTTTTGATTTTAGCCTTTCTGACAGGTGTGAGGTGATATCTTGTTGTGTTATTTTTATTTTTATTTTATTTTATTTTTTTAAAGATTTTATTTATTTTTTTTGAGAGAGAGACAGCGAGAGAGGGAACCCAAGCAGGGGGAGTGGGAGAGGGAGAAGCAGGCTTCCGGCTGAGCAAAGAGCCCGATGTGGGGCTCGATCCCAGGACCCTGGGATCATGACCTGAACTGAAGGCAGACGCTTAATAACTGAGCCACCCAGGCACCCCTTGTTGTGGTTTTGATTTGCATTTCCCTGATGATGAATAATGGGCATGTTTTCATGTATCTGTTGGCCATCTGTATGTCTTCTTTGGAAAAATGTCTATTCATGTCTTTTGCCTGTTTTTTAATTGGGTTATTCATTTGGAGGGTGTTGAATTTTATAGGTTCTTTATATATTTTGGATACTAACCCTTTATCAGATATCAGATACATCATTTGCAAATATCTTCTCCCATTCCATAGGTTGCATTTTAGTTTTGTTGATTATTTCCTTTGCTGTGCAGAAGCTTTTTATTTTGATGTAGTCTCAATAATTTATTTTTGATTTGGTTTCCTTTGCCTTAGGAGACATATCTAGAAAGAAGTTGCTATGGCTCATGTCAAAGAGGTTACTGCCAGGGCGCCTGGGTGTCTCAGTCATTAAGCATCTGCCTTTGGCTCAGGTCATGATTCCAGGTCCTGGGATTGAGCCCTGCATCGGGCCCCCTGCTCGGTGGGAAGCCTGCTTCTCCCTCTCCCTCTCCCACTCCCCCTGCTTGTATTCCCTCTCTCGCTGTGTCTCTCTCTGTCAAATAAATAAATAAAATCTTAAAAAAAAAAAAAGGTTACTGCCTGTGCTCTCCTCTTGGATTTTAATGGTTTCCTGTCTCACATTTAGGTCTTTCATCCATTTTTAGTTTATTTTTGTGTATAGTGTAAGAAAGTGGTCCAGTTTCATTCTTTTGCATGTTCCTGTCCAGTTTTCACAATATCATTTATTGAAGAGACTGTCTTTTTCCCATTGGGTATTCTTTCCTGCTTTGTCGAAAATTAATTGACCATATAATTGTGGGTTTATTTCTGGGTTTTCTATTTGATTCCATTGATCTATGTGTCTCTTTTTTGTGCCAGTACCATACTGTTTTGATTACTACAGCTTTGTAATATAACTTGAAGTCCAGAATTGTGATGTCTTCAGGTTTGCTTTTATTTTTCAAGGTTGCTTTGGCTATTTGGGGTCTTTTGTGGTTCTATACAAATTTTAGGATTGTTTGTTCTAGCTCTATGAAAAATGCTGTTGGTATTTTGAAAGGGATTGCCTTAAATGTGTAAATTGCTTTGGGTAGCATGGACATTTTAACAATATTTGTTCTTCCAATCCATGAGCATGGAATGTCTTTCCATTTCCTTGTGTCATCTTCAGTTTCTTTCATCAGTATTTTGTAGTTTTCAGAGTACAGGTCTTTCATTTCTTTGGTTAGGTTTATTCCTAGGTATCTTATTGTTTTTGTTGCAATTGTAAATGGGATTGATTCCTTAATTTCTCTTTCTGCTGCTTCATTATTAGTTATAGAAATGTAACAGATTTCTGCATGTTGATTTTATATCCTGTGACTTTACTGAATTGGTTTATCAGTTCTAGTGGGTTTTTTTGTGGTTTATTTTGGGTTTTCTATATAGTATCATGTTATGTGCAAATACTGAAAGTTTCTCTTTTTCCTTGCTGATTTGGATGCCTTTTGTTCCTTTTTGTTGTCTGATTGCTGTGGCTAAGACTTCCAGTACTATGTTGAATAAAAGTGGTGAGAATGGGGGCGCCTGGGTGGCTCAGTTGTTAAGCGTCTGCCTTCGGTGCAGGTCATGATCCCAGGACTCTGGGATCAAGCCCCGCATCGGGCTCCCTGCTCAGCGGGAAGCCTGCTTCTCCCTCTGCCTCTGCCCCTGCTTGTGTTCCCTCTCTCGCTGTCTCTCTGTCAAATAAATAAATAAAATCTTAAAAAAAAAAAGTGGTGAGAATGGACATCCCTGTCTTGTTCCTGACTATAGAGAAAAGCTCTCAGGTTTTTCCCATTGAGGATGATAGTAGCTGTGGGTTTTTCATATATGGCCTTTATTATGTTGAGGTATGTTCCCTCTAAACCTACATTGTTGATGGATTTTATCATGAATGGATGTCATGCTTTGTGAAATGCTTTTTCTGCATCTATTGAAATGATCATATGGTTCCTACCCTTTTTTTTTTTTATTAATGTGATGTATCACGTTGATTGATTTGAGAGTATTGAACCATTCTTGCAACCCAAGAATAAATCCCACTTGATTGGGGTGAATTATTTTTTTAATGTATTGTTGGATTTGATTTGCTAGTATTTTATTGAGAATTTTTGCATCTGTGTTCATCAGAGATATGGCCTTTAGTTCTCTTTTTTAGGGGTGTCTTTATCTGGTTTTGGTATCAGCATAATGCTGGCCTCAAAGAATGAATTTGGAAATTTTCCTTACTTTTCTATTTTTTAGAATAATTTGAGAAGAATAGGTATTAACTCTTCTTTAAAGTGTTTGGTAGAATTTGCCTGTGAAGCCATCTGGTCATGGACTTTGTTTGCTGGGAGTTTTTTGATTACTGATTCAATTTCTTTGCTGGTTATCAGTCTGTTCAAGTTTTCTATTTCTTCTTGTGGTTTTGGTAGTTTATATGTTTCTAGGAATTTATCCATTTCTTCTAGGTTGTCCAATTTGTTGGCATAGTTTTTCATAATATTCTGTTATAATTGTTTGTACTTCTTTTTTTTTTTTTTAAAGATTTTATTTATTTATTTGACAGAGAGAGAGCAGGAGAGCACAAGCAGTGGGAGCAGCAGAGGGAGAGGGAGAAGCAGGCCCCCTGCTCAGCAGGGAGCCCGATGTGGGGCTTGATCCCAGGATCCTGGGATCATGACCTGAGCCGAAGGCAGTCGCTTAACCAACTGAGCCACCCAGATGCCCCAATTGTTTGTATTTCTATGGTGTTCGTTGTTATTTCTCCTCTTTCCTTTCAAAGAACCAGTTCCTGGTTTCATTGATCTGTTCTATTTTGTAGTTTCTATTATCATTTATTTCTGCTCTAATCTTTATTATTTCCTTCCTTCTGCTGGCTTTATGCTTTGTTATTTTTTTTTCTGGCTCCTTTAGGTGTAAGGTTAGATTGTTTGAGATTTTCCTTGCTTCTTAAGGTAGGCATCTATTGCTATATAGTTCCTTCTTAGGACTACTTTTACTACATCTCAAAGGTTTTGGACCTTTGTGTTTTCATTTTCATTTGTTTCCATGTATGTTTTGAAATTTCTGCTTTGATTTCCAGGTTGACCTGTTCATTGTTTAGTAGCATGTTGTTTAACCTCCATGTATTTGTGATCTTCCCAAATTTTTTCTTGTGATGGACTTCTAGTTTCACAGTGTTGTGGTTGGAAAAGGTGCATGGTTTGACTTCAATCTTTTTGTATTTGTTGAAGCTTGTTTTGTGACCTGATACATGATCTATTCTGGTGAGTGTTCCATGTGCACTTGAAAAGAATGTGTATTCTGATGTTTTAAGATGAAATATTCTGAATATATCTATTAAGTTCAACAGATTCTTTCTTCTTGATCCATTCTGTTGTTGATGCTATCTATTGCAGTTTTCATTTCACTCATTATATTCTTCAACTCTAGAATTTGGTTCTTTTTTATGATTTGTCTCTTCATTAAATTTCTCATTTTGTTTTCCTGATTTCACTGAACTATTTCTGTGTTTTCTTGTAACTCATTTAGCTTCCTTAAACCAGATATTTTGAATTCTTTGTTTGCTAAGATCTCCATGTCTTTGGGGTTGATTACTGGAAGATTATTGAGATCCTTTGGTAGTGTCATGTTTCCCTGATATTTTTATGTTCCTTGAAGTCTTGTGTTATTGTCTTTGCATTTGAAGTAGCTGTAACCTCCTCTAGTCTTTACCAACTTAGTTCAGGACAGAAATGTCTTCTGTCAGCCCTGCTAGGGATTCTGAGGCTTTCTCAGACCTATGTATATGCCTGCTCCACACATCTTACACCCTGTTGTGGCAGGATTCTTGAGCTTCTATGCCTCATTTTGACCCTCAATGCAGTAGGCCAAGTGCTGACAGCCTCTCTTTTGCTTTCCGAAGGATATGGCTTAAGTTGAAGTTTGCAGTTTCTTTCTGACCCACAGTTTTGGTCCAGCTTTCTGCCTGTGCTCACTAGCTGTTTGCTAATGCTTATTCTTGCCATTGGAAGTACATAGAGGGAGCCAACCCCAGTAGGGTGTGTATGGGGGTCTGTGTGTGGAATGCTGGGATTGCCTCTGTGTTAGTTGGGGGGATCTACTGGCAGGGCATCCCCAGTGGCTCATGGGCACACTTCCTGTTGGAGTCCACAACACATTTAGTAGGATCTATGTCCCATAATGCCCCTTTGAGAGTCCTGTCTGCCACTGTCTTAGCTTCTTCTCATTCCCCAGTCATGGAGCTCAGGACTCAATACTTTGGATGGGGTGAGAAAGAAATGGGCTTCTTTGGTAAGAGTTTGCATAGCTAGTGAAGGTAGGTGCTTACTCACACACTCTGACTTTCTTTGTGGGGGAAATCATGAGCTAAAAAGATCTCTTTTGGCACTGAGCTCTTCCACCTTGGGGGAGGAGTGATGCAAGTAAAGTCAAACTGTTCCTCTTACCCTTTTCAATGCATCCAAACTCATATTATTTTGCCCCACTGGTGTGCTGGGACTTCTCTGCTGGAAACCTGGACTTCCAGAAAGGCTATCCTATCCATAGGTGGATTGTCTAAGACTGTTTTCCAGGGGCTCCTGGACTGTAGTAAAGTGGGGCTGGAATTGGCTCATGGGCCATTGCAGGGTCCACAGCTGGGACTGAGGCCTCTGTGCCGATTACATGCCTGACACATGGGTGAGTGAGTATCCTTCTGGTTTCCTTGGTGTATAGTGCTGGATCCCACCGCTCCAGCAAAGGCATTTCTGTCCATGGGTGGATGCCAGATTGTTGTTTTTGAGGGGTGGGTGGTGAGAAGGTATGTCTTATTTGGCTGTGTTGCTGACATCATTCCAAAGTGAGTATTTTTTTAAAATTTTTTATTGTTATGTTAATCACCATACATTACATCATTAGTTTTAGATGTAGCGTTCCATGATTCATTGTTTGTGCATAACACCCAGTGCTCCATGCAGAACATGCCCTCTTTAATACCCATCACCAGGCTAACCCATCCTCCCACCTCCCTCTCCTCTAGAACCCTCAGTTTGTTTTTCAGAGTCCATTGTCTCTCATGGTTCGTCTCCCCCTCCAATTTCCCCCCCTTCATTCTTCCCCTCCTGCTATCTTCTTCTTCTTTTTTTTTTCTTAACATATATTACATTATTTGTTTCAGAGGTACAGATATGAGATTTAACAG
>NC_138379.1:34825144-34837056 GCF_054177405.1 Leptonychotes weddellii | reverse complement strand
CTGGCCCCATTTTCTGGAATCTCGTATAATGGAATTGTACATTCATTAGTGAATGTAGTCTTTTTTGTCTGGCTTCTTTCACCTAGCATGATTATTTTGGGATTCATTCATGTTGCTCGGTGTATCAGTGATCTGTTCTTTTTTTACTGCTGAAGAGTAATTATTCTTTTAAATAATTTTAAATCCTCTTTTTCTATTCATATCCACTTATCCATTGGTAGATATTTAGGTTATTTCCAGTTTTTGGCTATTATGAATAAAGCTGCTGTAAACATTTGTGAACAAGTATTTTCATGGATGTATGTCATTATTTCTCTGGGTAAATACCTGGGTGGCTTATATGGTACGTATATGTTTAACTCTCTTAGAAGCTGCCAAACAGTTTTTCAAAGTGATTGTTCATTTTACATTCCCATCAGCACTAGAAGAGAGTACTGTTTGTTCCACATCCTTGCAAACACTTGGTATTGTCAGTCTTTTCAGTTTTAGTCATTCTAATATCATTATGGTTTTAATTAACTGTATTCCCTTCATGATCAAAGATGTTGAGCATTTTTCATGTGTTCCTTGGCTCTTAGTATATTTTCTTTTGTGAATGGTCTATTCATATCTTTCATTAAGATTTAAAAATTAGATCCATTGACCTTTAGTTCTTTTGACCTATAACTCAACCTTTAATTGTTGAATTATAAGAGTTCTTATATACACTGTATACAAGTCCCTTTGTCAGATATAAGTATTGCATAAGTTTCTCTCAGTCTGTGGCTTGCCTTTTTGTGTTCTTAATGATATTTTTCAAAGAGTAAAGTATATCATTTGGTGAAGTCCAGTTTATCAATTTCTTATTTATGTTTTATGCTTTTTTTACTTTTATTTATTATTATTATTTTTAAAAGATTTATTTTATTTATTTGAGAGAGGGAGAGTGAGCTTGAGCTGGGGGGGAGGGGTACAGAGGGAGAGGATCTCAAGCAGACTCAGCGCTGAGCACAGAGCCCTACGAGGGGCTCGATCTCACAACCCTGAGATCCTGACCTGAGCTGAAATCAGGAGCCAGCCAACTGAGCCACCCAGGCACCCCTATGTTCTTTTGACTTTTAGCTAAGAAACCTTTAGCCCACCCTAAGTCTGAAGATTTTCTCCTTTATTATTTTCTATAAGTTTTAACATTTTATCTTTTATATTTAGGACTGTAACTCATTTCATATTAATTTTAGTGTTTGATGTAAGGTGTCATTCATTTTTTCAATGATAATATCCAGTTTTTCTAGCAACATTGTTAAAAATACTTTTTTTCCCATTTGAATTGCTTTGACAACTTTTTTGAAAATTATCATTTATGTGAGTCTATTTCTAGATTCTCTATTTTTTCATTTATCTCCATATATATTCTTTTTTTGGTCATTTTCCATATATATTATTTTATTATTATCACACTATCTTGATTACACTAAATCTTCAAATCAGTTAATGTAAATTCTCTTTGTTCTTACTTTTTTTTTTCTCTGTTCTTTTCTAAAATTACTTTGGGTATTATGTGTTGTTTTAATTTTCACATGAATTTTACAGTTAGCTCCTCTATTTCTATAAAAACACATGCTGGGATGTTAATTGGGATTGTGTTAGATCTATAGATTAATTTGGAGATTGTATCTGAACACTATTAAGTCTTCCAGTCCATGAATATGGAATATCTCTCTATGTATGTATGTCTTCTTTATTCTCTTTTAGCAATGTTTTGTAGTTTTCAGGGTATAGGTCTTACACAAATTTTATTAAATTATCCCTAAGCATTTCATATTTTTGATGCTATTATAAAAAAAGTTGTCTTTACATTTCATTTTCCCATTGATTATTGCTAGTGTCTAGAAATACTATTGTTTTTCTCATATTGACTTTGTATCTTGAAAATGTTGCTAAGTTCACCTACTAATTCTAGTAATTTTATTCAAATTCTTAGGATATTCTGTGTATATTATCATGTCATCTGTAAACACAGTTTTATTAATTTTAATTCTTTCTTTCCAATTTGAAGACCTTTTTATATTCTTGCCTCATTTCACTGGTTAAAACCTCCAATACAATGGTGAATGTAAGTAATAATGAGATACAAATCAGCATGACTCTGGAGGCTTGCTTCCTTCCTCCTTTTGGTAGCTTAATAGAGAGCTCTATCAGCTGAACTGAGTCAGCTTGTGGAGAGACAGCAAGGCCTTACGCTGATATCAGCATTCCTGGCATGCACAGTTCTTTCTGGGGCCCTTGGTGTGTAGACCTTGGTCCTTGAAATACATACTTCTTACCATTGTTGCTAGACCCAGATATTCCTTGATAAATTTCTTGTTACTTAAGGAAACTAAGTGTTCCTTTCCCCCTCCAAAGCTAATTTAAAGATACGTAACATTGTGGTGGTGGGACTTGTCCTTGCTCTTGGAGGAGTTTCTAGAGAACACCCAGCTTTATAGCCAAAGGAGGCTCCTCTGCACTTGGCTATATTGTGTACAGAGGATCTCTGCCTAACCTATGCTGTGGAATAATGAAAGTTCAGTGTACACAGTGTGGTTCCTTATTTCTCTGCTTCTAAGATTTTCTCCAGTAAACACTATTTATATCTCTATCCTCTGGTGTTAGTGGCATGTGTCACCCTTGCCCAAGTATTGAGAGGGCACGTACTCGATTAATTCTTTTTCTTGTGGGGAAAACATTTAGTCTTTAATCATTGAGTATGATGTTTAATGTGAGTTTTTTATGAAATTCCCTTCGTTTCATAGTTGCAGAAAATTGTTTTTTAATTTAATTTAATTTTATTTAAAGATTTTATTTATTTATTTATTTGACAGAGAGAGACACAGCGAGAGAGGGAACACAAGCAGGGGGAGTGGGAGAGGGAGAAGCAGGCTTCCCACGGAGCAGGGAGCCCGATGCGGGACTCTACCCCAGGACCCTGGGACCATGACCTGAGCCGAAGGCAGACGCTTAACGACTGAGCCACCCAGGCACCCCTGATTTTTTTCTTAAAGATTTAATTAATTTTTTTAAAAAAAGATTTTATTTATTTATTTGACAGAGAGAGAGACAGCTAGAGAGGGAACACAAGCAGGGGGAGTGGGAGAGGGAGAAGCAGGCTTCCCGCCGAGCAGGGAGCCCGATGCGGGGCTCGATTCCAGGACCCTGGGATCATGACCTGAGCCGAAGGCAGACGCTTAACGACTGAGCCACCCAGGCGCCCCTTAATTAATTAATTTATTTAGAGAGAGCCCACTTGAGCAGGGGGGATGGGCAGAGGGAGAGGGAGAGAGAGAATCTTAAGCAGACTTGCTCAGCAGGAAATTGGGGCTCAATGCAGAGCTTGATCCCAGGACCCTAAGATCATGACCTGAGCTGAAATTAAGAGTGTGACGCTCAACTGGCTGAGCCACCCAGGCGCTCCAGAAAGTTTTTTTTTTTTTTTAATTCATTAATGAATATTGAATTTTGTCATTCACATCTGCATATGGCCCTGATCATGCATGTGGCCTTATTCTGGTAGGAGATGCTGATAGATTAGATGAGGCTGTGGTGAGGGAGAGGCAAAATCTAAGTGTGCTTAAGAAGGTAGAATTAATTTACTGCTTATTTAATACAGATAGGTACATTATCTCAAAAGAGGGCTTTTTTTGTTTTAAAATTCTTATCATGAATAATTTAACCTTTTTAACACCTATGGGAGAGATAATCCTTATTTGTTTGTTGACTTGCTTCACTTTGAACTCTGTAATGAATCTGTATTTGATTTTAAGACAGTTTATCTAGGGGTGCCTGGGTGGCTCAGTTGGTTAAGCATCCAACTCTTGAGCTCAACTCAGGTCTTGACCTCAGGGTCATGAATTCAAGCCCCACACTGGGTTCCATACTTGGCATGGAGCCTACTTAAAAAAAATAAATAAATAAAAGTAAAAAATACAATTTATCTATTTAGAAAAGAAAATTGTAGAAGGAAGTTACCATTAATTTTTTTCTAACAAATTATTCCTCCTAGTGGATATTTTGACATATGTGGTCTGGAAGCTAAGTGGCTTACCTGCAACTCGTGTAATTGGAAGTGGTTGTAATCTAGACTCTGCCCGTTTCCGTTACCTAATTGGAGAGAAATTGGGTGTCCATCCCACAAGCTGCCATGGTTGGATAATTGGAGAACATGGTGATTCTAGTGGTAAGTAGAAACCTATTATCATAATGTAATCATACTTCTTATCTCTAATCATGCTTATTTTCTTTAAAGTATATTTTTTTCTGATATTAATATAGCTACATAACTTTCATTTTGTTGGTATTGCCCTGGTGTATCTTTTTCTATTCCTGTACTTTGTCTTCTGTTCATGGATTTAGCTATCTCTCATAAAATATTGCACATAACATATAGCTGTTTTAAAAGTCAATGAGTGTTTCTCTTATCTGGAGAACTTTAACTTAGTGTGACTTTTAAACAGCAGCATTATTAAGATATAATTCACATACTCTAAAATTCATCCATTTAAAGTGTGTAATTCACTGGATTTTAGTGTAGTCAAAGAGTTGTGCAACCATTACTACAAGATAATTACAGAACATTTTCATCATCCCAAAAAGAAACTCCCATTCCTGTGCTCACACCCACCCCAGGCCCAGGCAGCCACTAACCTACTTTCTGATTTGTTTATTTCAGATTTTTCATGTAAGTAGAATTATATAATATGTGGTTTATACTATTACTTAGGCCACATGAACCTTTTTCTTTTCTGGACTTAAACATTTAATATCTGCTGTACAGTAGAACTTTCTACTTCTTACAATGTTCTCTAATTGTGTCATACATGCAAATCTTTCCATAATGTCAATAAACCCATTTTATAGGGAATAAGGACCATTTGTTCATTCATTCAATTGTTCATTAATTCAAAACATTTAATGAGCCCTTCTATTTTCCTTGTATTTCAAGGGTCATAGTATAATAAATATTTTTTAAACCATGATAAAATTTATGGTATACTTTAAAACATTTTTTCACTTAAGTATATATAACATATGCAGAAAAATTATACAGAATATAAATTTATAGCTCAATAAATCATCAAATAGTGAACACATCTGTGTAATTACCACTCTGGTAAATGCACTTTCTGCTCTGGTATGCACTTACCACTCTGGTAAAAGACACTTTCATGACCTCTCTCAATTACTGTCTTTCCTTTTCCCAAGCTAAACTTCTCATATCATAGTGTTTTACTTTTAAAAATAAATGCTTTTGATTTGATTTGGATAAATATTTGTTTCACCAGTGCCTTAATTTGAGCCTTCTTAACTCAGTCCTTCCTCCTCAAAGTCATTAAAAATAATTTTCCTAGGTATGTTTTAATGTCTCACATTTAATATTCTAGAATTTTATTTTTTATAAAGTAGTATATTCTGATTAGTATTGATTTGAATATATTTATTATTCTATTTAGTGAGATTTTCTTTTGTTTCTTTTTTCTTCTCTGCTTTCTACTGGATCATTTAAACTTTCTTTAATTTCCTCTACTACTTTGGATTATACACTCACTTTGTAAGTGGTCTGTATTCATACTTGACCTCAAAATAATTAGTGTGTTTATTCTTCTTTGGAATAATACATAGAACTTAGAATGTATTAAGTTTGATTGGCCTTGTTCTCTCACATATGTAATTACGGTTGACCCTTGAACGACATGGAGGTTAGGGGTTCCAATCCCCACAGCTGAAAATCTGTGTATAACTTTTGACTCCCCCAAAATTTAATTCTAATAGCCTACTGTTGGCTGGAAGCGTTAGTGATAACATAAACAGTTAATTCAATCAAAGTATGTTATATATATTATATGCTATTTTCTTTATAATAATACATGGTTCATCTGCAAGTTTTTTTCAAATTGTTGCACATCTCCAAAACATTTTCCAGTATACTTATTATACTTATATTAATGTATAAGTGGACTCACACAGTTCAAACCTGTGTGTTCAAGGGACAACAGTATTAACTACTTTTTTGGTTCCATTCTGTTTTCATATCCCCAAACTAATTATTACTATTTAAGTATAATACCTGTCTGGATTTGTGTACATGTTTGCCGGTTGTATTGCTTATCTTTATTTCCTGTGTCTAACTCCTTCCCCTGGATTCAATTCTTTCTTCCTGAAGTATATCCTGTCAGTTTTGTTTATATGAAAGTGTTTTAGTTTCACCTCATTTTGAATGACAGTTTAACTGATATAAGATTTTAGGTTGACAGTTATTCCCTCTCAGCTCTTTGTTACTGTTGAGTAGTATTTGTTGCTCTTTTCCTTCTAGTTGCTTATGATAGTTAATCTTATCTTACCCTTTTCTTTGTGGATTCTGTAGTTCCATCTTGCTTTATATGCCTCCTATACCACACAATTATAAATAACTTCTACTACATATTTTTTGAAATTTTATTATGTTAGTCACCATACATTACATCATTAGTGTTTGATGTAGTGTTCCATGCTTCATTGTTTGCATATAACACCCAGTCCTCCATTTAATACGTGCCCTCCTTAATACCCCTCACCGGGCTAACCCATCTCCCCACCCCCCTCCCCTCTGAAAACCTCAGTTTGTTTCCTGGCATCCATAGTCTCTCATGGTTTGTCTTACATATTTTTCTAATACTTTATAATTTTGTTTTTTTACATTTCTTTCTTTTGTCCATTTTGAACTTATTTTTATATATGTGTAAGGTAGTAACCTAACTTTATAATATAAACCCATTGAACTCAAAGAATTGATGCAGTACTGGAAAGAAGAGTTTATTCTGAGATATATTTCTTTTAGTGCCTTTGTGGAGTGGGGTGAATGTTGCTGGTGTTGCTCTGAAGACTCTAGACCCTAAATTAGGAACTGATTCAGACAAAGACCAGTGGAAAAATATCCATAAACAAGTTGTTGAAAGGTAACAGTACTCATTCAATGTCTCAGTGCCTTAATAATCAGTCTTAAGAATTCGTTTCACAGACAAAAAGTATATGTTGATCTTTGCCTTTTGTAAGATAAATAACTCTAACCTTCTGAAAATCCCCAAATTCAGACTTATATTATGCATAGCTTTCTTCGGGGGTCATTTTTTAAAAGGAAAATCTGCTTATCATTTCACAAGAACTCATATGTGTTGGAGGGTAATATAGCATAGTGATTATGATCACGAACTTTGGAACCAGGTTGCTCTTGTTTCCCTTGCCTTTGGTGATGTGTCCAGGAAGATGTTGCTGTGGCCGAGGCTGAAGAGGTTTCTGCCTGTGTTCTCCTCAAGGATTTTGATGGATTCATGTTTCACATTTAGGTCTTTGATCCATTTTGAGTCTATTTTTGTGTGTGGTGTAAGGAAATGGTCCAGTTTCATTTTTCTGCATGTGGCTGTCCAGTTTTCCCAACACCATTTGTTGAGGAGACTGTCTTTTTTCCATTGGACATTCTTTCCTGCTTTGTCGAAGATTAGTTGACCATAGAGTTGAGGGTCCATTTCTGGGCTCTCTCTTCTGTTCCATTGATCTATGTGTCTGTTTTTGTGCCAGTACCATACTGTCTTGATGATGACAGCTTTGTAATAGAGCTGGAAGTCCGGAATTGTGATGCCACCAGCTTTGGTTTTCTTTTTCAACATTCTTCTGGCTATTCAGGGTCTTTTCTGGTTCCATATAAATTTTAGGATTATTTATTCCATTTCTGTGAAAAAAATTGATGGTATTTTGATAGGGATTGCATTGAATGTGTAAATTGCTCTGGGTAGCATAGACATTTCACAATATTTGTTCTTTCAATCCATGAGCATGGGACGTTTTTCCATTTCTTTGTGTCTTCCTCAATTTCTTTAATGAGTATTCTATAGTTTTCTGAGTGCAGATCCTTTGCCTCTTTGGTTAGGTTTATTCCTAGGTATCTTATGATTTTGGGTGCAATTGTAAATGGGATCGACTCCTTAATTTCTCTTCCTTCTGTTTCGTTTTTGGTATATAGAAATGCAGGTGATTTCTGTGCATTGATTTTATATCCTGCCACTTTACTGAATTCCTGTATGAGTTCTAGCAGTTTTGGGGTGGAGTCTTTTGGGTTTTCCACGTAAAGAATCGTATCATCTGCAAAGAGTGAGAGTTTGACTTCTTCTTTGCCGATTTGGATGCCTTTTATTTCTTTTTGTTGTCTGATTGCTGAGGCTAGGACTTCTAATACTATGTTGAATAGCAGTGGTGATAGTGGACATCCCTGCCGTGTTCCTGACCTTAGGGGGAAAGCTGTCATTTTTTCCCCATTGAGAATGATATTCGCTTTGGGTTTTTCATAGATGGCTTTTATAATGTTGAGGTATGTACCCTCTATCCCTACACTGTGAAGAGTTTTAATCAAGAAAGAATGCTGTACTTTGTCAAATGGCTTTTTCTGCATCTGTTGAGAGTATCATATGGTTCTTGTCCTTTCTTTTATTAATGTAGTGTATCACATTGACTGATTTGTGGATGTTGAAGTAAACTTGCAGCCCAGGAATAAATCCCACTTGGTTGTGGTGGATAATCCTTTTAATGTACTGTTGGATCTCATTGCTAGTATCTTGGTGAGAATTTTTGTTTTCTATATGCCGTACAGCTTTTTGTTCCTCATTTCCTGTATTATTGTCTTCTTTTGTGTTTAGTTGATTTCTTTGTAGTGAAATATTTAAATTTCTTCTGTATATATTCTATAACTATTATAGTTATTTTCTTTTTGGTTACCATGGGTATTACACTTAGCATCCTAGTATTATAACACACTTATTTGAATTTGTACCAGCTTAACTTCAGTAACATACAAAAACTCTGCTCCTTTACAGCTCCATCCTCACCCCTTTTGATTATCGATTTCAAAAATAACATGTTTGGGGCGCCTGGGTGGCTCAGTTGTTAAGTGTCTGCCTTCGGCTCAGGTCATGATCCCAGGGTCCTGGGATCGAGTCCCGCATTGGGCTCCCTGCTCAGCAGGAAGCCTGCTTCTCCCTCTCCCACTTGCCCTGCTTGTGTTCCCTCTCTTGCTGTGTATCTCTGTCAAATAAATAAATAAAATCTTTAAAAAAAATTACATGTTTGTACATTGAATGCCCCCAAAATAAACTAATAATTCTTTTAACTGCATCAGTCTTTTAGACTTGAAAACAGGAATTACAAACTAAAGCCACAATAATACTATCTTTTTGATTGCTTTTTGAAAAATGTATTGGTCTGTTAAATTATTCCAAAAACAAAAAAGTAGAATTGCAACTACTGTTACAATATTACTAGCTTTTTATAATTTTGCCTGTGCATTTTCCTTTATTGAGATCTTTATTTTTTCATATGGCTTTGAGTTACTGTTCACTTTACCCTGCAGAATTCCATTGAGTGTTTCTTGCAGGTCAGGTCTAGTGGTGATGACTCCCCCAGCTTCTGTGTCTTTGGGGATATCTTAATTTCTCCCTCACTTTAGAAGGACAGTTTGCCAAATATAAAATATAAGATCCTTTGTTGACAGTTTTTTTTTTCTTTTAGTACTTTGAATGTATTTGCCCACTGCCTTCTGGACTCTAAAGTTTCTAATGAGAAATCTGCTAATAATCTTATTGTTTACTTTTCTTCAATGTTTTTTCTTTCTGTTCCTCAGATTCAGTAATTTCCATTGTTCTACCTTTAAGTTTGCTGATTCTTTCTTCTGCTTGTTCAAGTCTGCCTTTGAATCCCACTAATGAATTTCTCATTTTAGTTATTATGCTTTTAAGCTCTAAAATTTTTGGGGGGGTGGTTCTTCTTAGGTTTTCTTTTTTAAAAAAAAAATTTCCATTTTGTTCATTCACCATTTTCTTGACTTACTCCACATCTCCTTTATTTCTTTGAGCATCTTAAAGATAGTTACTCTAAAGTCTTTGTCTAATAGATTTGCCATCAGGTCTTTCTTAGGGACGGTTTCTGTTGATTAATATTTTTCCTTTGAATGGGCCATACTTTTCTATTCCTTTGAATACTTTGTGATTTTTTCATTGAAAACTGGATATTTGAATCTAATAATATAGTAACTCTGGAAATCAGATTCTCTCCCTTCCGAGGGTGTGTGTGTGTGTTTGTTGAAGGCTGTCTCCATGCCAAGGATCAGCCTGAGGTATAATCTTAAGGTCTTTTAGGTCTATTCTGAGTCTATGCCTTTTCCTGGTCATGCATATACAATTGATTTTTTACATTCTAGTCTTTAATATCTGGCTCCCAGTAAGAGAAAAAGAGAAAAATAAAGGGAATGGGGAGTGGATGCTTTCCTTTTAAATTTCCTGGAGGTCTCTTTAGCTAGATGGGAAGGGGATGCAATGATCGGGGGGAGGGACAACAACAATGGCTGCCCTTCTTTTTCTACACATCTGTCATCAGAAGCAACCCATCAGCCATTAGAGCACAGATCCCTGATATTTATTTTTTAATTTTTTAAAAAGATTTTATTTATTTACTTGACACACAGAGAGAGAAGGAGAGAGCAAGCACAAACAGGGGGAGCAGCAGAGGGAGAGGGAGAAGCAGGCTCTCCGCTGAGCAGGGAGCTGGATGTGGGGCTCAATCCCAGGACCCTGGGATCATGACCTGAGCCGAAACTAGCCGCTTAACCAACTGAGCCACCCAGGCGCCCCCAGATCCCTGATATTTAGAGGATGGGATCCTTTTTGCAGGCTGTGCATAAGCTGCTTGGGGAACATGTGAACAGCTGTTTGCTGAGGGTGGGGGATGGGTAGCTGCTACTGTGCTAAGAGCTGAAATTAACTACAGATTACCATTGGAGGCTTCCCTTGAAAGTTTCAAACCTTCAATAGACTCCAGAGTTCCAGAATAGTTATATTAGACAGATTTTGGCAAAACAATTATTGTCTAGGTGGGGAGATAGAATCCTGCTGCTTCCAGGGCACCTGGGTGGCTCAGTCATTGTCTGCCTTTGGCTCAGGTCATGATCCAGGGTCCTGGGATGGAGCCCCACATCGGGCTCCTTGCTCAGGGGGAAGCCTGCTTCTCCCTCTCCCGCTCCCCCTGCTTGTGTTCCCTCTCTCATTGTGTCTCTGTCAAATAAATAAATAAAATCTTAAAAAAAAAAAAAGAATCCTGGTGCTTCCTACTTCACCATCTTTTCAGAATCCTCCAGTGCTTAACTTTTTTTTTTTTTTTAAAGATTTTATTTATTCATTTGACAGAGAGAGACACAGTGAGAGAGGGAACACAAGCAGGGGGAGCGGGAGAGGGAGAAGCAGGCTCCCCACTGAGCAGGGAGCCTGATGCGGGACTTGATCCCAGGACCCTGGGATCATGACCTGAGCCGAAGGCAGCCGCTTAACCGACTGAGCCACCCAGGCGCCCCAAGTGCTTAACTTTTTTTAACCTAAAAAATTTTTTGTACAAAAGCATACCCAAAGTCATCTTCCTAGATAGCCCTGCCTTTTTGGAAAGGATCCATACCTACTGTTAACCTTCTACCCATGATACCTCCCCATGACCTTAGGTAATTATCTTTGTATCATATATTCCTCAGAGTTCCTTTGACAAACATGTCTTTGATATTTTATACATAGAAAAAGACAAGCTAGTATACCCCTAACCACCAGGATCTATACAATAGGTAACCAAAATCACTCACAGATGTTTTGGTAATCCTTAGCTAATTGGACTATCCTATTTTCCAATTTTATTTACTATCACCTTATTAAATGTATTGAGAGACTCATTTAATTGTGTATTTGATATTTCTAAAGCAAATTTATTTCCTCTTCTGGCCAATTTATTTCCACAGAGATTACATCGATTGGGAGTTTTAGGTAAATTTCCCCAACTATCTTTCCACTTTGGTAATTGTTATCGGTATTTCGTTTTCTTTCTTTCGTTCTTTTTTTTTT
>NC_138379.1:34792529-34824644 GCF_054177405.1 Leptonychotes weddellii | reverse complement strand
TTTAAGATTTTATTTATTTATTTGACAGAGACAGAGACAGCGAGAGCTGGAACACAAGCGGGGTAAGGGGGAGAGGGAGAAGCAGGCTTCCTGCTGAGCAGGGAGCCTGATGTGGGACTTGATCCCAGGACTCTGGGATCATGACCTGAGCCGAAGGGAGCCACTTAACAACTGAGCCACCCAGGCGCCCTATGATATCTAATTTAAATAATGAGTAAGACCACATTTTCCACTGAAGTCCTGTGTGATTTGAATAACAAATACTGCAACACAATACAGATTGGTACTCATTCCAATTAGTCCTCCCAACAATGCAGTGTCCAAATTAAATTATTTGCCCCTTGGTCATTTAGCAGAGGATCTATAATTATAAGAGTCCTCAGGATGCTGCTGGTCTTTATCTAAAAACAACTCAACTCTTATGTTATAGCCTCTGATTTTCCAGTGGCTAACCAACAACTGCAGGGGAGTGACATCATGATTTAATAGGATGTCGTTCCAGGTTTTTAGTAGAGCAATCAGTTTTTGTCTTAAGATAGTAGCCTTAAAACTGCTTGTTCTATTTGCTCCCCTTACCTTTCTTTTTATACCAGCAGTTTTATTTTCATTAGGATGGATAATAACAACTAAAGGATTATATTTTTAGCCATTTTTTTTCTCAACCCTTTTCTCTTTGTCAGTCCGTTTTGTTAATTCCTGAGAGGGTGGATCTGTCATCCAGATTCCACCGGTAAGATTTTTCCCCAGTTATCTACTGCAGAGCTTTCTTCAACTCCTACATCATCGTTCAATCAATCACTAGGCAGCAGAGTCTCCCTCTCTTTCCTTTTACTTAACCCGCAGAGTCTTGGTCATATTGAATTGAGAGTCTGAAAGTTAATCCTCAATTTGACAGCAATCCGTATGCCCTCTAACTGTGCCCCTGATTTTAGATTGACATTCAAATCATAGGATACTACAATGATTACAGTCCAGTCTCAACTATCCTGTGCTGAGGTGGTCCATACACACATCAGTCTTATCTTTTGCTACCAAGTGTGTTGTGTGCAGTCCTCGGGACTTGAAACTGTCCCTACATAGTTGTAAGACCACCTGATATGAATAATGATGCCAAACGTTCCTTTTTCTGTTCTGGATCCTTTTCTCAGAACTAAATAAGCTCATTGCTAAGTTAAAACCTCTTTATTCTTTGCCTTTGACTATCAATCCAAATCTGTTGGTGGCAATGCAGAAATATAACACATATTTATCGTAGAAAATAAGAAAATTCAGAAAAGTGTAAAGAAGATAATATCACTTGTAATATCACTTAAAAATAATCACTGTTAATAACTTTGTGGATTGATGCAATTCTAAAGTTTTTATAAACATGAATGATGTTTTTTACGAGCCTGAGATAAGAAATTGCATAATGTTTAGGACTGTGCCTTTTTCCTTTGAAAATATATCATGAACATTTTCCCATATTTTCATGTATTGTTGATTTAATGATTTATTCTTATGAAAAATATGTATACATGGCTTATAATTATATAAAGTTACATTGGCACCCTAGTAACAGTTTTAAGTGGTCTGCAAGGTGTATATGCTAACCTTCAAGATGATTGGATTCTGTGTTTGGATACTTAAGCAACAATAACAAAAATTTAAAAAATTTACATCTTTAGTGGCACATATGCCCTAGTATTCTGCCTTTATGATAAGAGAAGGGTGGGTTGGGGCGCCTGGGTGGCTCAGTTGGTTAAGCGATTGCCTTCGACTCAGGTCATGATCCTGGAGTCCCGGGATCGAGTCCCACATCGGGCTTCCCGCTCAGCAGGGAGTCTGCTTCTCCCTCTGACCCTCCTCCCTCTCATGCTCTCTGTCTCTCATTCTCTCTCTCAAATAAATAAATAAAATCTTTAAAAAAAAAAAGAGAAGGGTGGGTTAATTATTATTTAAAGTGAATAATGAAGTTTATGAAAATAGTATAGAAACTTTTATTGCCTATTCATAAATAATTTCTAGAAGAAATCTCTGGGAGTGGCATTGACATATAGGTTACTTCAAAATGGATGCTTGAAAAATAATATGTTTTCTCTGAATTGATTTGCCATGAATTTGATTTTCTTACTTTCTACAACCATAGTGCCTATGAGATTATCAAGCTGAAAGGGTATACCTCTTGGGCTATTGGACTGTCTGTGACAGATCTGGCAGGATCAATTTTAAAAAATCTTAGGAGAGTGCATCCAGTTTCTACTATGGTTAAGGTAGGCTTAAATTATCTCTTCATTTATCATCTTTTCTTTAATATTTGTTGAGTCCCTACTATGTGCCAGGCATATATACATTATACAGGCATTGAGGATATAGTGGAGAGCAAAAAAGGTCCTGACTTCATGAAGTTCAATTAAAGAAATGGACTTAATAAAATAATTATAAAAGTAAATTATATAATAACAAATTATGATAAGTGCTATGATGAAAAACTACCAAGTACTTAAGAGTATACAAGAAGAGAATTTAAATACCCTGGGTAGAAGCATGGGTGATGGTAAGGGAAGACTTCCTAAGGAAGTAAAATGTGACCAATTCTGAATAATGAGTAGGAGTTAATTTGGAAGGCTGGACAGGCAGAGGGAACACATGTACAGAGGAATAGAGGTAGATATAAGTAGAGGGCACTTGTGGATCTGAATAAAAGGTCAGTTGTTGAAATGCAGAGATTGAAGGGAAGTGCATGGTGAGGCTGAAGAAGTAAGCAGCGTTCGGCCACTGAAAGCCTTATAAAAGGATTTGGGTCCTTACCATAAGGGCTATGGAAAGCCACCAAAAGAATTTAAGCAAGGGACTGGCAAGTTTTCATGTTAAAAATATTTCTATGGCTGTGATAGAGGGAACAGATTTGAAAGGGACAAGAGTGGACATGTGGAAACTTGTCAAGAAGATGAACAGTAGTCCAGAATAGAAAGGATAGTAGTAGAGGTGAAGAGAAGGGGATGAATTTGAGAGACACTGTATTTAGGAGGTAACATTTATAGGACTTGGTAACGGAATGAAGTGGGAAATAAGGAAATGAAAGGTCATTTGTAGGTTTCTATTTTGCACCATTATATAGGTAGTGATATCCACTGAGGAAGGGAATTCTCAAGGAGAATCAGGTTTAAAGATCATGTTTGCAGTTATGGACAAGTTGAATTTAATGTGCCTTTGCAATATCCGAGGGGAAATAGGCAGTTGGGTACAAGCTTCTGGAACTTGTAAAAGAGTTTTAGGTTGGAGTTCTAAGTGTGAGTCAGTTTGGAGAGAGACGTTCCTGAAAGGGAAAGAGAAGTTCTGTCAACAACAACAACAACAACAAAGAGATGCTGGACAAGTGCAGACAACAGATACCCATTACACTTGGTAACAGCAGCTGGGAATTTTAATGAGCTTGCCTAAGGAGAGTATAATAAAATGAGAAGACAGACTGAGACTGAATCTTGAGGAATTCCAGTGTTGAAATTTGAGTTTATAGTGTGAGTCCACAAAGTGACTAAGAAGTGGTGGCCAGACAGTTAAAAGAAAAACCAAGAGAAAAGAATGTGGATTCATGGTAACCAAGAGAGAGGAGGATGCTTTAAAGATGAAAGAATTGGTTTTCTGTTGATTGATGTTGAGAAGTCATTTAAATTAGGTTTAAAAATGTCAGGAAGATAAGGGGACAGAGGTCATGGATAACCTTAGCAGGACCTGTTTAATGAAGTAATAGGAATGAAAGCCTGATTGGAATACACTAGGGTTTTCTTAACCTCGGCACTGTTGACTTTGGGCCCCATAGCTCTTCGTTGTTGTTGGAGGGCTCTCCTGTGCATTGTGGAATGTTAGCAGCATCCCTGGCCTCTACGTGTTAGATGCCAGTAGCATACCCTCTTTCCCCAGTTTTGACAGTCAAAAATGTCTCCAGATATTGACAAATTGTCCCTTTGGAGAGTCCCTTGAGAACTTTTGAGGAAATTAAGACAAGTATAAACAGCTCTTTTGAGGTGTTTGGCTGTGAAGGTAAGGAAAGAGAGTAGTAGTAATTGGAGAGGAAAATCAAGGCCAGGCAAGTCTGTGTTCTTTTTTTTTTTAAGATAAGATGCTGATAATAAAAGAAGAGATTGAAGATAGAAGTAAATAAGCAGAGGGGGTGGGATCCAGAGCATAGAATATCCAGAGCATATTAGTCGTAGAAAGGAGGAGAGAGAGCCAGTTGTTTTAACAGGAGATAATAGAGGATAGGCAGTGAATCATGTAGATTTGTAAGTTTGGCATTGGATGCATCTGAGAGACAAAATCACCTACTGAGAATCAGGGGATGTATAGAGAAGTCAGATGTTTGAGAAGATTTGAAATCATCTTTGTAGATAGTGAGAAATAGAATTTGACCCCCAAAAAAGCAGAATTGCTGTTAGGTGGATGCTTATTTGAGGTTGGTATGAATTAACTAATTAATTAAGATTAATTTTAATGTAAGTTAAAGATTAACTTTATTCTGTAGTTTCCTCCAGGGATCTGAGCACAGGAATGGAGAGAGAAGATAGCTGAATTTATCTGGGCGTGGGTTTTACTTGCTAGAGCATGAAAAGGGGAGGTGGGGGAGAAAGTAGAAGGGAGGGTTGGAGGAGGTGTAGCTTTTGGCTTATATACATGTTAATAATGGGTTTGACTTTCTGCTAAAGGGTCACAGACAAAATTCAAGAGCTTGGCCCTTAAATATGATCTGCGTACAAATGAATAAATTATAAGAGGAAAATGAATAATAAGGAATTTAAGAGATATTTATAAACTGAAAATTAAAATAGGGCAGAGGGTCTTAGTCTATGGTGAAAGGGTTATAGGATGAATCATGGGATCTAAGTTGGATAGGGAGGAACCCTCTAACAAGGTCCACAGTAGAATCCTTGGGGTGGGAAGAGAAGGTTCTATGAGCTGAAGAAGTCAAGGGACTTGGTTAGTTTATCCACATGGACAATGAAGTCACCAAGGTTAATCGTAGAAGTTGGGACAGAGAGGAAAGATTGTCAGCTAGGTGTCAGTCTTTTATGAATGAGATGGAGTAACCAAGAGATTAGTAAATGGTCATTAGTAGATGAGCTACAAAAAATAGGGGGAATGTTAAGAGAGTAGGGGACTAATGGTTTGAAAGAGGCAATGAGTACAGAATGAGTACACCCCTCCTTTTTGAGGATATGCAGGGGATATGGGAGAATAAGCAATTACCCCAAGGGTGCTCCTGAGGCAATGTCAGGGAGATGTCAAATGCTCTGAGAAGAGACTGAGAATGAGTAATATGGGAATTTCATAGTTTTTACTGTACAAATCGGTGGACAAGTTATATTTTATTTTTTTATTAACATATAATGTATTATTTGTTTCAGGGGTATAGGTCTGTGATTCATCAGTCTTACACAATTCACAGTGCTCACCATAGTACATACCCTCCCCAATGTCCATCACCCAGCCATCCCATCCCGCTCACCCCCCTCCACTCCAGCAACCCTCAGTTTGTTTCCTGAGATTAAGAGTCTCTTATGGTTTGTCTCCCTCTCTGGTTTCATCTTGTTTTATTTTTCCCTCCCTTCCCCTATGATCCTCTGCCTTGTTTCTCAAATTCTACATATCAGTGAGATCATATGATAATTATCTTTCTCTGACTGACTTATCTCGCTTAGCATAATACCCTCTAGTGACAAGTTATATTTTATAGGAAAACTTAAATATTTGACATTAAGAGCATAATCATTCATATACTCTTATATTTTTTTACCCCAGTTATTTCAATTTTATTTACATTTCAGCAAATAAATAAGGTACACAGTTTATGTCATATTAATATATTGCTGGATTTTTAAAAAATATATAGGGAATTCTTTTTTTTTTTTAAAGATTTATTTATTTATTTGAGAGAGCGAGAATGAGAGAGAGAGAGAGAGTACATGGGGGGGGGGGGGTTAGAGGGAGAAGCAGGCTCCTCGCCGAGCAAGGAGCCCGATGCGGGACTTGATCCAGGGACTCCAGGATCATGACCTGAGCCGAAGGCAGTCGCTTAACCAACTGAGCCACCCAGGCGCCCTAGGGAATTCTTTTTAAATAGCCTTTCCTCATTTTATGGCCAGTCCAGTAGCAAATGAGAGCCAATTTTAGTGTATTCAGGGGTCATATTGTCAACCAGGCATGAAGCTTAAAGAAAAGAGGGGGCTGGGTAGCAGGTCATGGTCAGTACATAGGACCAGGCAGGGCCAGGCCCCAGGGGCCCGGACCCTTATTTCCAGCCCACCTAGCAGACCCCAGATGGCATGATGGGATGGATATACATTCTCCAATTCTAGTCCAAGAAGCCCCTTCTAGAAGACAGACAGAGGAAGCAGAGGGGAAACAAATTCCCAAAACACTAACAGGGTAGCAGAGGCGCTTCCTCCTCAGCCACAGTGGCCTTGTTTCTGATGCCACCCAATCCCTAGCAACTCATGCTGAAGCTCCAAAAGTTACACAGAGGTGGCAACAGAATGACCAAGGGCAGGAAAGTCAAGGCAAGGTGAGTGTAACTGGAGCTGGAGCCTGGCTGGGAATGGAGTGTGGGCTGACAGTCTGGCAGGACTGTGGCCTTCCATGGCTAGGCATAGACCAGAGTGGAGGGAATATGAGTATAGGCTGGCAGGGGCCCTCAGAGGAAGACAGTGTGTGATGGCTGGTGTGATAGAGCTTTTGAGTTTGAATATAAAGTGCCTGCCAAAATGAGGGAGGTGCACTGTGGTGGAGGGGTGGCCACCGTCCCTTTGTGGGAGACTAGAGTGAAACAGGAGCAGGGGGCGCACCCTGAGATCCTAGGAGAGCCCCAGAGATGGTGAGAGGGAAGCTTGGCTGAGTAGCTCCTGTGGGCTCTGAGCTATTGTGGGAAGCTGGGAGGCAGCAGTCCAGAGTCAAGGAGCCTCTTCTTTCCCTCCATGCTAGTTCCTGGTAAATGTTTAATTATAAGGAAGGAAGGAGGAAGAACAAGACCATCCCACTGCCTCCTCCAACCCTAGACTCAACCCCAGGGGTAGAGAGGAAAGAGCAGAGTGGTGGAAGGCAGGGAGGTGTGAGGGGCCTACCGGGTCTTACCTTCCAGGGGGTAGTAGGAAGGTGGCAGAAATTGGTTTGTGGGCATGTAGGCCTTGTGTTTGTTGCCCAGGTCGTAATCGGTTCTGGCACCTGCTTCTGTGACCTTGGCTTCAGCTGCAGAAGTGGAGGGAACATCAGGGCTGCTGGCTGGAGACTCCAGGAGCCCCGAATAGGGTGGTGGCCATGGTTGCAACTATTCCATGTTCGTCATGGGAGGTCCTGGATAGAAGTCAGATGGAGTGGTAGATAGAAGTAGCCAGAAGGACAGGGGTACATTCCATTGGTAACTGGCAGGGAAAAGACAAAGGCCCTGCTAGGCATGTGAGAGTACCTACAGGCTCCATTAGAGGCTTCACCTTTGGAGGATTGAGATGTCACCTGTAGCATCTATCGTCCGACTCAACGGTGCCTCTTGGTGTAAAGGTCAACTTATACAAAGCAGTCTTCCCAGCCACTTCCTGCTTCAGCCTTCACGGTTCTGTTGATGTAGTTTATACCAAACCCAGGCTGCTTGATTTTGCAGTCCTTTATCAGATAAAATGGCATCGTAAAGGATTGGATGGCATCTTTTCTTTGGACAGAAAAATGGAACTCGTAAAGGGTAAAGTAGATGGTGCCTTTATTGGTCCCTTTGAAGGCCTTTGGTATGTTCTTCATGTCCTTGAGCACAAACTCTGCATAGACATAGGACATTAGCATTGGTATTAATTACTCTGCCCCCTCTCTGATTCTAGTGAACTCCATGGTCTCCCTGGTATCCTCTTATTCTGAAGCTCTCTTGCATACCTGCTTTTCTATATCAGGTTACTGAACAATAATCTAATTTTGCCTTTTAGGGCTTATATGGAATAAAAGAAGAAATCTTTCTCAGTATCCCTTGTGTCTTGGGGCGAAATGGTGTCTCAGATGTTGTGAAAGTTAACTTGAATTCGGAGGAGGAGGCCTTTTTTAAGAAGAGTGCAGACACACTCTGGAATGTCCAAAAAGAGTTGATATTTTAAAGCCTCTTAATGTTCCACTGTTTTATAGAACAGAAGATATCAGACTGTATATTTTACATTTTGAAAGTATTTTAATCTGATCTGTAAAAAATAAAAAAAATTGGAGACCCATGACATAATTTCAGTCCCTCAAGGCTCGGAAAAAGAAATGGTAAAGAGATTTCTCCTCTCTATGAATCTCTTAAAGCTCTGTTTTAATGATACCCAACCTATACAGATGCAAGTTTTACTTCTGAGGTATGTCATACATAAGAGTTGACTTCAAGTTTAGTAGAGTATGTATAACAACCCATTATAATATAAGACTTATGATTTTTCTCACAAAACAACCAGCACTTTTTCTAGTGTCAAAATTTCATTCTTCTATTAGGGCACAGGCATATTTACTTTATATTGCTTCATTAGCTTCATGTGTCTATGTATGATCTTTACTAAGTACTTATCTTTAAGACCATGTATATCAGAAGAAAACAGAAATAAAACTTTTATGGTATAAAAAAATTAAATGGAATGTCTTCAAACCTGTAAGCATTATTCCAAATCACATTAACTCAAATAGTTGATTTGGTGTCTCTGTTGAAATGCCACACAGGAAGCTTAGACCATTTTCTAGGTCATCTGTTGAGCAAACTACAGCTATGCTTGCTGTGTTATGGTTATGAGGTCAGTATGACATGATTTATGCCCTCAAGTATCTCACAGTATTTAGGGTACCTCAACTAATTGATTATTGACGTGCATGTATATGAGTGCATATATGTACTTCTGATTATATATACATATAGAACAAATATATATGAAATATTTCCTTGATTTCACAATTTAAGGCAGTTATAGGAAATACACAATTAAAACTAAGAAATCAGGACCAAAATAATTTATAATAGACTAGGACAGGATTAGTGAGAAACATTAGAAGACAGATATGCAGGTCCTAAGGACTTACATGGCTCTAGTGGAGGGGCGCTCATTGGGCAGAGAGTCGCAGTTCATATTCTTATTCTTGCAGTCTGAATAGTTTTCATTCTAGTCCTCTCCCGCTGAA
Source organism: Leptonychotes weddellii (assembly GCF_054177405.1). Classification (NCBI taxonomy): domain Eukaryota; kingdom Metazoa; phylum Chordata; class Mammalia; order Carnivora; family Phocidae; genus Leptonychotes; species Leptonychotes weddellii. Next base: position 34,815,491 of record NC_138379.1, on the reverse strand, counting down.
CATGATTAGTTTCCCATTATTCTTTTTCCTTGTTTCCTCTTCTCTTGAATGCACAAAACAGGATCATGAGAGAGTTTAGTTAGGATAGCAGGGATGGGGGAGTCTAATGTAGATTTTGCCTTTTTTTTTTTTTTTAAAGCTGCTCTTTGTACACCAAATTAAAACTTCATTTTAGGAAATCCTTGCAGATATTGAAAGGGTGCAAAATATAGTTTCTACAAGGAATATTCTAGGAAGTAAAACTGCTCCACATGGTGTATTCTCAACAGCGGGCAATATCACCCCCAAGAGTGTAAAATTGGTTATGGGGGGTTGGGGGAAAATATTAGATATTACAAGGGTTTCGCTCCCTAAAGTTCAACCCTACCAGACAAAATCTTATTCTTTTTTTTTTTTTTTCAGATTTTATTTTTAAGTAATCTCTACACCCAACATGGGGCCTGAACTCACAACCCCGAGATCAAGAGTCGCTTGCTCCAAGGACAGAGCTAGCCAGCTGTCCCTCTTATTCTTTAATATTTAATTGCATGTTGGGGGTGGGTGGAGCTGAATGATCAGCAGAGAAAGTCTAAAAAGGCCCTTGAGGGAGAGATAATGAAAAAAAGTTTGAGAAACACTGCTCTATTTCTTCTAAAAGAATTTGTCAGAGGTGTATTATGTATTATGATTTACAAATGAGTTAGAAAACAATTAGGTAGAACGTGGTGGGACAAGAGAACTAGAAACCTTGGTGTATCCCAAAGGATAAGAGGGGAATTTTGGATTCTGCATTTAACTACTTCATAAATAATGAGTTAAGCTTTCCCATCCACTAGTGGAAATGGTTATCAGCCCTGCACTGATCAAATTCTTAGGATTTCTATCTTATTTAAAAATCCCCTTTGCATAGAGGGTTTTAAAATTTTTACTCTCTCTGCTTTGGCTCACATTTGTGGGTGGTTAAAAGTAGCATGCAGATCTTTCTCCAGCTGCTCTGGGGAAAAGTTCCCAAGGGAGAGTCAAAAAGCCCTTATTGGATACATCCAGACAAGGTTTGGTTAGAAATAAATTTACTCGGGCTCTCCAGTGGATGAGTTCTGGGCAAACAGTACTCGGTTTGATAGCTGAGACTCTCTAGTTCATTGTTGTTTTTTACGATTTCATTTACTTATTTGAGAGAGAGAGCATGAGGGGGTGGGAGGGTCGGAGGGAGAAGCAGACTCCCTACCGAGCAGGGAGCCCGATGCAGGACTCCATCCTGGGACTCCAGGATCATGACCTGAGCCGAAGGCAGTCCGCTCAACCAACTGAGCCACCCAGGTGCCCTTCTCTAGTTCATTGTTATCTTTTGCACCTCGAGCTCTTGGAGCCCAGGAGCCCAAGGAGCCTCCCTGAAGCCCGCCAACTACAGAAACCTCAGCCCTCCGCTGGTTCAGGTGATGAGCAGCCGGCGCAGGGGCAGGTGCAGTACCTCAGAGCCCGCCTCCTGGCCGAGCCTCTGCTCCAGGTGTGCGAAGACCCCACGAGGGCCGCACGAGCTGGGCGGGGCCTTGCGCAGCCTCAGTAGCCAACGGTGTTCCCCCTTGCAGCCTCCGACAGTTCTGCCCGTTTCCTCCCTTCTTTTCGTCTGCCTCCTGAGAGGGTGGCCATGTACTCGGCTGCTGGAGTCCTGCAGACCAGCTGGAGCGTGGGCGCCGCGGGAGCGAATTTCTTTTGCCTGAGGATGGCTCTGTGTCCCTTGCAGACCGCACGCATCCCGGTCAGGGGTGGCTGGCCCTTCACCCGTGTGAGTGTGGCCGGAAGTACCGCGCGCCTGGCAGTCTTGGGCCGGAGCTCAGTGCTGGAGCTGAGAGCTGGGCTAGGGGGCGGGGAGGGGAGGAACAGGTGTCCTGACTGTCGTGTCGTTTTTGGTGGAGCAGCCCCTTTGCCTTCACTCCCTCTTAATTCCTCTTAACTTATACCACCCTTCTCCCCACTCTCCCACCCCCTTGGTTTGCCTCCTGGGTGTTGGGGTGCTGGCCAGAAACCACCCAGCTTCTTTGCCAGCCACTTTGGTCGTTCCCTGGTGGGTCTACAGCACCTCTCTTCCCACAGGGACCCAGGAGTTCTCTATGAGGCCTCTCTCACTGTAGACCAATTCCGAATCTGGAAGTGGCTTTGCAGTTTTTCCTCCCTCTGTTAGGTTTCCAAGATGGCGACTGTCCAGGGTGAACTTACTAAGAATTTCACTTCAGAGGAGGCCGCTCATCACAATAAAATCTCCATTATAGGAACTGGAGCCGTTGGTGTGGCCTGTGCAACCAGCGTATTATTGAAAGTGAGTTATGTGTTCTCTGCCGTAGGGTTAACGAAGTTTCCCTCCTTTGGATGTAAGGCTACTGCATATGGTTGTGCGGGTTGTATTCAGTTAAAGGGGTGAATGGGGGGCCCTATCCAGTCCCTGCTGGTTTAGTCCAGAGGTAAAGCTGCGCTTTTCTAATTGTTTCACCCAGAGCGGGCTGCTTTTTCTAGTTTTTATGATGGTATCCTATGTGTTAGAATGTTGACACCTTTCACTTCCGCTCATGTGATGACCGTATGAAGTGCCCCTTCGCTTCACTGGGAAACAGCTCACACACACACACACACACACACACACTGAAGAAATAGATGGCAGAAAAGAAGTGTTCAACCTGTCCGTTGTGGTGGGTGTCCTACTAGTACAATATAATAATCTTTTTCCTTTAAAAATCTCTCTCCTATTTCCTAGTCTCTATCTTTATTTCCCTTCTTCCTTATCCAAGTGGGGTTAGTTTTAGTGTTTAGTTCTTAGTATTGATGTGGCAGATAAAGTTAGCTTCCAGTTAAATGGCTAGACACAGGACTAAAAAGATTCTGACCCCTTTCTAAGAACATTACCTTGGTTTGAATCCATAATGTTTTTGTAAATAATAATAAACTCTTGGAGCTATGCTTTGCTTTTATTAATGGAATATCTATAAAATTTCCTTAAGCTACCTTTCTATAGCCTTTAATCCTGACATGATTATTGGATTTAAAGGATTGGCCCCGGGTTTCATCTAGATGACCTAAGTGTCCTTAAGGCACTAAGAACGTCAGCCTCTGTCAACTGCGGCTCCTAGCAATCATATGAATTCCCAGTGACTCATTTTGTCCTATCAACTGTAATGCCTTTATCAGCAGTGTCGTCATTGCTAATGAAGAATACATGCACATGAAATCCAATACATTTGTTGTCAACATCAATAATAATGAAAATAATATACTTTATATATGTTATCTAATAAAATCCCAAAAAGTAATTATTAGGTCTGTTTTACGAAGGAGGAAAAAAGGCAGGTTGCATGAATAGATAAGTATAGACATAATATGTACAGAAAACCTTGAAGTAAAAGATTTATTTACTATCTTGCTTTGATAGGGATGGATTGGGCCCTATCCATAAAAAGAAAGTAATAGCCACAAGCTCCTAGAGCTTGAATTCTCTGATGCTGACAACTATAGCATTTGCATGTCTTAGAAAATGTGGTGCACAATACACCTACAAAGTCCCAGGGTAAGGCTCACTTTAATCGCTTCCTTTCCTGGCCCTAGCCTTGGCAACTTCTTTCATTCAAGGAGGTGGTGATACTTTTTTTTTTTTTTTAAGATTTATTTATTTATTTGAGAGCGATAGAGTGTGTGAGAGTGTGAGCGGGGTGGGGGGGCGCAGAAGCAGAGGGAGAGAAAGAATCCCAACGCGGAGGTCAGAGCCCGACCCAGGGCTCCATCCCAGGACCCTGAGATCATGACCAGAGCCCAAATCAGGAGTGGGGTGCTCAACCAACTGAGCCACCCGGGTGCCCCAAGGAGGTGGTGATATCTTTTTTTTTTTTTTTAAAGATTTTATTTATTTGTCAGAGAGAGAGAGCACAAGCAGAGGGAGAAGCAGGCTCCCCGCGGAGCAGGGAGCCCGATGCGGGACTCGATCCCAGGACCCTAGGATCATGACCTGAGCCGAAGGCAGACGCCCAACGACTGAGCCACCCAGGTGTCCCGAGGTGGTGATATCTTAAATAGCTCCTTGCTGATAAGGAATAATTGTCAGTAGGAATTGTTTATTACTTTATCGGCAGAAATTTATGGTACAAACCTAGTAAAGAAATGGCAGTGTTTTTGAAAATTACTGAATTATACCACAATACATAAACTTTCACTACTATAATGTGATATCTATGAGGGCAGGAATCTTTATTCCATTTATTGCTGTATCCCAAGTCTAGAACCATGCCTAGTGTAATAGATAGTAGTTGAATGAAAGAATAAAAGCCAAATGCATGTTAAGAGGGAGAAAGTACTGGATAGCAAATGCAGAGAGTGGATATTCTACCCACCTTCATTTTTATAATATGGAAAGTGTCCAGAGAGATTGAGTTAAAATACTTTTTTATAGACTTATTTTTTTAGACCTTATTTTTTTAATAACAGTTTTAGATTTACAGAAAAATTGAAAAGATAAGTACAGAGTTCTGTCTTTACCTCACATCCAGTTATTTACATCATATGGTATATTTGTCATAATTAATGAGCCAACATCTGTATGTTATCATTAACTAAAATCCATACATTACCCAGATTTCCTTAATTTTTACCTAATGCCCTTTTTTTCTGTTCCAGGATCCCATCAGGCATACCACATTACACCTAGTCATCATGTCTCCTTATCCTCCTCTAGACTGACTGTTTCTTAGACTTTGTTTTTGATGACTGGCAGTTTTGAGGATTACTAGTCAGGTATTTTGTAGAATGCCCCTCTATTGGAATTTGGTATTTTTCTCCTGGTTAGATGGGTTATGGATTTTTGGGAGGAAGACACAGATTTAAAGTGACATTTTCATCACATCATAACCAGAGTACCTACTGTAAACATGATTTATCATGGTTGATGTTGACCTCAGTCACCTGGCTGAGTTACTCTTTTTTACCCCTTTCCATACTATGCTCTTTGGAAGGAAGTCTCTATGTACAGCCCACTCTATGTACTTAAAGAGGTAGGGAGTTATGCTTCCTCTGAGAGTGGAATGTCTACATAAATTATTTGGAATTCTGCATGGGAGATTTGTTTCTTCCACCCTATTAATTCATTTGTAAATATTAGTATGGATTCATGGATTTTATATTTTGGGTTATAATCCAATATGTCTTCGTTGATTTTGTTTCTCAAATTGTTCCATCTTTGGCCACTGGAAGCTTATTCAGTTGACTACTGTGTGCCTTTGACATACCCCATCGACATAAGGCTTTTGTTTTGTTTTGAGCACTTCCTTACTTTTTGGCACTATGTTTCAGCTTCTTCATCTTGTATATTTTCTGCTCCAGGGCCAAATCAACCTTTTTTCCAAGGATCCCTAGTTCCTGTTACCGGAGAATGGTACTATATAAACCAAGATCTGGGTGCTGAGCGTGCTCATTGTTACTGGGGTAACAGTACATTTTAAAAATTAGCTTTTCAAAGATAATTTTATCAATACTATATAAATCCTGCTATATGCTACTAATCACTGAATAATTTAGAGTATTCAGAAAGCATTGGCATCTCATTAAGCAACAGCATTTCCCTCGTGATAGAGTTTAGACTTCTAAGCTAATCAATTATGATGTAGTTTAAAATTTAAAGTGCTTGACTTTGGATTTCTATTAATTAGAATAAAGTAAAATATCCAACAATATAAGTTGGACATATGCTTAAATTGTAGATGCTTGATTATTTCTAAGTACTAGAACAGTCATTTTTTTCAGTGAAAATTTTAGTTATTTAAAATTCATAAAAATTTGTAGTTATTTAAAACATTTTTTCAAAAAATAATACATTCACAGGATTACAAAATAAAAGTAATAAAAACAGATATACCTGGCGAAGTATATATTTCATCTAGTTTCCATCCAGTCTTTCCTCCAATGTCTGCTATAGGCACCCATTTAAATTAGTTTCTTGTGTATCTTCAAGTGTTTCTTTTGCAAATACAAGTATGTTATTTTCCCTCCTTTCTTACGTAGCATGCTAGAAATAATAGTACTGATTAATTTTTATAGGTAATATTGCCCGATTATAGAGCTATAAAATTTTAGAGTTGGAAGGGGCCTTATATTTTAATCCATTTATTTAAAAAACTTATTGAGCTCCTATGTGCTAGGTTGGTGCGAAGCATCACAGTGGAGATGAATAAACACTTCCTATTCTCAAGGAGCTCATAGTCTGATGAGAAATTCCTTCTACAGAATCCCTGCTTTGTCACTGTGCAGCCTCAGCTTAAAGAGGTGTTCACTACCTTCAGAGACTCTTCTGTTTATTAAACAATTTCTGTTGTTTTTCTAAGTGTGAACTGAAACTTTCCTTGTATCTCTTCTGGCTTGGACTTTTAGATCATGAAATGTTGAACATACTATGTCTCCTTTTGAGTCTAATAACTCATAAGGTACACATAGATTGACGGTATAAGAATTTTCTTTCATTCTGCACTTAATTAAGAGGCTTACTCCCTCCCCCTGCTTTTGACTAATTTCTTTTAGTGTTTGAGTGATGAACTTGCCTTTGTGGATGTTGATGAAGGCAAATTGACTGGTGAGACAATGTATCTTCAACATGGCAGCCCTTTTCATGAAAATGCCAAACTTTGTTTCTAGCAAAGATTAATGTCATAGTTAAGTACTATAATTATTCTAATGCTACATGAATAAATAAGAAAATCCTATCTTTATCTCCCTCTATGAAGACTTCCTCAGTTCTTCTTCGTCTTTTTTTTTTTAAGATTTATTTATTTGAGAGAGAGCACACACCTGCGTCCAAGTGTGAGCAGGGGGAGGGATTGAGGGAGAGGGGGGAGAGAGAATTTCAAGCCGTCTCCTTGCTGAGCATGGAGCCTGACATGGAGCTTGACCTCACAACCCTGAGATCAGGACCTGAGCCAAAATCAAGAGTCGGACGCTTAAACCAACTGAGGCACCCAGGTGCCTCTTCCTCAGTTCTTACAAAGTTGGTTGCTCCCTGTACACTCGTAACATCTCGTTCAGATTTCATTAGGTTTTACTTCCATTTGTTTTCAGGGTTTCCTACAGCACCAGACTGATTTCCTGTGAGCAGCAGTAATAGTAGTTATCATAACAGTTATCGTTAATCGATTGTCTGTTTTGTGCCAGACACTGTGCCAGAGCTAAGCACTTTATGTGTATTATTTAATCCTTAGCACAACTCTATGAGGTTTTACAGATGATGCATCTGTGAACTGAAGTTAAGTGGAGTAAGGATTTGAACTCAGTTCTATTTGACTCAAAAGCCTAAGTTCTTTTTTTTTTTTTTTAAGGATTTTATTTATCTGAGAGAGAGTGAGTGAGCACGAGTGGGGAGAGGGGCAAAGGGAGAGGGAGAAGCAGACTCCCACCCAAGCAGGGAGCCCGATGTGGGGCTCGATGTGGGGCCCGATCCCAGGACTCTGGGATCATGACCTGAGGCAGACGATTAACAGACTGAGGCAGATGATTAACTTGACTGAGCCACCCAGGCACCCCAGTTAGGAGGTTTTTAAAATATGTACAAGGAAAACTTCAATAAGTTTAGTAAAACTTAGTGACATTTCCTGAATCTAAAAGAGTGCTTTGGGCATAGTAGATCTAAAAAAAACCCCACTCTTTAGTAAACGCAGTGTGGTGATTGAGCCTAACAGGAAAGGTGTACTTAAATGTCAGATGTTTTCTTCCATAATATATTTTCTATTCAAATCTTTCCCCAGATTACCTTGTCACTGCAAACTCCAACATAGTGATTATCAAGCAGATGCGTGCCAGATAAAAGGAGAAACACCTTGATTTAGTCCAGCAAAATGTGTCCATGTTTAAATTAATTATTCCCAGTATTATCCAATATAGTCCATGCTGCAAACTGATTTTTTGTTTCCAGTCCATGTCAGGTTTGTTTTGATTGTTCACTGAAGAATTTTTATGGGGGTGGGTTTAGTAACTTGGTAGAAAAAAAATTTTTTTTAAAGATATTTATTTTTTTGGGGAGAGGGAGAATCCTGGAGCAGACTTCCCACTGAGCATGAAGCCTGACTCATAGCTGGATCCCAGGACCCTGAGATCATGACCTGAGCAGAAATAAAGAGTCAGCTGCTTAACTGACTGAGCCACCCAGGGGCCTGGAGAAAAATATTTAAATTCTAAACTGATGTAATAACCAGAATGTGTTCTGATTTTGTTAAAGTAACGTATTCTGCACAGTTGTAATCAATGTGTATTACTATAATGAAGATGTCCTCATAGAATGAGTAGTGAAGTGTTCCTTCTTCCATTCTGGAAGAGTTTGTGAAGGACTGGTATTGTTTGAATGTTTAATAGAATTCCCTAGTGAAGCCTTTGCTTTTGGGAAGATTTCCCAATTACTGATTTAATCTCTTTTTCTTGTATGTCTATTCAGATTTTCTATTTGAGTAGTTTTAGTAGTTTCTGTCTTTCCAGGAATTTACCTATTTATGTAAATTATCTAATTTGTTGGCTCATAATTCATATTATTCCCATATTATCTTATTTCTCTGAAGTCGATAGTGATGATCCCCTCTTTCATTCCTGATTTTAGTAATTTGATTCCTTCTCTTCTTTTTCTTGGACAATCTAGCTTGGCCAGACTAGGTTTTTCAATTTTGTTGATCTTCTCAAAGAACCCATTTGTGATGTCATTAATTTTCTCTATTGACTTTCTATTTTGCTTCATTTTTATTTGCATCCTAATCTTCATTATCTTTTCTTCTCCTTCCTTTGGGTTTAGTGTGCTCTTCTTTTTCTTATTTTTTAAGATAGAAGGTTAGGTTATTGATTTGAAATCTTTTCTGTTTTGTAGTGGGCATTTATGGGTATTGATTTTCCTTTAAGCTCAGAGAAGCTGCATCTCATAAATTTTGGTATATAGTGTTTTTGTTTCTTTTGTCTCAAGTATTTTTAAATTTCTCTTAAGATATTTTTTTCTCTTTTGAGGAGCAAGAGCCAAGTTTTTGATTTCTTTTCTGGTATCCAAAGTACTCCTTGATGACATCGTTGGCCTGAGATTCTATGCCATAGTCCTTAACCACCACACAACAGCAACCAGTCACTTTATAGGGTTTTCCCTCTGTCAGTTTTACAGATGCCTACTCATTCCCCTAGTTTCTCATTGTTGTCAAACCTTAATTAGGTTAATTTGGTGCTCAGTACAAAGGAGCTTCACCAACTTGACGTACATAAGGCTCATCACATTTGGATGAAACACACAAAGATGGGCTTGGTGCTTCTCTAAGGCTTTGGCATCTTCATTAATTCCACATGCTAGGCCATTGTGGATGAGGGCGTCTTCAGCACCTCTGGTGAAGCCGTAGGAATGTCCATTACATCTCTGGCAGCAATGCCTTCCTGGGCCATGGCAGTAGGTTATGGGACATGGCACCCGAGCCTCTGCCTCTGTGTAACTTGGCAGTGGGAGGAAGAGTCTCTTCAGATTTTGTCTTGAACCACTTGTTACTTAAGGGGAACGTGTTATTTTTCAAATACTTGTGAATTTTTCTGATTTCCTTATGTTGTTGATTTCAAATGTCTGTTCTGGTATAAGAATATACTTTGTATTTCAACTCTCTTAAATTTGTTGAAATTTATTTTGTGGCCTAGCATGGACAAGATTGCATGTGCCCTTGAGAATGTATATTCTGCTGTTGCGGTTCTGTGTAACTTAGTTCTAACTGGTTGGTAGTATTTGGTTGTTCGGGTCTTCTGTGTCCTTGCTGATTACCTGAGTAGTTCTATCCATAATCAAGAGTGGGGTGTTGAAGTTTTCAGTTTTTGTTATTGAATCGTTTACTTTTCCCTTTGGTTTTGTCAGTTTTGCTTTATGTATTTTAGGGGCCTATGTTTATAACTGTTATAACTTACTGATGAATTACTTTCTATCATTTAAAAATATCCCTCTTTGTTTCTAGTAACTTCAAAAAAATGTGTCTGACATTAATAGAACTACTCAGACTCACATTTGTATGGTGTATAATTTTCCATCTTTTTACTTTCAACCTATTTATAGTTTTATTTTTATTCCAGTATAGTTAACAGTGTTAGATTTGTTTCATATGCTATTTATATCTTTAAATTTACAATGTGACTCTTCTACAGAGCAATATAATTAGATCTTGTTTTATTCAGTTTGAAAAACTCTGTCTTTTGAATGGATTATTTATTCACATTGAATATTTTTATTGATATGTTTGGATTTATTTTGGCCATTTTTCTCTTTGTTTTCTATATGTCTTATATCTTCTTTTGTTCCTCAGTTTCTCCTTTACTGACTTTTTTGCATTAAGGGGATATTTTCTGAAGCACCATTTTAATTCCTTTATTTGTTTTTAACTATGGTTTTTGAGGGTTTTTGTTTTTTAGTGGTTGCTCTTGGGGTTACAATATACAGCTCAACATACCATGATCTACTTCACATTTTTGCACATTTAATTCCAACGAAATATAGAAACTTTGCTCCATTATAGTATCAGCCCCTCACTGACTTTTGTGCTATTATTTTATATATTACGTTTATATAACAAAATCAACAATACAGTGTTACAGTTATTGCTTTATATATATAATCTTGTGTCTTTTGTAGAAGCTAAGAGAAGAAAATATACATTTATTAAGTTTTTTATATTAACCTTAATTTTTCATTTCTGGTATTCTTTATTCATCTAGATTTGAGTTATTGTCTGGTGTCACTTCCTTGCTCTACTCTAGCTTCTTTCTCTTCTCACTCCTCTGGGTTGTTATTGTCAAATACCTTTTCTCTCTATATCTTGTAGGCCCAATAATTAAATTTTATAGATAATCGTTTTATGCAGTTTTAAATAAGGGGGTGTGTGTACACACACATTTTTATATATAAATTGTATTTATTTATAATTGTTTTATATATGATATATATTATAAAATTATGTACATATAAATTATAGTTTTGTTTTTGTTTTTACAGTTGCTACATATCACTATTACCGGTACTCTTTATTTCTTCATTTCAATTCGAATTGCTGCCTGGTATCACTTCCTTTAAGCCTGAATAACTTCCTTTAGTATTTCTTGTAGGGCAGAAGTGCTAGCAGTGAATTCTCTTTATTCGGGAATGTCTCTATTTTGCCTTCATTTTTGGAAATATAGATTTGCTAGGTCGAGAATTCTTGGTGGAGTTTCTCTTACAGCACTGTGAATGTCATTCAGCTGTCTTCCAGCCTCCACTGCTCCAGATGAGAAGTCAGCCATTGACTTATTTTGGGTCCCTTGTATGCAGCAAGTCTGGTTTCTCTTGCTATCTCCAGTGTCTCTCTTTGGCTTTTGACAGTTTGACTATAATGTGTCGAAGTGAGAATCTCAGTTTATCTTACTTGGAGTTCCGGAAGTATCTGCATTTATCTGTGCAGATAAATGTTTTATCAATTTGGGAAGTTTCAGCCATTATTTCTTCAAATAACTGTTGTGCTTCTTACTCTCCTCTTTCTGGTATTACTGTAATGCATATGTTGGTGTGTTTAATGGTGTCTCACATGTCTCTGTTCTTTAATTTCAGTAGTTCATGCATTATCAAACATTTTCTCTTAGATAATTGTACCACCTCCAAATAAAGACTTGTTTATTCTTTTTTTTTTTTTTTAAAGATTTTATTTATTTATTTGAGACAGAGAGAATGAGAGACAGCATGAGAGGGAGGAGGGTCAGAGGGAGAAGCAGACTCCCCGCCGAGCAGGGAGCCCGATGCGGGACTCGATCCCGGGACTCCAGGATCACGACCTGAGCCGAAGGCAGTCGCCTAACCAACTGAGCCACCCAGGCGCCCAAGACTTGTTTATTCTTAAGACCTTTATCTTTTTCCTGCCCTATTGCATTAGCTAAGAGGATCTCCAGTACAGTGTTAAATGGAAACACTGGTAGTGGGTATCCTTGTCTTGTTCCTGACTTTTTTTTTTTTTTTTTTTTTAAGATTTTATTTATTTACTTGACAGAGAGCGAGCACAAGCAGGGAGAGTGGCAGGCAGAGGGAGAGGGAGAAGCAGGCTCCTCGCAGAGCAAGGGAAGCCTGATGTGGGACTCGATCCCTGGACCCTGGGATCATGACCTGGTTGAAGGCAGTCGCTTAAGCAACTAGGCCACCCAGGCGCCCTTGTTCCTGACTTTTAATGAAAATGCTAATTTTTCTTCATTATGTATAATGTTTGTTTTGGATTTTCATAGTTACCTTTTTGAGGTTAAGGAAGTTTCCTGCTTTTCCTAGGTTGTTGAGTTTTATTTTTTTATTTTTATTTATTTTTTAAAAGATTTTATTTATTCATTTATTTGAGAGAGTGAGAGAGAAAGAGAGAGCACATGAGAAGGGGGAAGGTCAGAGGGAGAAGCAGACTCCCTACCGAGCAGGGAGCCCGATGCAGGACTTGATCCCGGGACTCCAGGATCGTTACCTGAGCCGAAGGCAGTCGCTTAACCGAGCCACCCAGGCGCCCTGAGTTTTATTTTTTTAAACCCTAAATGGGCTTGGAATTTCATAATTTTTTTCTACAATTCAAATAATCATATATGTCTTTTCCTTTAAATCTCATGTGGTATATTAATAGATTTTCTGATACTGAACTGTCTTTGCATTTTTGGGGTAAACTCTTCTTGGTCATAAAGTATTTTCAAAGACCCCACTTAATTATATTTGTTAATATTTTATTTAGTACTTGTTGGCATCTATGTAAATAAGTGATATGGGTTTATTATTTTTCTTGTGGTCTTCGCTTAATTTTAATATCAGGGTTTTACTATTCCTACCAAAATCTTTTTGTTATCAAATAAAAAACAGGTTGCATGAGAGAAGAATGAACTGTTCCTTGAAGTTTTGATAAAACTCATCTGTAAAACAATTTGAAATGGTGCGGGGATAGATTTTGAATAGTTCATTAATGTATATTTGTTTATTCAGATTTTCCATTTCTTAAGTCATTTTAGGAAGTTTTCTAGACTTGATCATTTCATCTAAGTTTTTAAATGCACTGGCATGTATTTCATATTTTATGAGAAGTTGTATCCCCCTCTCCCCCCACTGCAATCATGCCTCCCAGCCTCAAGGTCGTATCTTATGACTTTTTGAACTTCTCTGTGGTTACTTCTGTATCCTAATATTATTTGTTTGCGACATTGCCCTTTAACCTCCTTGTTTTGCTAAATATTTTTGTAATTTTAAGTTCTCCTCTCCCCGGCAACTAGCTTTCTATTTTATCGATACTAGTTTTTTTTTTCATTCTAGTATAGTCTGTTCTTTACATCCTTTTAAACTTTATGATTAATAACTCCTGTCATTGATTTTATTTTTGTTTTAAAGAGGCATTTGAGAATATAAATTTACCAGTAGGTACTTTTTTGGGAGGTATCTGTGGTATTTTTATTGTTACTTTTAGGGTTAACATCAGCTCTTTGAAATCTAGTAAAGCTTAGTTTGGAATCTAGTTAATTATAAATGTTCCTTATGTATTTAAGGGAAAAAACAACTTTATTGGGCATGATGATTTTTCTATATTCTATATAAATATTGTTAATTGTTTGCTTTTACTAAGTTATTACTAATTTCTACTGATTTTTAATTATTACTGACTTGGGTATATTAAAAATTTCCACTGATTATGAATCAGATTCACCTTGGAATTCCCAATTTTTCTCCATATATTCTGAGGCCATTTTATTGGTTGCTTCTGAGTTCATGATTATTATATGTTGTTGGATTATTTCATATACTATGTAGTATCTCTATCCCTATTGCTTTTTTGTTGAAAATTCCATTTTTGCTATTACCACATCTACACTGACCTTCTTTTGGCTTATAGTTACCACTTTTTAAATTCAATAAGAAAAAATTCTGATAAAGCTAACATTTTAAAATAGTTCACACATCCTGGGCGCCTGGGTGGCTCAGTTGGTTAGGCGACTGCCTTCGGCTCAGGTCATGATCCTGGAGTCCCAGGATTGAGTCCCACATTGGGCTCCCTGCTCAGCAGGAAGTCTGCTTCTCCCTCTGACCCTCTTCCCTCTTATGCTGTCGGTCTCTCATTCTCTTTCTCGCTAATAAAATCTTAAAAAAAAAAAAATTTTAAATAGTTCACACATTCAAACCATCAGGCTATACCAAAAATTTTTCCTTTGCCTACTGGGACTGAGGCCTGATTATGTTTTGCTCAACAATGATATTCTAAGATCTATGCTTGTTTCCGTTCCCACCTTATCTGAGCTTTTTGCTTTAAATGGGTTATTCTCTGAGAAAAGTATCATTTAAAAGACTTGATAAGGGAGCATTCGTTTACTTTAATTTTTTTTTTAAGAGGGGGAGAGAGGGGAGGGGCAGAGGGAGCCAGAGACAGAGAATCTCAAGCGGGCAACACGCCCAGTGTAGAGCCTGACCTGGGGCTCGATCCCATGAACCTGAGATCATGACCTGAGCTGGAATCAAGAGTCAGACGCTAGGGCGCCTGGGTGGCTCAGTCAGTTAAGCGTCTGCCTCTGGCTCAGGTCGTGAACTCAGGGTCCTGGGATCGAGCCCCACGTCGGGCTCCTTGCTCAGCGGGGAGCCTGCTTCTCCCTCTCCCTCTGCCTGCCGCTCTCCCTGCTTGTGCTGTCAAATAAATCTTTAAAAAAAAAAGAGTCAGATGCTTAACCGACTGAGCCACCTAGGCACCCGTTTCTCAAAATTTTTTATGGAGTGAACCTACTACTGTGTTTTGCACAAAGACTATGCAAGATAGCAACAAAAAGGTTTTTCATTATTTATTAATTTTTTTTTAAGATTTTATTTATTTATTCATGAGAGGCAGAGAGCAAGAGAGAGAGAGAGAGGCAGAGGGAGAAGCAGGCTCCCAAGGAGCGAGGAGCCCGATGTGGGACTCGATCCCAGGACCCTGGGATCATGACCTAAGCCGAAGGCAGACGCTTAACCATCTCAGCCACCCAGGCGCCCTCATAATTTATTTCTATTGGGTAGATATTGTTGGAATTGTGGTATAGTTGGAGTTGATAAAGAACCATGTATTTTTTTCTCCCATAAAACGTCAGATTTACCAGTTTTAGATAAACCTAAAAAATGTATCCTGTTAGATAAAAACATTTTCTGACAACTTATTTTCTGACAAGAACTTTTTCTTCTCCGTGGATATCTTAACCTACATAGCCTGGAAGTTGAGTGCATTTCCCCAAAACCGTGTTATTGGTAATGGCTGTAATCTGGACACTGCCCGTTTCCGTTTCTTGGGCAGAGGCTTGGTATCCATTCTGAAAGCTGTCATGGGTTGGTCCTGGGAGAGCATGGAGACTCGAGCAGTAAGCCTGAAAGCACCACTGAACTGTTCATTCTCTGAAATATATTTAGACGTTATTGACCATACAGAGATTTCATCATAAAGTAAAATAGCTCCTGAGTGGGGGGGAAAAAGGACTTATTCCCCTCTAGACCCTTTTAATAGTGGATTTAAGCACATTTTAATAATCTACCAGAAAAACTCAGATTTGAAAAAAGTGAGAATGTTACTATAATCAAAAGACTTTCTTAATGCAGCACTAAGTAACATGATATAGTTTATATTTAATTTGGGACACTCTAGAAAGTTCAGTACTGTAATGCAAGTAACAAAATTAAAGAAATATATTTATTTTAGAGCGAGAGTGAGAGCTTGAGCACAGGAGGAAAGGGCAGAGGGAGGGGGAGAAAGCGGACTCTGTGCTGAGTGCAGAGCCCGATGCAGGGCTCGATCTCACGACCCTGGGATCACTACCTGAGCTGAAATCAAGAGTTGGACACTCAACCGGTTGTGCCACCCAGGCGCCCCACGAATTCTTTAAATTAGCTGGAGAACATTACAGGGAAGAGGACAGGTGCTATGGTGATGGTAGTCCTTTTTTCCTTAGTTTTTCCTAAGAACCCTTGAAATCCATTCATATAAAGGTTTATACTTATCTGTAGTTGAAAGTTTAAAACTGTCCCACTTTCTTGTGTGGAGAATCTCTGCCAAGAGGATAGAATTATGGGCCCTATGCCTGGGGAGATCTTAGTTTAGCATATTTGGGGCAGGACTTAGACATCTGAATTTTTTGTTCTGTTGAACATTCCTATTTGAAAGACAGCACAATTATAACAGTTTTGCTAAAGCTTTAAAAAATGCTGTTATATAATACCGTGTAATAAAAAGATTTTTTGGTGTCTTTTTCTTGGTTCCTGTGTGGAGTGGAGTGAACATTGCTGGGGTCTCTCTGAAGGACCTGAACTTAGATATAGGAACTGATAAAGATCCTGAGCAGTGGGGAAATGTCCACAGAGAAGTAGTTGCCAGGTAGTATGTTCATTTTGCATTTTCAGTCCCTGGAAGTTAGATGTGAGCCTGAGTTCTGCCAGGGGGATGAGATTAGCTCAGCTCCATTAAGTATACATTGTTTTATTTCCCACACTTTTCATTAGCTCACCAGTCAGGGACTGAGTCTGTCTCACTCCTTGCTGAGCCTAACCCTAAACACAGCAGGCACTCACTTGCTGACTGACAATATAGTCTTTGTTAATGGTAAAATTGATTTCATATTAATTTCTGTATCTCTGTACTTACCCTCATGACTGTTTACCTTAAATAACCAACTGATGTAAGAAATTTCTAGGGGACATTATTGATGGAAACATTTCAGTTTTGTGGCATTGTCCAGATAAGCTGCCACAAAACAGATGTTCAGTGACAGTTATTTCTTCAAAGTTAACTTAGGTTCATGATTTCTTCGAACTCCACAGTGGCTATGAGACGACTCCTTTCTTGGGGCTGTTTCCCTATCTGTAGCTGATTTAATGGAAAGTATTTTGAAGAATCTTAGGAGACCACCATAAGTAAGGTAAGATGTTCATGTTTGAAAAATCATTTAACATTAACATAAAATAGGGGTAAGAGAGCATTTGTGAAGAACAATTAATTTTTGAGGTTGATCTTTTTCAAGCATCTCTCCTCCAAAAGTCTAGTCTTTGCTGCTGCTGAAGAGACAGAGAAAGGTGTGGTGTTGGTGGTAGAGGGACTTATCTTTGTAGACCTTTGTCCTGGTATTTATTACATTCAATTGCATAAAAGTAAGTTTTTTTGCATGTTTAACTCTACAAATATCTGCTAACATTGGGAACCACTGTGGGTAGGTCTTGCTCCATTTGAGTTGTTTTCTAAGATTTTCAATTATGTCCAATGGAAGGACCTAACAAAGAAGCACTAGTTAACAAAAGTATTAGCAGTTAGTCTCCTGGAGAAGGGGAAGTTGAGGCCTGGGTAAGACTCCCCTGCTAGTCTGAATGTGACAGGCTAAAGCAAAATGGAATCAAATCGTTGGGAATAAAGTAATAGGAATTTTGAAGTGATTCCCCGATAGGAAGTGATCTGGGGTAAGGAGATAGGAAAAGGAGAGAGGTTCCCAGCAAACATGGCCCCATGTGGAAAGATGGCTGGTGAATTTGAACAATATGTCTAACCATCTGTTTTATATTGTTCTCTGTCCCGTTGGTCTATTTTTCTGCCATAATTCATACCACAAAGCTGTGAAATACTCATTCACTCAGCAACTGTTGTTTTTCATGTTGCAGACCTTTGTAGGAAAGAAAGGAAGGGAAGGAAAGGAAGGAAGAACGGAAGAAATAATTATTAAGCCTTTACTTTCAGGGCCTCTATGGACTAAAAGAAGTATTCCTTAGTGTTCCTTGTGTCCTCGGAGAGAATGGCATTACAGATCTCATGAAGGTAAAGCTGATCCCTGAAGAGGAGGCTCGTTTGAAAAAGAGTGCAGAAACTCTGGGAAATTCTGAAGGGGCTCAAGCTTTAAAGTTGCTTAAAGCTTCCATTCTGAAGTTAAGGAAGGAGAGAGAGTAGTTATAGGATTAGATATGTCAAAATCTTGACTAAACTTGAATTCCTAAAAGTGGAAAAAGGGGGCAACAGTGACTTCTCTATTTAGCCCTCCAGCTGTTTGAGCATCCAGATGTTGGATGATACTTTGTGTTTACAATTCCTACATGATTGCAGTTCTTGCCCATGTCTATGTGTTTATATATATATATATTTGCCATTTGGTTCAAAAGAATGAATGATGTGTGTGTATACTGTGTTTACAGAGATTCTGATTCTTTTTTCTGGCTGGTATGTTCATTGATACACTATAAAAAAGTTGCAACTTTCTCTACAATGTAAAAATGGATGTATACACAAAAACAAATGGTAGTTCCAATCCTAATACTAAATTAAACCTTGATTTGACCTTGCTAGCTTTTATTCTAATTTTTTTAAGATTTTATTTTTTTAAGTAATCTCTACACCCAACATGGGACTTGAACTCGCAACCCCAAGATCGAGTCGCACGCTCCACCAACTTCTGATAATTTTTATAAAAGATCTAAACTCTATAAACCCTTCAGTGATGACTGAGACCAAGGTGGGCATTCTTTTCTTTCACAGAAAAAGTCACTCAAATCCCTCAGTTTCAAATATTTCAAGTTAGAATTCTATGTGGTATATCCCATATTAAAGTTTATATGTTACAGAATAAATAATGCTAATTTTTAACTTGATGGATATTATGCTTTGTGAAATAAAAAACCGAGCTTATTAATATTTAATTTTTCCTAAAAATGTTCAATAAAGAGAAAAATTATGCAACAAATTTTATTTAGCATAGTCAGTCCCAACATTCAGCACAAAAAGTTTACAGAGGATAGAAAGTGCATTAATAAAAGCCAGTCTTTACCAAAAGAAAACAGAAAATATATTATTGATTCAAAATATTTTACACTCGAATGATAAACTGCAATAACTTATTCTGGGCACTACTGATAAGAGAAAGAAAGAGAAGAAAAGAATGCTTTAAGAAGAGCTCAATCTCCAGCTGATATCAGAGAAGTCAGTAGAGGTCACTGAGACCGGCAGTCTTTCTTGCTTTTTGCATTAGTGCCCTCAGCTGGAACTGTTTACGGGACAGAAGACGTACATGCTGGGAGGGGGGAAAAAGTTTCAACAGTTTAGAATGGATTTGACCCAGGCATGAAGTATCAGACAGTTTGTAAACTAGATGGGATCTAAGAACCCTAAACTCATTGTCAACCTTCCTTTGGAACCAATACTTTATGACATATGGCTTTTTAAACTCACTAGATTGATGCTGGCAGGTTATATAAGGAAAGTTACCTTCTGAGACTCTATAAAGGATTACGTTACAGGGAAAGCATGCCATTACAGGATCTGGCTCAGGAGTTTGAACTATACCTTGAGATAAACCAAGACACCAGGGAAACTTGAACTGTGATCCTATCAAAAGTTACATAAAACTTTGATAACTACGACTATCCCCAGTTGTCAAAAAGCAGGGAATGAGCAGCATAAGCCAGCTTTTGTCCCATGGCTAGCAACAGCATCTCTCTCTGGCCTCTCTGGGTGCACCTTTCCCTAAGCTCTGGCACCCAAGCAGGGGACAGTATATAGAAAGGGAGTCTGGGGTCTCTGACTTATACCCAGACATTCATGTGCTTGCACCAGGCCCAAGACTGGTTTGGCCACTTAATCACAGTGAGACAGACAAGATGAGTAAGTGACCCGACCAGCCTCGCACGTTTACTGAAGCACCAGCCGCAGCGGATCAAATATCCAAAGGGCGGCCACTATTACTTCTAAAACCATGCTCTTCGTGACCCAACAGAGAAGAGGAGCCAGAACTGGCTCCCTGGGTCTTCACATTCTGTGCGACGGCAGTGAGCCTGAACAACCTTCATTCAGAAGGGCTGTGGTACGAGCAGGACAGCTCAGTACTTTGCAGGGCTGTTTGATCTAGGAAAACGGGTCTAAAATTATGCAATTCTAAGAAAATTAATAGGAAAAAACCAAAACAGAATCTCAAACGGGTGGGGCAGTCAGCGATCTTAATTTGGATGGTGTATGACCTGAAAGAACCAACGGAAATCTGACTGTTCCTCCCGACCCACGCAGGCCCGGCAGTAAGACTGAAGAATTACCTTCAGCTTCGTGCTGCCAGCGGGGCGGGGGCTGCAGCCACTAGCGCACCTTCCTTCCCCTCCCAGATGGAGCCTCAGCCCCAGAGCTCACTCGCACTCTCTGGGAACACAAGGAATTTTAACTTCTCCTACACAGAAACCCTCTTGGTTTGTGGCTTTCAAGGTCAGTGCCTCTTTTAAAACATGAGTTCTGAGCTCCTGGAAAGCAGACTGAGGAAGACGTACCTTCAGGAAGACATCCAGATCTATCACTCCCCGCCTCAAGGCCTCTCCCAGGTAAAAGATAGTGTCTTCAATAGCATTTTCCTCTGCATACAGATTTAGGATCTGTTTGTATAGTGGGGCTGTGGGAATGATAACTTCGTCAATATCATTGTTTTCAGACTGATTTTCCATTTTCTCCAGAGCAGAACTGAGTTCTTCATCCTTCTTTCTCAAAAGTTCTATGTTTTTATCAACCTCAGCCTGAAAACAAAACAGTCCAAGCATGATGACTTCATACTAACTGTACATAATTATCTGCTGGTCAAAAATCTACAACTCAATTTTACAGAAACAGACCCGGGAAATAAAAAAGCGATACTTAAAACAACTCATGGTTGAGATTGTTTCAAACAACATCCTGGCCAAAGGTAGAGGAAAAAGGGTGATGTAAGATGCTGAGTGAGAACAGAATAACGCTGAAAATACCCTGAGCTGAGCACTTCCAGTGGCAGTGATAAGTCTGTCACTTAGCAGTGGCAAATGATGTTGCGAACTAAGCCATCAGACAAGATACCGTCCAGCAGGAGGGTCCTCACATGAAAATCGTAAAAGAGGTTTTTCTTCCAAACAAAGGGGCCGCTGCTACAGAGGGATAGCTTCCCCCAGTCTACACAGCTTAATCCACAGAACCCCAAACAGCTGAACTTCAGTTACAAGTTACTGTAGGTGGCGGGTGCAGGCTTGGAATTGTCCTGGTGTTGCTTTCCTGAACTTTTAAAAATCGCAGGCTACTACTGTGAAGCTGACTTTACGCCCTAGAACCATTTTGTAAGATGAATGTGCACACACAAACCACTGTCCCCAGGGCCCTCAGACACATTTGTTGGAATAAATTCTCCTTCGTGGGAAGGAAAGTGGCGAGTGAAGCTGGCACTTAAATCATGCCAGTAGGCCTCTTCTTCATCATTAACCAAAAAAGTCATACGGGCACAGCAGTCTGATAAAAATGTGAGAAAGTTTAAGAGCGAAAGGCTGCATTAGAGGGCTCGCTGAAGATACTTTCAATATAGTTCAAATGACATCTGGAAACAAAAAAGAACTGACCCTTAAGTCTGGACCCACGGTCTGCAGATCTTCATCAGGGCTCAGAACTCTCTCAAATTCTTATTTCCTGGCAACTGTCTGGTAACATCAAGCACTGAAACCACCCTCCCTTTGAGTCAAACCTCACCCCTCAGGGTGAAGTTGGTGCAACGAAAAATGTTCTAAATACCCTCCAACTGCCAAAGACCAAACTGCCAACCCAGGCCCCACGTCTAACAAGGCTATAGAGAAGCTATATTCAGATGCTTAAAGGCATGCATAATTTTCTGAACTCTTACTGGACCCACAACGTCCAGGGTGAAAAAGGGGTAGATATCTAAAATTCGCAACTATTCAATGAGTTACTTACTACTTCTTGATCTAAACGGGTAACCATCTCTTCCAGTTTCTGGTGACCTTTTTTCAGGTCTTCCTCTGTTCGTTTCAAGGCATTGAGCTCTGCCTGGGCACGATCCATTTCCTCTTTCATCCGCCATCTCAGCTTGTCACTGACCGCTGAGATAAGAGAGGCTCGGATGGTGTCCTCGCTGATGGTGCCGTCCCGACTGGGACCTGCAGGGGAAAAGGCAGAAACCACTGGCTTAATTTCCTAAGCACTTTCTATTCCTTTCACAGGAACCTTCAGAAAACAGGACAAAATGAGTTGACACTTTCAGAGTGGGAGGAAAGAGAAATTTTCTAGTAAATGTAAAAATTTCATCAAAAATAACATTAAAATCTGAGTTGATTCAGAAATACTTTCCCTGCAAGAGGTTACTATGAATCCCTATTTACCCGCCTTTTCTACTGACCGCTGAAATAATCAGCTCTCTTCTCAATGAGGCAGGGGCTGTGTCCCCACAGATTACAATTATTCCCCAATCTCCAACAAATGGGACAAGTTTATACCAAAGAAAAACATTTGATTCAGGTCAGGTGCATTCTCCGGTTTCACTGCTAAGGTGAGGGAGACAGAAACCTACTGCAGAGGCCAGTAAGAGGACTGAACAGGCAGTTTCCTTGGTGTAAGGTTAATAAGGCTTCCCTTCTACAAGACTTTTACTCCATTACCCTTTACCCAAAGAGGAATGAACAGATGAGCAAGAGAGAGTGATGTACAGAAAATTCAACAGCTGATAAACTTGTTTAGTCTCAGATTCTTTAGTATTCTCTTCAAAACATCCCTTCCTCATCAGTGTCTTATAGAATTTCCTTGCATATTTCAGATCAAATAAACTTATCCCTCTGATATTTTCTTCAAAAGGTCCTCCCAGTGACAGAAGTATGGTACGGTACTCTTTAGGACTATCGGCGTTCTTCAGTTAGGGTCCTAATTCAGCAAATGTGTACATGGTATTCTGATTTCCAATTATGTTTGATGACAGAATATCATGTGGGGAATTATATTTATCTGTCACTGCCTACAATGATTAAAAAATGATTACAGACTGGGCGCCTGGGTGGCTCAGTCGTTAAGCGTCTGCCTTCGGCTCAGGTCATGATCCCAGGGTCCTGGGATCGAGTCCCACATCGGGCTCCCTGCTCGGCGGGAAGCCTGCTTCTCCCTCTCCCGCTCCCCCTGCTTGTGTTCCTGCTCTCGCTATCTCTCTCTCTGTCAAATAAATAAATAAAATCTTTAAAAA